>NC_137454.1:30970744-31506021 GCF_964235325.1 Thermobia domestica
CACTCCTGACGTTTCCTCTAACTGAGAATCTACCTAAAATGTTAGTATTCAGAGCCACTATTACATGATGATGACAGTGTTCCTACTAGCAGATCTATGGTTGGATGGATGGATTAAAAGTTTATAGTCCCCTTCAACAACAAGGTTTTATAAGATTTGGACCTACAGCCGAACGAGTGATCCGAACTACATGAACTTCCTCCGGAAATCGAACGCGGGTCTCCCGCCCGACGACGAGTACGCGGATCATATAGCCACAAAGGAGTTAATTATCAGATCTAGAAACATGTGCAGTTGTACTCACGACTTCTATTCAAAATTTAGCTTTTGGGGGCCGCAGTGGCTCAGTGGTAGAGCGTTCACTTCTGGCACATGGGGTTCCTGCTTCGATTCCAGTTCGTGCCAAGTGAACCTTGTGGTAGACAAATACCGTGTGCGTGGGTTTCCTCTGGGTCCTTCAGTTTCCTTCCACTTTCTTCATTCCAACATTTCATTCATGTTTTCATCATCACCGTCTCCTTTAGCCTAGCCTGCATAATCATGGGACGTAAAACTCGAAAAATGTCATTTCATTTCATTTCAAAATTGAGCTCCTTGTAAGTTTCCATTATAGGCGAGCGAGTGTTTGGAACAAGCAATTGTTCATTCTGCAAGAACTTGAAAACTACTGAGTTTACTTATTTATTGAATAGAGAATTTATTATTTTATTTCCTTTGTTATATGTAATAAAATACCTATAAAATATATTTTGATTCCTCGTGACTTATCCTTTCATTTAATATCTAACAGAAAAGTTACGCCATAAACTATTTGGTCTAGGAATTAATTCGTGCGGTTGGTACGCACACATTGAAGCTGTAGTACAAACACAAAATACATAAATACCTTAAGAAAAATATTGTCCATCGCTAGCCACCACTTTCGCCCATCTGTCAGGGTATGTACGGATTCCGTGGCGAAAGAAGTCCTCATCCTTGGAAGCGATCCAGTCAGAGACCCATGTTTCGATATCTTCTGAAGAAGTAAACCGCTGTCCAATCAAATCGTTGTTCATGCAATCGAACAAGTAGTAGTCCGAAGGAGCAACGTCTGGTGAATACGGCGGGTGGGGTAAAACTTCCCATCTGACATTTTCTAAATAGGTTTTGACCGGTTTTGCGACATGTGGGCGAGCGTTATCATGTTGAACAATAAGTTTATCATGTCTGTTCTCCCATTCTGGTCGTGTTCTGGCCAGAGCTTGCTTCAAACGCATTAATTGTCGTCGATAACGTTCTCCATTCATAGTTTCACCCGGTTGCAGCAGCTCATAGTACACCACACCTTTCATATCCCACCATATGCACAGCATAACCTTTGCACAGTGAATATCTCGTTTTGGTTGTGATGGACCTGGTTCACCTGGTTTCACCCAGGCCTTTTTTCGTTTAGGGTTCTCGTAATGGATCCACTTCTCATCACCTGTAATAATTCGATGCAGAAACCCCTTTCTGCTCTGTCGTTGAAGCAGCAATTCGCAAATGGTTTTTCGTCTTTCAACGTCTCTGTCTTTCAATTCATGTGGAACCCAATGTGACATCTTTTGAATCATTCCCATGGCTTTCAAGCGTTTAGAGACTGTTGTTTGATCAACGCCTAATGCTGCTGCAAGTTGTTCCTGCGTTTGACACGAATCCTGCTCGAGCAATGCTGTCAATTCTTCGTCTTGAAATTTTTTTGGCTGTCCAGCTCGCTCTTTGTCTGCCAAGCCGAAATCACCACTTCTAAACCGTGCAAACCACTTCTGACACGTTCGCTCAGCTAGAGCATGGTCACCATACACTTCCAACAAAATACGATGACTTTCAGTCGCACTTTTCTGCATGTTAAAGTAATGCAGCAGGACACCCCGCAAAAACACTTTATCAGGCACAAATTGCGCCATGTTCACTTAACTACAAACTGGTGTTGTTGACGCTTTAATCCACTGCCCTATACTACGAACGATACGCGATGACAGGGGTTTGCAACACATGTGTGGATACACGGAACTGTGTGACGCTCCGTTCGTTGCGCCATCTCTTGTCCATCCGCACGAATTAATTCCTAGACCAAATAATATCAGTCATGAGAGTATGAAGACTCTATCGACATCTTATTCCACAAATTCCAAGAAACTTTTTAGATTCTACATAGGAATAAAGACACATTATTTACATGCACATAGTACCTCCTCTTAATTTCACTGCAGCCAGAAAAAAAATAAGACTCAAAAGTTATGAACATTCCTATCCAATATTATAAAAATTCTAAAATGTTGAAGATTCTTTTGTACATTATTTAATTTCTGGCACCGAATATTCGGTTTTTGGATCTTTTAAATGGTCATTTATTCTGATCGCATTTTAAAAAGGTGATGTAGAAATTATAACTGAAAAAAATAGCCTCATATTACTTCGTAGTGAATCACTAAAACAGGTTTTATCCTCTTTAACTTCTCTCTATCCCCCTCACGCTCTCTCTCTCTCTCTCTCTCTCTCGCTCTTTTTTAATTGACTCATCTCTAATGCAAGGTCAAACAAAGATCTGAAATACTATAAGGAACTTATTATCTTCAATAAGAACAGAGAGTTCACTTGATTTCTCTTTTTCAGTTTCTTAGCCCATTTTCATGAAATGACACAACTGTTTGACAACCATTCTTTGTGAAAAACTGAAAAATAACTATGAGTTAGCAATATTGAAAATGAGACTAATAACAGCTTATTCTTCCATGAGCAAATAGTACACAACAAATGCAATGTATTATGGTAATGCATGTATTGTTAAGGCACAGTAAGAGCATTTAGGTTTCGACTCAAAGTATGTATCTATATGGGATCGAAATCTTGAACCAAAATCGAATTTTAAGGGAAAACTGTTACAACAAATGACAAAACACAAGAAGTGCGCGCCACAATTTAAAGATGTCGCCCAAGGAAGCCAGCAGGTTACCTGCTGCTCCGAGTTATTCTGTTAAACATAAACAAGGCAAACCCGTAAGTGCAGAAGAAAAGCAAATACTTTATCAAACGATATCAACGTTGTTCAATTCACTTGAAGAAAATTAAGACCTATAATAGCTAATTTTCATGTTCTCATAGAATATTTATTTCCTTACTTTGTAGTACTGAAGTTAGTATTTATACAATCGCATGCTAAGAAAGCACATCAATAAATTGAACTAAAGGGGGGGAAAGTACCATCTGTTTTTCATGGATATGCTTAATGATTTAGGTAATAGATGAAAAAGAAATAATCTCCCATAATGATAAATATGCTTGCTGTTACATACCAGCACCATCTCTTTATCGTTCAGTTGATAATTTGACATAACTCATTGTAATTTCATCTATAATTATAGTTTGGAGAAAAATAACAATGTTCAGTTGCTCTTAAAGGAGGGGGGATTATATAGTATTGGGTATTTTGCCCTATATCACGGCAATGGTGTGAGATTGAGACGAGTAATGCACATCGCAGTAGCAGAAATACATGCATGTGCTGCAGCAAAAATATTGCGGGAAACAGACTAAACAATTTCCTCTTCACCAATCAGCAAATAGTCGTGTGCGCAGTGATACAACATCAAGTTACGCGGTTTGTTTTTGAAAGGTGCAAAGGACTGTGAAAAACGCTTACCTAAGTTAAAGTTTCAGAAGTAAGCAGTGCCGTGCCGGGGAGGAAAGGGAGGCTAGCGGGACGACAGCCCCAGGCGCCGAAGTAAGAAAGGGCGAACGTTATATACTTCTATACATACATCCAAGTTTGAACAAAATCGGTCGAGCCATTCTTGAGAAATAAATTAATCCCATTTTTCCGATTTTGCGCAATTTCTCATGAACCAATGAGAGTTGCGGTTTGAAACGTGAGGCATTAATGTTTCTTGGGGGTACCTACATACCACCCACTTGTCGTCCCAAGATTCATCTAGGGCCATTTCACTATACTTATCCACCCATGCCCTTTCTTGTCTCCCGGACGAACGAACAGATGTTGTAAATATATAAAGTGGTTTTGATCGGTAAACCAAAATCCTTGGAAAGCGATGAAGAATCACTGATAAGAATGCTTTCTCTGATGTGAGGAGACTGCTCCCCTACCATAATTATCCAATTTATTTAAAAACAGTGTCTTATTATTGTGCTTCACATCTTAGTAAATCTACGCCGCCCATGTTGTTACAGATCATTCGTTCTTGCTTATATATATTGCCTTTTAAAAACATCTTAGAAGAACAATATAAAAGTATATTTCGATACGCTGAACTATAAACCTATTTGCTAACTTCTGCATAAAGATCTGTTGTGTGTACTGTACCAATTAGCACATGTTTATACATAATCATATATGAGCTGCTACATACATAAACCTACTGTGCATCTTAAAAGCACCTGCAAAATATACTGAATATTGCCAGAGGTATATAGATTCGTCAAAAAGCATCTGTATCTTTTTTTATTTTTTTCTTTAAAGGTAAAAAAGAAACAATGAATTCAAGGACGAAAGACAATGCCATTGTCCTCAATATGATGCAAATTTATTAGCGGACTGAACAGTATTTCCAACTCACACATTTACTTCCTAAGTAAATTTCCAATTTTATTTATTTATTTATTTATTTCATTAATTTCATATCTCTGTAAGCAGAGGCCCATCTTGTTGGCTTTCGTCTTACTTTTCATCAACAAGTGAAAATCAGCATGCCGACAAATAATAATAAATCTTAAAATCCTAAAATATTGTTTTGACTTTTTTTAAAAAAAAAGAAAATTGGCTTGAGATACAGTGGATTTCAGGTTTAGTTGTTTAGTCGTTAGTTGATATTATACAGCAAGTAAATGCGTTTTGTCTTTTGATATTGTTATTAATTACCTTGATTGGTCTCAAAGAAGTCCGCTTTATTTACAAAAACCAAGAAAGAATGGAAGAAACCTGTTTCGGTTTAGTTAATTTCCTTTGTTTGCGAAGCACTTAAAAAGTGATTTGTTGTGGGTTTTAATGTAGACCGCTGTATAAACTCTTGTATTTCGTATTATATTGTATTGTATTGTTTTTCGTTGCCTAAATAAAGATTATTCGTGTGTATTTCATTGATTTTTATAGTAACTTGGTTAATCGATGAGTTATGCAAAGAAATCTAGAAAATCTTTAATTTTACTTTGCACCATTATATGTTGTGGGGGTAAAGAAAACGTATAATTAATGAAAGTGAATGATTATTAAATAATTGGTGGATTGACTGCAGAGCCGTGCTGTTGAGGGGGGGGGGCGAGAGGGACGTTATCCCCGGGTGCCGAAGTAAGGAGGCCCAAAATTCGGTAGGAAAAAAGAAAAGAAAAGAAGGAAATAAAAAAGAGAGCGGAAAAATGTTACTCATATTAGGAAAATGCATGTGCACATGTATAAAATGGAAGGAAAAAAGTAATAAAAAGTGCTCAAAATCAAGGAAAAGCAGGGTTTATTTTTGAAAATTTCCTTACGTTTCGCGCGAACCATGGTGGCGCTTCGCGGCTGGTCTGACGACCTGACTCATATGTACAGGAGCGCCGTCGTATACTCTCGCTCCGAACGCTGATTTTCTACGACACGGCACTAATTGTGTGTGTGGAGGAATCTCGAGAAAACCCACTGACACGTTGTTCCCCATGGCAAACTCGCATGGATTTAAAATAAGAATTAAAATAATAAATTTCTTAAAGACAGAACACTAACACGACTGGGAGCGAGATTTTTTCTAGGGGGCTAACTTCAGTTTACCTTACATTCATTCACACAAACCAAGAAGCAATGAAAGTTTCAGTGGAGCTCCTTCGTGGCTAAGCGGTTAGCGCACGCGCCTTTGGCGTGGGAGACCCGGGTTCGATTCCCGGCGGGAGCTCATGTGGTTCGGATTCCACGTTAATCAATAGGTCCCGTCTCATATAGCCTCGCTGCTGAAAGGGACGTTAAACTCAACATCAACTCAACTCAACTCAAAGTTTTAGGGGCTTGAACCTGGTCAGATGTGAGGCTGAGCCCGTAGGCCACCTCCTAGCTAGGGACTACTCATAGAGCTAGTTTAAGTTATCTTTAAAAGAATTACTTAAGTTTCGTATCCACCAGACAAAAATATATCAGTTTGTTGCCATACTTTGATACAAATATAGGTTGGTTTTAGGCGTGCTCCCAGAAATTTTTGTTGGGAGAGTCCAAGCTTTGGGGGCGCAGGTCTAACACAACAAGCTACTACATCTATGTAGTATTGCACGGGTATTATTCTGCAACCGAAAAGACGATAACTATCCACCTATATTTTCAGAAAAAAATATGATAGATTATTTTTTTTAAAAAGAACGAGTACAGATGAAGTATAAGATCAAATTTTCATGCTGCATCAATCATTTCTCTGTTAAACAACCATAGTTTTATTGGGAAAGTACATACATGCATATTAAATTAGCAAGTTTTTTTTTTCGGGAGTCCGGACATGATGGGGCCCCCGCGCCTCTGCTTGGTTTAAAACCAGAGATGTATTGGAGCGCATACGGGAAGATACGTCGTATACCCACCTCTCTCTCTCTCTCTCTCTCTCTCTCTCTCTCTATATATATATATATATATATATATATATATATATATATATATATATATATATAAGTGGCGTATCTAGGATATGATCAAGGGAGGGGCTAAACCATAATTTGCCGTTTTATCCAGTGTGAAGCAGAATGGAAGCCCATTTTATCCAATGTAAACCTGAGCGTCAAGGGGGGAGGGGCTATAGCCCCTTAGCCCCCTCTTGGATCCGCCCAGTTCAACGCTTTAAATCAGTTATATACTGGAGGTATAAGGGAGGCTATTTTTGAAAACGATCGAGTGTTCTACCAACAATTCTAGCAATAAATCACTTATTAAAATATACTAAAAATATTTATTAATAATAATTTCAACGATTGCCAGTTTAGAATTCCTTGCCATAAAGTTAATACAATTTATTAATCTATGGGACGAACGCTTGGTCAGATTTTTTTTTTTCATATATTCAATTTAAATTATAAGATTTTGTAATTCTTCTCAGTATTTCACACTTTAAATTTAGTAATAATAATAATAATAATAATAATAATAATAATAATAATAATAATAATAATAATAATAATAATAATGTGAATTATGAATAATTTAAGAGCCAGCAGATTTAATTCCCTGGAATTAGTGTCATTGACTCATTATACAAGATAATGTACACTCATTATGTCAAAACACGTGAAAGAATTAAATATTTTCTTAAGTGGTTGACAGGATGTACAGGTAAGTTACTATCTCCATGGAAAAAAAAAGTAAAACGTGATTTTATTTCTAATTCGTGTTGAATTTAAAATTCATATATGATATATAATGTAAATGAGGATTGTTGATTACCCACATATTATACACGTTTTACTTTTATAGAAAATAAATCGATATGCAACAGCCATTAGCTTTCATAATTCCTCTGATATCTTCTGTGCATTTGTTACGATCATATTCTTCCGGCTAAATTCCATTTTTATGTAATTTTAAATTACAATGAATTAGTACTTTCGAATTCTAGTTTTAACTTATTTTAAAAAAAATAATTATAGATGTCACTTTATGCTCAGATTGTTTATGGATGGATAATTTTAGTTATATCTTCGTGTTTTTTTTTTTTTTTTTTTTCACTTTACTGTGTGAGATTATGTCTGCTTCTAATATTTCTCAGAAAGATGTCGTGTATATTTCGATACCTTGTTACAATTGATTTATAATATTTACGATTCGACTAATACTATTACAGGTCTTCCATTTATTTCTGCAGAAATAACATTCTTTATCAAAATAAAAAAGTTTTCAACGGTTGGTGATCATATTATCTTAATACAGTAGGAAATAGAAAATCCACACTAATTGGACCACAAGTAGTTCGGATTTTCAAATTGTTCGGATTTTCGAAAATGACGAAGAAAATACCATTTAGGCGTAAATATGCTCTTTTATGGATACAGTGGTTGTACAGTACATACAGTAATTACAATACCGTAAATAAGGCTACTTGCATTTAATTTTTCTGAAGAATCTGCTCGTACATTAAATTACAGTGTTCTTGTAACTCACACTTAAAACTTAACTTGTTTAGGCCTAAGGGAAAATAAAAAATATGCATGACAAACAACTGACTTCACACAGCGCCGAAGGACAACTCTATTGTTTGTTTATCACTAGCGCTAAGACAAAATGTAAAAAGCTTCTAGAGACCGCGTTCGGATTATCGACGTCCTACTGTATTTAAAAGAAAAAGAAAGAAATTTTGATCAAGAGAAGTACGGATAAAATCTTATAGCAGGTAAATTATTCTAGATATACCCGTTCTGCATATAGCACAATAAATCACGCAAATGAGATTATTTATAGAGTACACAGAGAAAAATCCGTTCTCCGGACAGCGGTATATTGTACAAACATACGGTATCCTCTTGCTTACTATAGAAATCAGTACGGAGCATACGTTATCCGTATGCTACATAGGCACTGTCCTTAGATGTTATATCATGCCGTTGCAGGATGTCTGACATCTAACAGTTTTCCGTATATCACATAGATACACTTATGTTACCTTCGTCAGCTATATGTTGTATACGTCTATTTGTATGTGAGATCCTGACCGCCTACATTGTTTCATACAGAAAGTACGTATAGATGGAACACTTATACAGAAAGTATTATAAAACATGCGTTTTCAGTTATACGTATGGTGTACGTTAAGTCCAAAAACTACAGGAATTACGCATGTAACCTATCTTTTTAAGTACGTCACCTACAATTTTTTTTTTCTCAGTGTACCGTGGCAATTCGAATTTTTTTTTTCTAGTAACCTTTGGAAACCAAGTAACCCACATCTAGACTTTTATTCTTGTGAATGCGAATGGACACTAAGTTTTGCTGGACAACATGAAGTCCGTGGGTTTTCTCGGAGTTCTCCCGTTCCCTCTACCACCAGTTTATTTTAGATCATTCACTTTCATTAATCATCGATCTCCTTCAACCTAAAGGGGTAGCTGTGGGTCATTGAACTAGAAATTTCGTTTCGTTTTTGTTTTCGAACGATAGTAGTTGATTATTTAGAATGATAGTTGTACGTCAACATAAGTAATGAACACTAATGTACAATGTGCAATATATTTATTCTCCACGATGGAATAATAATACTAGCAAGGTACATTCGCGAAGTGTCCCCTCGGGATTCATGTAAAACTGATTTAAATGCAAAGTTCTCCATGGCTCAATATGTATTGTGCTAATTTTAGCGGCCCATATGGGTAATATACATATTTATGAGCCTTCGTATACCCGGAATTCAATCATACACTACTATAACGCTCGGTCACAAAATTGCTTTTAGTTTCTTTAGATGTAACTGAACATGAATGTGGGCATATGCAAAACAAATTGGATCAAGTACTGCTTTTCTGACATGTGTTATCTACATCGGCCGCCATTTTGAATCCGCCATATTGGATTCAACTTTCGGTTTTTCAAATGGGAATAGGTGCATGTGATACATCAAATTCATATAAAATTTTCTCGGAAATTCATTCGTATAGTGTGTTTTACGGTAGCTTGTACCATCTGCAAGATACTGCATGTTAAATGTAAATTCAACCATTAAAAAGTTGTGCCGGGCCCGTATGTATATGTAATCTTTTACGTGATTTATTGTTGACGAAATGTTTTCTGAACGTACATACATACAGACACACAGATGTAAATAGGATATGGTAGATCTTCACCAAAAGCTGGTCGTATCTAGATTTACATTAGGCATTTTGTTCGTAATACAATACTTCCTTGTTATAGTATAACATAGAAGTAATAACAATCACTCACAGAAATTTTGTAAGATTATGACAGCAATGTTGTAGAGAGTTTGTTTATACCTACAGTACTTTTCCAGTTAGAAATTGTTTTGATTTGTAAACATCAAAAACGTAAGCGTAACTGATATTACTCTGCTATGTCTATTTGCGAAGTGCCTAGGGATGTAAAATACCTGGGTATTTATTTCAGCGGGTAAATACCCGGGTATTTACCCAAAATAGGTATTTTAGTGGGTATTTTATGTTTCAATTAACCATAAATGGATTTTATCGTTGTCAATGAAAACTATAATGGTAATTTGTATCACCTGCAACAGGAATACTGAATAACCACTTAACTAATCATTTTTTCTAGTAATTGAAGAATGAATTTGATATTTATTAAGTAACAGAATACGGATTTCCTAGCTACTCACCATCATTTTTCTTTCTACTTATACTAGATTTCCTTCTATTACCCTTCGCGGAAAATCATTGCCCATTCTACCCCATGAACTTTTACCTTAGTGTGCCCCTGAGACGTCCAATCAGCTAGGCGGTAGAATTCGATAGTGGACCAAACCAACACGAAAATATAAAATTTATGATATAACATAACGATGACTAACAAAAATGAAGTCAGTTGTCACCAAACCAATCACTATTATTAAGTATTCTGCCTACCAGCAGCTCCTGGTATTAATGACAAGGAGTTTAGGTTCTTCCTTAGGCGTCTGATATAACTGCTTTCACCATTTTTCTCAATCTGGTGCATCTTTTTTATCTTCCAATACCTTCTCCAGTTTTTCAAATCATCGATGAACACACTAACTAAACTATTTAAATAACAGTAGGATCTCTATTACTAAAATAAACAAACACATTTTCTTTTGGTTTGCCAAATCTATTAATGGCGGAAAATTAATTATTAATAATTACTTTCCTATTTTGAAGATCTAAAGTTTGCAACAGTTTTATTATACATAGCTATATATTTTTAACATTACCTTAAAAAAATTGAATAGTACAGATGAAAAACAATTTTTCTGACAATTAAGAAAACTGAACTGATATTCCAGATACAGCTGGTTACTTTCTTCACGCAAAAATAATGTCATTTTTGGTATTTTATCTATAGACAATGAGATGTACTGAATTGTCAATTATGCAAAGAATTATACCAATAAGTTTCTTTAACTCAAGGTTTCTGAACTAATAAATTTAATCTGTTTAAGAAATTACACTGTAACAACTAAATTGTTGATATAGTTATATCAAAGTAAAGAAACTCGGCTTTAGTAAGTAATAACCTAGAAAATACTTAAAAACTAAACAAATTACACATTTACCCAATTTGCCATTCTGTAGACGTGATTGTATGATTACGAAAGTTGCAGAATAATCAAAGTAACTAAATTTAATAAATTGGCCGATCAATTTATTTACTAAATATGCCGTTGAAAGAGAATTATCCATAAAATGAGGAATAACAGTTCGTAAAACACTTAAATAACGAATTCCTGATTTTCCGAATGTTTACTAAATGGGGTTTAACACTAACACTAATGCTTTGTGAAAGTATTTTATTGGAATAGTATATTTAAAATATTAATGTCATGAACAACGTTAAGCTGTATAGTAACTCAGTGAAGGTAATATTTATATTTAACTTATTCAGTATAGAGCAGCAATTAACCTCTACCATATTTGGAGCACTATAAAACGGCCACAAATTTTACCGTCCTAATGTGGTTCGGATTCCACGTTAATCAGTAGGTCCACGTCTCATATAGCCTCGCTGCTGAAAGGGACGCTAAACTAAAATCAACTCAACTTTACCGTCCTACTCAGAATCAACCCTAAGATCAGAGTCGGAATCATCACACAATTCGGAATCATCGCAGACTTTACATTTAAAGTCACCCTAAGGTTAAACAAATAGGGTTTATATACGATTTCTATGTATACAACCTAACCACCTAACCTAAGGCTTGAAGTCATACAATGATTTCTTCATTTTTTAGGTCTTAGTGAAACGAATCTAAGTTTAAAAGCAGTTCACACCTTGGTGAAGAAAGGACATAGGTGGGTAAGATAGTAAAATGGCCCCAAATCAATCTTTAGACGACAAGTAAGTCCCCTTGTAGGTACCCCCAGGAGACATTAATCCCTTATGCTTCAACTCTGATTTTTTCGTGAGCAATGACGTAAACTCGGAAAAGTGATGTGAATTATTTCTCAAGATTGGCTTGATCGATGTTGTTAAAACTTAGATGTATGTATAGGTGTACACGAAGGCTTCGTCTGAAAAATGTAACAGCTAATCCCCACAATTTCCCTCTTTCAAAAAATTTGATTCAATATTTTGATCTCTTTACCTATGAAGTTCTTCGAGAAAAAATAAGAAAAAATAGGTTTTAAATGCCGCGTTAACCCTAGAATAACATATAATATCCACAATTGTACCGCGGGTGCGCCATGGTCAAAACTGTCTGCAAACCTGCACCACCCCTGAACCGAATTTGTTATTATTTTGCAGTTTTACTCATGAATGAATAAAAAATTACACTCGAAAGACACCAAAATCGCTAAGACTCCATTTGGTGGCCTGTGGCAGTCCCATCCCCATTTTGGGTCAAAGTGAAACTTGATATTGGTTTCTATTTCGTATGAATCTAACATCCTGCGCATGAATATGAGGTTCAAGTTGTCATTAGTTCCCCGTAAGTACCCCATTTGATGGTACCTGAAGATTCAATGTGAGCTGTCATATAATAAAATAAATGTTATCTACCAAGTATACTTATAGTACCCAATCGAAATAAAATTACCTCAGCTGGGAAGAGAATAAACATCAACAACAATACTCAATGTAATGTAATGTAATCTTTGTTGTGGTGTCCGTGGCGGTATAGAACCGTTTGCATTACATTTTCTTATATTTCTTGGATGAAATATTTATTTCATTCAAAGGATTTATTAAATTATATTCTTGCTGATGGTTGTCCTTTTCCCAGCTGAGGTGTTATCACTTCGATTGGACACTGCCCTGTAGGTATATGTAACATTATTATTATTATTTTTTTTTTTTTATATGACAGCTCACATTAAAGCTTCAGACACTCTCAAATGCATGCCTTACCAACGGGGAGAGAGATTTGTGAACGCATTCCTATTTGTAGGGTTCTGAAAGGTAAACCAATAGCCACCGAGAAAGAAATGCAATTGAATTCTGTTCTTAACATTCCTTCTGACAATGCTGAATTTTTTTGTTCGGGCCGAAAAGTAATTGGTTGTGGGTTCCACGAACACCCCCTTGGTACCGTAAGGGTTAACATCCACCTTACTAAATTAAACTATACTAAACTGTTTGCAGCTTACGTTTGTGATTGCATCCATACGGTTCACAAATAGTGACAAAGAACCCAATGATTTACTTAAATGAGAACTAGTAATTGTATTGCACATGAACCCAGCGATAGAAGTGCAGGGCTTTCTTTTGACACTGAAACATCAGGAATGTCTATTTCTAATAATTCAGCTGTTTCTTTCGCAGATTATGTACTTGCAACAGTATTCGAAAAAGTACTTCAAACCGTTTCACATGAGCTGGGCACTTAAAACACTTTTTCAAATAATTTGTCAGTTTATTGACATTCGCATGTTCATATTCTTTATTACAGAACTTGCAAACACCACCTTTGTTTTTGGCTTTAAAGAATGCCATGCATGACCCTTCTTCCCCATGTTACATTTCTAATCTTTCAAAACACTGTTGAAATAACAGTGAAAGAATATAGTTTAGACAGAAACGGATGCAATCCCATCTTGCAGAACAGTCAGAGCACAGTACAAGACTAGTATTGAAGGCAGAGACCAACTGCAACGATTATCTTTCCTTTTTGATACTCAAACCAGTTGTGTGGTGTTACCAGGTCTTGTACTTCTGCAACAGTACAAAATACTGAAAAAAAAAATCTCTATAAAACTAAGGTATATTATGCATTTTGGTGTAAAATATCCGTAGTGTAATACTTGTAACAATTTCTGTAATTAATAAAATACACAAAAAAAAAGTCACCGTATGGTTAATTATTCTTAAAATTTCATAATAATTGAGTTTTCGTAAAATACCCATTTTTTGGGTAGGTAAATACAAAAAGGGTAAATACCTGGGTAAATACCCATTTTTTATTTACCTACCCACTGGGTATTTACCCGACCCACATCTCTAGAAGTGCCTAGAGGGATTTAACATGTAATATCTCGCAAATGGTACAAGCTACCGTAAAACTCACTACACCAATGAATTTTCGAGAAAATTTTATATGAATTTGGTGTATCACATGCACCTATTCCCATTTGAAAAACCGAAAGTTGAATCCAATATGGCGGATCCAAGATGGCGGCTGGTGTGAATAACACATGTCAGAAAAGCAGTACTTGATCCAATTTGTTTTGCATATGCCCACATTCATGTTCAGTTACATCTAAAGAAGCTAAAAGCAATTTTGTGACCGAGCGTTATAGTTGTGTATGATTGAATTCCGGGTATACGAAGGCTCATAAATATGTATATTACCCATATGGGCCGCTAAAATTAGCACAATACATATTGAGCCATGGAGAACTTTGCATTTAAATCAGTTTTACATGAATCCCGAGGGGACACTTCGCGAATGTACCTTGTAAGAGAGTAGCATTAGTCATCCAAACGCCAAAGACACAAGTCACGTACGGTGTAGCATGTTACTTCTCAACTTTAAGGTTCACGAAGTTCAAATAACCTCTAACTCTAGTGTTAAATCTGGGGGAAATATTTTATTCAACCCTTTATAGAAAATAACATCCTCAAATATTAAATACAGTTTAGTAACCCTATACCCTTATTAGGATCACGCTAGTGATCCTTATACGATTGTAATGTTATTAGAATCACGTCAGTGGGCCTTATATGATTATAATGTTATTAGGATGACGCTAGTGGGCCTTAAAAGATTGTAATGTTATTAGGATTACGCTAGTGGTCCTTATAAGATTGTAATGTTATTAGGATTACGCTAGTGGTCCTTATAAGATTGTAATGTTATTAGGATGACGCTAGTGGGCCTTATAAGATTGTAATGTTATTAGGTTTACGCTAGTGGTCCTTATAAGATTGTAATGTTATTAGGATCACGCTAGTGGGTCTAATAATATTATAATGTTATTAGGATCACACTGATGGGTCTTATAAGATTGTAATGTTAGTGTCTTTGTCTGTTACTCCACACAATAACTCTTGAACGGAAGCCAATTTTTGAATTGTGCTTTTGGCAATAGATGCGATTTTTTTTTAAAGGGTATGGTTACCTGTAGTACGGGCACATCTTCTATTTTATAATATGCTTGCTTTTTAACAGTAAATTAATTGGATCCTGAAAAACAGAGTTAAAAAAGAAAAGATAACAGCATGTTTTGTATGATTGCTAACATTCATACATAACAAAACCGGTAAGTATCATTATTATATTACTCAAACCTTTAGCCATCATAATACATTATGTAAAGTAGTTTTAGTTTTGATATGTAACATAGATGTAGTTTTGTAATATTTTCTGTTGCAAGATAGTAGTTCTGTTCTTGTTCATAAATTTTGAATTAATTTCCAGTTTTCTTTCTTGCTTCCTTACTTTCTTTTTTAAGATTTTCTTTGTACATTTTCTATTTTACTTGATATATCCAGAGGGGCCAAAGAATGTATACACATTTTAATATATATTGTATATAAATATCTTTGAAGTTTCATTTTCAAGATGAATCAAATTGAATCAGAAGTTAGAAAAAAGTTATTTAGTTAAATGTCATTAATCTCGAATAAGGAAATAAAGTCGTTTTATTAATAAATATTATACTATGTTGAAATAATTTCGATTTGACATATAAAACATACGGTAGTCTACCACAGGGGACTAGATTCAGCCTTTCTGCTCTCATTTTTCCCAGGATACTTTGTAGTCGGTGACGTCACGTGGAGGTATCGCCAAGGATGTTGTAAAATAGAGGATCTGACCACACCACAAAATCGTGAAGCGATACGTGTCCTATGATCTTTGATTTTCTTACCTGTGAAAGGTTATTCCGGGTAATTTTTTCTCACTCTTATTTGTACACCCATACGTGCAGTATGTAACAATTGTATAATATGAATCTGAATCAACGACTTAAATAAAAAATAAACGACAGACATACTACATGTTTACATATGAAGATCGGAATGTTTTGAGCCAACATACATGGCGGAAACGAGAGTAGCCAATCAGAAGTGCCAAAAATTTCTTTTTTTGCTTCATTCAGTTAATAGGATGAAGATACATATGGGCAGATCCTCTGTTTTATAACATCCTTGGGTATCGCGAGGTATCGTTTAAGAGAACAAGTGAAATCTGTATACGCAATTGTGCTAGTTGGTATACTGTTTCAAGATGGGCAAAAGTTCCTCCACATGACGTCACTAACAGGAAGCCAATCAGTACGCTACTTACCTGTGAAAGGTTATTCCGGGTATTTTTTTTATCACTCTTATTTGTACACCCATACGTGCAGCATGTAACAATTGTATAATATGAATCTGAATCAACGACTTAAATAAAAAATAAACGACAGACATACTATTGTACATGTTTACATATGAAGATCGGAATGTTTTGAGCCAACATACATGGCGGAAACGAGAGTAGCCAATCAGAAGTGCCAAAAATTTCTTTTTTGACTTCATTCAGTTAATAGGATGAAGATACATATGGGCAGATCCTCTGTTTTATAACATCCTTGGGTATCGCGAGGTATCGTTTAAGAGAACAAGTGAAATCTGTATACGCAATTGTGCTAGTTGGTATACTGTTTCAAGATGGGCAAAAGTTCCTCCACATGACGTCACTAACAGGAAGCCAATCAGTACGCTAAACGTTAACTGGGGCTCCCTGTTATTTTATATACCTTGGATAACAGTCTAATATTGAAAGAAAGTGACACTAATTACACACCTTTTCCGGTAGCATGCTCCTGTATTCCAGCTCGTGTGGAGGCGAAATTGTGTGGTGAGGAGTACTCTAAATTGTGAGGGTTTATTTTTTATTGTTTGTTATGCATCCACCAGCTACACCGAATTAAAGCCTCGGTCGTGGTTCACAGCTCACGTTAATATCATGATTCCTTGAAAGTAAGACCTAATGAGAAAATTAACCCTAACAATTTTTCATACCACCCTACGGTATGGTATTAAGGTTAGGATTAGGAATTAATTTCTGGATTTTCTGCATTTATGCCCATGCTAGCTCGTCACACATATGAGGGATAATGTTCCTCGGCGATCACACTGCCCGGAGAATTGAAGAAGAAAGAAATGGGGAAGGAAGGAAGCAGCCTGGGACTGTTATTTTAGGTACCATCCAGGCATTTACCTGGTGTGAATGAAGAAAACCAGAGAAAAACCTTACCCTGAAAAAGCTGTTACACCTTTTCGAGCGAGTGTCTCCACCGGGAATATAACCCACGACCGTTTGCAACATCTAAGGATCAACCTCAACCCAAACTTCTGATCATCACTTTGCATATTTCTCGCAAGAATCACAGAACACGTTAGCAAAAGCTACGCTCCGAATTGACAGGTACAGGATCTCTCGAAAATGAACCCTAATCCGTTTTTGAGCAAAGAGCTAATGTAAGACCCGATCTTATTTTCGCAGAAATAGGGTAATAGGTCCATGTCCCGTCCTTCATAACCGCGGTGTTGCATAAGGACGCAAAAACACAAAATTTCAGAAAAATCATCCACTAAATTCTCTATAATACTATAGATAGTGTGTAACATTAAAATCTTATTGCAATTTTTTTTTCTTGAGGTATGTGTATACATTGTTTGCCTTCACTTCCTATGCTATTTTATTGTAGTATAGTTATGTTTTGTAAAAAAAAATAAAAAAAATGTATATTTCGAAGTAACAAATGCTTATTGTATATATATATATATATATATATATATATATATATATATATATATATATATATATATATATATATATATATATATATATATATATATATATAGTTTACAAAGAATTATATTTTGTATATAATGCAGTACACAGGGGTCAGCAAAAGTTTCTTTCTCACCCTGAGGTTTCTTGTCGACAATAATTTTGGAATGAATTGTTCATTTTATTTACATTTTTTAAAAATTATTGATTATTTATACATCAAGACCCTGCATTCAAATTAATAAGGAAATTTGAAAGCTATTATCAAGCATATAAAGAGAGGTTTTGTTCACCTTTGCTGAAGGCTGTAGCAAAAAGCAAAATTCTTTATCATACTTAAACTAAGAGAGTACGCTCGCATTAGGTTTGAATGTTTCTAAAATGAAACTGATATCCAAACTTCTGTCTTTCAATTCCGAACACTTCTTTAAAAGACAAAATACTTTCACAGTACATTATACAATTTGAACATAGTCTAATCCAGAGTTTATTAAGTACAAAAGTGCAGTTTCTATGTATTTGATTAACGTTCTTGGGATTAAAAAAAAAAAAAAAAAAAACTCGACAAACGCATATACAGAGTGGACCATTTGTATTGTTACGTTCTTCTACTTTTAAACTAATAGATACAAAATACCGAAGTTTTCATCATGCAAATATCGACACAGGAGCATTGTTTCACATACTTGTATATACCACCAGATTTAACAGTGTTGCCAACTCAACATAAAGTTGCAGTTTCTCAAATGGCACTTCGTCAGATTATTTCAAGTCTACATGTAAAACGAAAAAAATATAATTTTACACTAATTATGTAGTGTTGCAAACTAAGAGCGCTACAGCATCACAAACATCGAAGAATAGCCAAATTTTGGAGGGTTCTACAATAGTAATTACGCAAGTGACAGAAACAAGATAACGCGCTTCCAAAGTACCTGAGTGACGAATACTACTGTCGTCTCATATGACATATTAAAAAAAAAAAAACTTTATATATGGTTTTTCAGAATATTAATAAATGGTTAAATGTAGTATATTACTTAAAATTGAGTATTTGTATTAGCTTTTTAAAACAATTTTTGATTTACTTTGCTTGTACGACTTTACAACAAGTTCTCGGAATTAGATAGTTTGAAGCAGTGTTGCAAGCTTTACCAACATTAACCAACATTTAGATACTTCGTAGAAGCCAACCTGAGAAGAAGTCGAGTTATTATTATTATTATTATTATTATTATTATTATTATTATTATTATTATTATTATTATTATTATTATTATTATTATTATTATTATTTCATTTTCATCTCTTATCACAAAATGACGAGCCATAGAAGATTAAGCCTTCTCTACAACCAATAATATAGGAATTAAGATTTATTAGGATTATCACTTTTTTCTTTTCTTTTCTTTCTTTTTTTTCTTTCTTTTTTTTTGTTTGTTTATAGGATTTAATCCTACTCCAAAGAAAATGGGCAGGGTTTAGAAGGTTACGCCTGCTATTGAATTAGCTATGTTTAAGTATCAGAACACCTTATAAGTATCATTTAATGACATTATCATATCTTCAAATCAGATAACACTTTCTTCAAGAGGGCTTTTTATACTTCCATATTATAACTTTTTCTACGGAAGATCTATATCAGCACATGTTACGGAAGATTTTATTTTTTATTTTTTATTTTTTTTACTACGTTTACAAACAAACTGCTAAGTGAACTTCCAACCTCTTTTTTCTGTAACGTATACTTTATAATATACATAATGTAAATAGTATTGTAAATTTTGTATATACGTATTTAGTAGTAATATTTGGTCTTCCTGCCTCCTATACTCATCTCTGCTGGTAGAAGTTAATCTTGTAGAACTATCGTAGTAGTGGCTAACTTGTAGTTAACTTTTGTGTTTGCAGATGATCGAATGTTTTCTACCTATCATGGGATATTGTGTGAAGCCATTGCCAGACTTTCATTTGCACTACAGATGTCGCTCAACAGTAAGTTTCCAATGGACATTTCAATCGTTTTTTGTTTGTTTATTTATTTTTTTAAATTTTGCATCGGACATCTATCACGGATTATCCTTAATGATATGAAATATATTTTGTATTTAAAGAAAGATTATCTGTCGTGCAGGTTTACTTTCGGCACACCACTCGAAACAATTGTTGAAAAAATATAGTTGTTTCACTAATGTCCTTCTTATTGTTCCCTGAATGATTTACGCTGGACGAGATGAAAATATCCACTTGGCATAGGTAAAATTCAAGAGCACCACCAGAAGTAATTGTTGGAAAATTATAGTTCTTTTACGATTTTCGTATACATACAGCGTGCAGACATATGGCATAAAATCTACTATGCAAAAAACAAACGAACATTGGTAGGTGGCCAAAAAAGCACGAATGCTATCTAACCGAGTCAGGCAGGACGAAGTTGGTGGGCCCGTGCAGTAGCGCAAGGGAGTGTGTCCGAGGGACGGCAGCGACGGTGGGTATACGTGTAAGCGAGGATAGTGAAAAGAAGTGTTGTTTTGGCAATGATACATGTTTCAATAGCACTTGTTATGGTTTCATACTGGTAACGCTTCACTTGTAAACATAAAATTCAACTTTTGTAGACTGTACAGAAATACACCGCCAGTGGAAAATGGCATCTAATACAGTCATCTTTCATATGCACTCACTTATTTTGTCCATCGTAAAGCACATGTAATGATTTTACACTTGGAAACCTACAATACAGCTATATTATTTTGTATTTAATTGTATCACCTGGAGAACTTTGTTCCTTATAAATGTCTTTTCATGTAGAGTATTGAATTTTACCTGTAAATTTTCCAAAATGTGGTGTACCAAAAGTAAACCAGCACCTTACCTGCAAAATATTTTACCATTAGATATAATCTAATGATATGTTGAAATTTAATATAGATTGAGAGGAGGCCAAGTAATAAAAATGGAAATTTTACGGGTAAAATCTATTATTTTTAGAAAAAAAAAGAATAATATTTAAGGAACTCTTTTATGGAAGCGACAAACGTACAACTGTAGTACTAATATGGAATTAACACATCGTATGAATGACTGCTGCACAAGTCTTCATAAGGGAAACTGCATACACTATAGATTCCACGCTTAATTTGCACTGGTGTTAGATCTTTAGGCTTAGTGATTTCAAATACAGTAGTGCCTGTTACTGCGCGTTTGGCACTCTGATCCTTCTGATACTCGCCTGCCGATACTGCTTGCTGAGGCTTACTTAAGTGCCGATATGTCCCAGGGAGATACGAAACAAATCTCCTTGCGCAAGCATACTTAGCAAAATTGAAATATGATAGTGGGATATGCCTACTTAAAGGCACTAAGGGATGAGTTTTGCCACAAAACACTTTATTTGTATGCTTGCCGATTTTCAACCTATACGATAAGTTTTCAAATGCTAAATAGAAAATTTATTTCCAATAGAAACATATAGTTATTATCATCAGTCACTAAAACTCAAAAACAGGGTGGAGAGCATATTGAAAGCCCATAGAACAAACTAACTATTCTTTCTTCAACGATACCACGAGATCAGAGGCACGCTAAAGAGAGTAATTTTGGTCAATTGCTTGTCCTAAAATTTTGCTTTGCCTCGAATGTCTCTCTTACTCTCACATTTAGGTAAATGTCTCTTTGGGGGTGATGTGTGGTCAGCTCATCGACCTCTGTCGCTGGGTTTTTAGACGAATTCGCTAGTTGTTCCTTTCGTTGGGTGGACACCGTATGTCAACATCATCTGGTGAGTACGAACGGCTCTCTTACACAAGACCCAGCACTGATTGACTTTGCTAATCTCACGAGAAACGGTAATTGCAGTGAGGCTAGGGCGTTGACGTAGGTACAGTCCCGCAACTAGAAGGGGGTTAGAGGGGGCCTGCACTCCTAAACTTTTCGTGGCCCCTCCAGACCTCAAAATAAAAAACACAATTTGTAAGAGGATTTTTGATGACTTGGCTCCCCTAACATATTCATGGCCCCCCAAACCTTTATGGCTGGTTTCGGGCCTGCCTAGGTAAATAATTTGTATTTTTTTAATGGTATTTATTTGTATTTAAATTTTACTTCCCACGGTTTTGCTTTTTAAGCCAAAGAAGACGCCGAGAAAGTATTAGTGATAATTAAATAAGTAGAAATTTGCAATAGGTTCACTCATGTCCACCTTAAAATTCTTTTCTTCTTTCGCCACTGTATTGTATTTTTATGATAGCACACTTCATATTGTGAGTGTATCTGGCAATTTTTGCAGCAAAGGAAGAGAATGTCACTACAACCATCTTACTATCAAATTTAAAGCATTTTAGTTATAATGGAACTATGGACTGAAGTCAATACACTTTTACTGAAAAAAAAGAATTTTTAACAAAATACTGTACTGTCGAAACTAACATCATTCAGCTTGAGCTAACTAGAAATTCGCTCCAGGTGCTCTAAGTCCCTTGTGAGCATCGCCTATTACTTTTTGAAGCATTTTCAAAAGAAATGCACTTGGCTTCTTACCTGGGGCGTCATTTACGGGGGGCAGGAGAGGGCAATTTCCCCCCAAGAGTTTGAGGAATAAATATACTTTAATCGATTGTTTACTAATACACTAGTACAAAACATGAAAATCTTATTGGGGTGGTGCTCTTGCCCCCCTCAAGCGAAGTCTGAAATGACGCCCCTGCTTCTTACTGAACTTAATGTTTCAGCTCATGATCTGTGCGAAACATTGCCTCCATTCTATCCATAGAATTACAAAAAAATGAATATAAGAGAATGGGGCATAGTAAAACACAAGTCACAAGAAGATGCTGATTATTTTTTACCGCAATATATATTAGTTACATACAAAATCAGCACAATGTTTGCACTTTAATGTCCTTTTTCCAGGGAGTTTAAGTTTCTTGCAACGTAGACTTAATCTTAACGTAGAATCCGAACTACGTTAGCTTCCGCTGGAAATCTAACCTGGGTCTTCCACGTCGAAGGCACGAACTGCGTTAGGTGGTATCATAAATGGACCTATAATATGTATGTATAAATGATGTCTCATTGTAACCTACCCTCCTTCATATTGTACACAATAATTTTGAACATTCTGTACAGGGTGTTTCAAAACAGCACCGATAACACTTGGGAGATGATTCCTGATACCAAGGTAAGACAAAAAGTATAGACCAACCTGGGTGCAGAAATCCGTCATTTCGAAATTATAAGCTGCCGAAAAGATGAAAAAAAAAAGAACTTTAAAGGTCCATAGCCCCAATACTATGAGACTACCGTGGTCAAGTCAAGACTTCACTTAGGAACTAATATGTTTGCTATCCAAAAATACATGTTTCAGAATCCTGCGGTACTTACGCAACAATTTTTATAGAGGGAGGTTGGGTATGGGTATATAATTTGAAGTACTCACCAACTTCCTCTATTATAATTGTTGCAGAAGTACCACAGGATTCTGAAACATGGATATTTGGATAAGGCACATATTAGTTCCTACACAGAGAAAAATCCGTTCTCCGGAGAGCGGTATATTGTACAAATATACAGTATCCTCTTGCTTACTATAGAAATCAGTACGGAGCATACGTTACCCGTATGCTATATAGGCACTGCCCTTAGATGTTACACCATGCCGTTGCAGGATGTCTGACACGTAACAGTTTTCCGTAGATCACATGCATATACGTATGTTACCTTCGTCAGCTATATGTTATGTACGTCCATTTGTATGTGAAATCCTGACCGCCTATATTGTTTCATACGGAAAGTACGTATAGATGGAACACTTATACAGAAAGTATTATAAAACATGCGTTTTCAGTTATACGTCTGCTGTACGCTAAGTCCAAAAATTACAGGAATTACGCATGTAACCTATCTTTTTAAGTACGCCACCTACATTTTTTTTCTCAGTGTAAGTGAAGTCTTGACCCGATTACGGTAGGTCCTAGTATTGGAACTATGGACCTTTTAAAGTTCTTTTTTTGTTTTAATGTTTTCGGCAGCCTGTAACTCCAAAATGACGGATTTATGCACCCAGGTTGGTCTATACTTTTTGTCTTACCTTGGTGTCCGGACTCACCTCCCAAGCGTTATCGGAGTTGTTTTGAAAGACCGTGTATAATAATTATTATTATTATTTCATTTGATCGGATTACGTGTTTAGTACTATAGTGAACGGAGAATGATAACTGGACAGCAGCTTAAAGCGAAAAAATGTGTCTGTTCGAAAGCTGTTTAAAGTATGTCGCCATTATACCTTACTCAGGAAGCACATTATAAAGTAATTTCTAAAAGCTTCGTGTTTACAAGATTAAAAATGTCCTTCTTACCAAAAAAAAAAAACTTTGGCTTCAGGTAGAAAAACTGGAACGCGGCTTTTTTTTTTTTTTTTTTTTTTTTTTTTTTTTTTTTTTTTTTTTTTACAGCTACAAAAAGTACGTTGTACGAGCTTATACGTCGACTAACAACGTTACCAACGCCTGTCGATTAATAAAAGCTGAGTGAACAAAGAATTTAATGGTAACTATAGCTTAAATGCTACATATTTCGTTGTATTTTTTCCCCTTTCGTTAACATTTTTAAGTTGATCTACTTTCACTGTTACGTACGAAATGTGTGAAACCAAAAAAAGTGCTTATATCACCAGATGCAGTCATAACGTTTACAATAACACGTAATGTATTCACTGGATTTAAGATGTGGTTGGAGTGACAGGGATTTAACATCGTTTTCATACATTCTTCAGACTGAAAGGATGGAAGTTTTTTAAAGTGTTTTAACCTCTCGATCTAGGTTCCCAATCTTGTTTCTTTTCGTAAACTTTGCATTCCCCTTCGTAAACCTGGCGTTCTCCTTCGTAAACTTTTCATACCTCATGTCTTTCTCACTCACTGGACATGCATGATTTTTGTCTGACTCCTTCTGCGATTTCAGATCCTGAATATTCAGAATTCTCAAATCTATAATAATAATAATAATAATAATAATAATAATAATAATAATAATAATAATAATAATAATAATAATAATAATAATAATATATGCTATGAAGAACCTAATATCAGAAATACAACACCTTCTCAGACAAAAATAAAAACATATTGCATACAATGTAACCTACCTATTGAAACAATAAATAATAATAATAGTAGTAGTAGTAAAAATGAAATCTGTAAATTTTACGTGCCACAGTCATGCCAACTAGGCTAAAGGAGATGGTGGTGATGAAAAATGAAGGAAATGGTGGAATGAAGTAAGTGGGAGGCAACGGGAGAACCCTGAGAATGCTCACGCGCACGGTGTTTCTCCACTACAAAGGTCACTTGATGCGAGCTGGGATCGAACTAAGGACCCCATGTACCAGAGGTGAACGCTTTACCACTGAGCTAATAATAATAATAATAATAATAATAATAATAATAATAATAATAATAATAGATTAAACAATAATTTCTTCTCAAATTCATACCTTAGTCTATAGCCTATAGAATCCAGAGGTTCAATGCTGCGTTCACAAAAACTCCCCATTGACTTCTATTCTTGGCCACCTGGATCCAGTCGTCAAATTAATACCAACAAAAATAATACAAATATTATTTGTCAAACTTTAAAATTTATGCTTCTGTACTGATATATAGTAAATAGATGTTTCAAATTAGATTAAAAGAATTAGTTGTTTTTAAAATTACAGATTTTGGATTCACGGGTAATAGTATCGATCCATTTCTCATATTATGCATTGGTACCCTTATACCTATATTATGTAAGCGATATTTACTATGATAAATCTATTGTCTAGTATTTTCTTAATAAAATTGGTTTCAATAAGTTTTCTCCTGTCACTTAATGCCTGTAATCCCCAAAATTGTTTTCAGTATTAATAACTACGTGAGCAGTAATCTCTATTCATTTTATGGCATAATAGCCTAATAAAATATTTTTTGGACTGACTCAATTTTGTTTAAATACTATTCAAAATAACTACACCAAACTCTAATCTTAATCTTGCAACCATCTTGTATAAATATACGTATAAGCTGGTATTTTTAAACTCAGGCCATTGTTTGAAAGTGAACCCTATTATTCTTCTAGTCCTTTGGATTATATCATTAATATGATAACTAAATTTCATATTTCTGTCAAACACTATACCCTAATCTTTAATCTGTTCGGCTTTATGTAATGTTACTCCATTAACTACATATTTGCTCACGTAGTATTCAGTTTTGTTAGTATATGATATATATTTAAGTTTTCTCACGGTTTATTTTCAATAGCTTATTTTTGCACCATGTACTAATATCTAAATCTTTCTGTAGTAAAAATAGTTATCATACTCACTATTTACTATTGTAAATAATTTTAAATCATCGGTATATAATGATAATAATAATAATTTGCTCTTACTTTCTGAGAATTTTTGAAGTAACCCATGTTGTATACTGATATAGCGCTTTGTATTCATTTTATATAATGTTGTATAGAATTTTAATTTGCATAACCGTTAAGTTTTCAATAACACTGAAACTTATTGAATAGGGAGAGAAAAGACAAAATGTCAAACTTGCAGCTGCTATGGAATTTGCTAAGACTAGATTGTAAATAGCCATTATATAGAATTTTAATTTGCATAATCGTTAAGTTTTCAATAACACTGAAACTTATTGAATAGGGAGAGAAAAGACAAAATGTCAAACTTGCAGCTGCTATGGAATTTGCTAAGACTAGATTGTAAATAGCCATTATATAGAATTTTAATTTGCATAATCGTTAAGTTTTCAATAACACTGAAACTTATTGAATAGGGAGAGAAAAGACAAAATGTCAAACTTGCAGCTGCTATGGAATTTGCTAAGACTAGATTGTAAATAGCCATTATATAGAATTTTAATTTGCATAACCGTTAAGTTTTCAATAACACTGAAACTTATTGAATAGGGAGAGAAAAGACAAAATGTCAAACTTGCAGCTGCTATGGAATTTGCTAAGACTAGATTGTAAATAGCCATTATATAGAATTTTAATTTGCATAATCGTTAAGTTTTCAATAACACTGAAACTTATTGAATAGGGAGAGAAAAGACAAAATGTCAAACTTGCAGCTGCTATGGAATTTGCTAAGACTAGATTGTAAATAGCCATTATATAGAATTTTAATTTGCATAATCGTTAAGTTTTCAATAACACTGAAACTTATTGAATAGGGAGAGAAAAGACGAAATGTCAAACTTGCAGCTGCTATGGAATTTGCTAAGACTAGATTGTAAATAGCCATTATAAGTGGCGCTTTATCATAATTTCACAGTTGTGTCCTCTCGGTTAGGAACCACTAATCTAGAATGTCCAATTGTCCAAATCTGAACCGGTTCAGCTGAGTTCAAAGTTTTAAAATGTGATTGCTTAACGATACATTATCAACAATTACATTGTCTCTTATTATATCAACAATAAACCATACCTCATTTATTTGGGGTATGATTACTCGAAGTCTCATACGAAACTTATAGGCTATATGAATCAACAAGTAAGTGTTAGAATAGGCGAGGAAATGACAAAGAGGCACAAGGTGTTTATTCACTACAAAGTCCACTTGGTGCGAGTTGGTAACGAACCAAAGATCTCACACACCAAAGATGAACGCTCTACCACTGAGCCTCCTGAGGGGGAGTGCAATTGGAAGGGGAGTTCGACAGCCAACATTAATTAATATCTATATAGAAGAGATGGTGAAAAAGAGCCTACACAATGAAGACAGCATTTCAGTAGGAGGTAGAATGATTAAATGTATACGGTTTGCAGATGATATGGCGCTTGCTGCGGAATCTGAAGAGAAAATCAATAAGAAGTTAGAAAACGTGAGGAAGGACTCTGTAGAGTATGGAATGAAAATAAAATGTTAAGAAAGACAAAAGTCATGATGATTGGAACGAAGCGGTCGGTGTCAAATATTGAACGGGGCGGGCCAAATAGAACAGGTGACTAGTTTTCGATACCTGGGCAGTATTATTAGTGATGATATGAAGTGTAAACGTGTAATAAAAGCAACGATAGGAATAGCGAAAGAAGCCTTTAGAAGAAAGAAAAGACTATCTTGTGAAACCTTAAATAAAGAGTTGAGAAAAACACTTATAAAATGCTTCGTGTGGAGTTGTACTGTGTGGGTCAGAAACATGGACATTACAAAAAAATGATGAAAAACGACTGGAAGCTTTCGAAATGTGGATGTGAAGAAGAATAGAAAGAAATAACTGGGTCGATAGGAAAACGAAAGAGAGGGTGTTAGAAATGGTGGGGGAGAAAAGTACAATTTTAGATATTATTAAGACAATTTTAGATATTATTAAGAAGAGAAAGAAAAACTGGTTGGGACATTGGGTAAGAAGGAATTGTATAATGAGAGATGTCCTAGAGGATATGGTGGCAGGAAACGTCCTAGAGGATATGGTGGCAGGAGGGAGGGATGAAGGATACTACAATTAATGGACGATATCAAAACAGAGAAATCGTACATGAGGACAAAGAAGTTAGCGGAAGACCGCGGAGCATGGAAGCTTCTCAGTTGCAGCAAGTGGCCTGCCAATAACTGCAGAATACCTATGATGATCATTATTATTTATTTGAGTGGCCGCGGAGGTGGCTCAGTGGTAGAGCGTTCATCTTTGGTGTGTGAGATCTTTGGTTCGTTCCCAGCTCGCGCCAAGTGGACATTGTAGTGAATAAACATCTTCTGCCTCTTTGTTCATCCATGTTTTGCACTGTGGTAAAACATAGTTATATTAACAGTTGAAAATAATAAGTAAGTCCTGCAAACTGGTTCGAGTGATTCCTGTTTGTCAATAGTTTCGTTTAAAGAACCAATTACTGGTTGGTTGCAAACTTGAATCTTTTATCGTAGGTCATAGCTACCTGTCAATTTGGTTAATAATATAAAGCTTTTTTGACAAAAGAATATCCTTGTACTTGCAAAACTCATTTTGGAAGGGGGAAGAAGAGGAGCCCAACTGTTGCCACTTTTAAAAATTAATGTAAAAATTGTTATTTAATCTTCTGTAGGTAGTATTTTTTTCCGTTTCAACAGTTTTCGGGGGTGGGGCAGGCCCGTAGCCAGCCCCAAAATGTAGGGGGGGCGGCTAAAGTTAGGAGGGCCTGATCCAACCATATGATAGTTCATCACCACATTATAGTTCATTTGCAAGCCTACCGTGAAAATTTTAGGGAGCCAGCGAAAATTTAGGGGGGCCCGGCCCCGCTAGACCCCCTGGATACGGGCCTGGGGTGGGTTATCTGAACCCAATGGACTCCTCTTGGCTCAGCCTCGTAGCCAGAGCATCAAGACAGGAAGCCGAGATCATTTCTGAAAGGGTTGATTTGAGTTCATTCTATCGTCATGTATACCTACTAATAAACAACTGAAAGTTTCAAGGGGACTATAGGTGGTTGCAGGGTAAGCTGAGCCCCCTGGCTATCCCCTAGCTACGGGTCTGTCTTGGCTACGCCCCTGCTTGTAAATCTATGTGCGCGATTATAGAATAGCGTTTTCCAATCTTTCATTCACCCTCTCGTCTATCAAAATTCTGGTTGTGCTGCTACTTTCATGCCAAGTAAAAAAAAAAAAAAAAAAAAAAAAAAAAAAAAAAAGGAGAGAGAGAGAGAGAATACCGTTACCTATTGAAATTGCATTCCAATGCGTATACGATATGTGATATCACTTAACAACACGAGAATAAAATAAATGAAAAAAAAAGTATATACGTATAAACGGACAAGAAAATTTACCTTAAACAGGTTTTGCTTCTGTTCCTTGAAAAAAGTATGCATGTTACCATTTAGTGCATTTTATGCAAAGGATAGTCTTTAATTTACATTCTTTTTTGTTTACTTTTTTAATATAAAATAACGGTTATTTGTGGGAAATGTATGTTTCTTCTTCAACAATATGCAAAGAAAATTTTTTTTGCATTTATCTTGTTTCTTGAAAGTGCATTCCTTGTGAAACCAGGCAAATTATAAGTCAAGGCTAATGCAGCCAATGTTTCAGAATCAACTTGACACAAATACCGACTTGTATACCCTACATTCTTTATACTCGCAATTTTCTATCTGTCTGCAAACATGTAATTGATATGCTTATACAGAAATCTTCTGTATAAGGTGTTCTCTTATAAGGTTCAAGTACTTTTTTTTAATTGAATTTATAAAAGCATTTCAGTAGAAGGATGTTTCCCAAATTACTTTTGGAATGATTATAGTGTACTTTAAAAAATTGAGATATTAATTCGTGTGCAATCATGGATGATTCTTTTACCCTTTGATTTGCTTTTAAAAGTTCATGCAGCTGTGGAAAAGATCTTATTCAAAATTAACAACAAAAAGGTTAGCGAAAAAAAAAATGTTCAATCCAATATTACAAGATTAATTTGACTTTAGCGCCATCTCACGGTTGGCTTAGTTTTGTTGTGCTGATAACAAATTTTGAAATTTCAGATGCAAATTCTATCTCAGTATTCTATGACTCAATAGTTTCCTTCCACTTGTCTAACTAGTCAATAAACTAGTCAAAGAGACGCAGGAGAAGGCTTAAGGATTGACTAAAGCGGCGGTAACTGGAAAAAAAGAACTTTGATAGCAAATTTCGGGTTTTTGCAGGTGATTCACGACTATTTCTGGAGCTATGAGTATTCATACACTACCCCTGCCGGGTGGTTCGTCCTACTTCTATAAATGGACGAATTGCATGACCATTAGATCTGCTAAAGTACGCCAGGGTGCGAAATCGTAACAGTAGAAGTGGCAGGGGGTAGGGGAAAGATAGGAAAAAATCTTTAAGTTTTACGTCCCACGGTTATGCCGGTTAGGCTAAACGAGACGGTGATAATGAGAAATGAGTGAAATGGTGGAATGAAGAAAGTGAGAGGAAACAGGAGAACCCCAAGAAAACCTAAAGCACGGTGTTTGTCCACCACAAAGTCCACACGGCGCGAGCTGGGATCGAACCAGGGACCCAAAGCACCGGAGGTGAACGCTCTACCACTGAGCCACCGCGCCCCCTTTTCGATCGCTAAAATGCAAGTAATATTTAAAATGTTCAAAATAGTTCGGATTGTACGGTGTACAATATCTTGTAGACAGCTAGCTTTGGAATCCTTAATTGCAAAATCACGACGAAGCCGATCAACATTTCATTGCGGTAATTATTAAAACTTTATATGTGATATGTGTATTGAAGTAGAAGGACCGTTTTCAAAGTCGTTATTACGTGTTAGGGGGCTTGACTAAGGATTAAAACATGCGGTAGTCAAATTCTTAGTATGACGCTAGTCACAAGTAAGAACTACTCTGAATAAAACCAGAAAGACCAAGTACGCTGACTTGTTTTGTTTTAATGGTGTTACAAGTTCATGGTTCCCAGAAGGAGGGGGCCAGCCATTGCTGTAGCAAGGAACCACAAGAAAAGAAGAGCCCGCAAAACCAATCGGTAAATCTTATCTGGCCGTATGCAGAGTCGTTCTGACGCGTGATTAGTGCCATACTAAAGAGTTCGACTAACGTGTTTCCTGCACTAGTCAAGCCTTTAGTATGATGCTAATCATACATCAAAATGACTCTGCATAAGGCCTATCAAGCCAAGGCGCCCGTTGTTATGGCTTCAGACTAGGAGACCAAACTTCAATTGTTACATCTTCAAAATAACTCAGTGGTAAAAGGCCCTAGAAATATCCTCCTGCATCGAGGCTGATTACGGTCTCTCATGTACTTTCCTGTACGGGGGGGGGGGGGGGGGTCGAAGAGATTTGTTACTGCTCTCACTGCTTAATTCGAACACACTTCGAAATATATTCACGAAATTGCATTACGAAGTTCAATAATAAAATTGAAATTGAATCAGTTTGACGTCTTATGATTGTACCCTTTAGCCTAAGAGAGACGATGATTAAGGCAAGTAAATGATGTTGGAAGAATTGGTAAAATGAGAATGTTGAAGGAAACGGGGGTATCCGAGAAAAATCCACGGAACATGATGTTGTCCACCACAAATTTAGCCGAAGATCTAACTAGGGACTCCACGCACCAGAGGTAAGGACTCTACCACTGACCCACCGTGCCCCCGTTAAACAATAAAAGAAAACTGCCTGTTTTTATCAGTTGGAACTAAAAAATTAAATTTCCAGAAATGTGTAACATGCGCATGTTTTGCTCTGAGCTCCTTATAGTAAGTAAATTTATAATAGGAAAAGGATGAAAAAATTGCCTTGTCTTCTAAAAACTATTATTTACCAAGACTGACTGTAAACAAGGAATTGGTATTACATATTTACAAGTATTTTTTCTAGTAGAACGATGGCCCCATGTGTTGTTGACTTCAGAAAATTTCCGGATTCGAATCCTGATGCTGCCTGAGGGAGCTCTTTTTTTTCTTTTTCTCAATGCTTCTTCCAGTAGCCCAAGCAGTATGTTTAAAATGTTTGCTAATTGACCAAACACAACGCAATTACCTTAATGAGTTCCGCTTGGTTATAGAGTTAAAAGGCCGGAAAACAAGTTTTTTTTGTGTGTAAGAGTTGGCAACAATAAACAACGACACGAGAATCGAGATGATGGAATGTGTTATTTTTTTGTTGTGTTTTCGTTTGCTTTGTTCCTTTCGCTAGCCATCGTATGGAATGGAGAAGGTAACACGCAACCGAATTCCCTTTGGCCACTCTCGACCTCAGCGCTGACCGACACTATCTCAAAAAGTCTCTCAGCTCACACTCGAGATGACGACGGTTGTTCGCTTTCCTGAGAACAGAAGTGTTCCGCAAGGATCTTCATTCGACCCCTAATTGATTTATATATATTAAGAATATTCAAACTTTATTCTTGGAAATCATTGAAGCTTAAATACTTTTATATGTGCATGCTACTCAATGACATGTTTTCCCAACATTTTATTTTGCTCAAATTATTATTATTATTATTATTATTATTATTATTATTATTATTATTATTATTATTATTATTATTATTATTATTATTATTATTATTATTATTATTATTATTGAAAAGTACAGTTAAAACTGTTAAGATTAAACATTTGTCCAGCTTGCTGACTTGTCTTTGAGATAGGTAGAAATTTAAAAGCACGAAGCTAAATAAACTAATAAAATGCGTTATAGGCTTTACCTTAAATTATTGCCAGCTAATAAGAAATTTTGGAAATAAAATGAAGTGAAATGAAATTTTTTAGCGTTATGCCTCAGAGTGTGGTCTTTAGGCTAAAGGAGACAATTGATTAATGCAATAAAATGAAATGTAATCATTCAGTTTTACGACCTCACGATTATGCCCTTTACACTAAGGGAGACGATGATTAAAGCAAGTGAATGATGATGGAAGAATTGGTGGAATTTAAATGTGGGAGGAAAGAGGAGAAAACCCACGGACATGATGTTACATATTGTCATCTCAAACTTACGTGGCTGGGACCGAACCATGGACCCCACGCACTAGAGTAAGCGCTCTAACACTCAGCCACCGTGCCCCCGATTAATACAATGGTTGGTGGAAAGAGAATGTGGAAGGAAACGGGATAACTCCGAGAAAACTAACAGACACGATGTTGTTCATTAATAACTCACGTAGCCGGGCATCGAGAGAGGAACCTCTCACATTAGAGATAAGAGCTGTACTACTTCGTTTTCAAGTTTCAAATCTTCCATTTTGAATGACTACCAGACTCGACAGGGACGTGAACACAAAATCATCGGACACAGTTGAAAAGGACTAATTTTTATCAGAGTAACTCGAACTCCTAATGGTTTGCGCCTAGGGATGCGCACGAGACAAGATTTGTGGCTGTCTCGTCTCGAAAATGTGCTGTAAAAGTGATATCTCGACTCAAAAAATGTATATTTCTCTATTGGAAGAGCCGTGTCTCGACTCGAATTTTGTCAGGAAAATCCTGTCTCGACTCGTCTTATGCGAATCCCTCATAATCCTAGGCCGAACGACCAAGACAACTCGTATATTGCCACCGGCTTTTGAAATATAAATGGTAATTTTTCCTACTGTACTAGTCCGAAATACGAATGTTGATTTGTACATTTGATAAGTAAACACTGTACTGTATATGGGTCTTACTAATTTATTGAATGAAATAAAAAGATTTTTCATAATCATCATAGATTTTCTGCCAGTATTGGCAGGTCACTTGCCGCAACTGAGAAGCTTCCATGCTCCACAGTTTGTACACATTTTTCACGAGATGGACGATGGCAGATACTCCAAAATATGTAATGTCACCAAAATATAAAATGTCTCACACAGCTAGTCTGCCATTAGTAACTAATGTAAGTTTAACATTTTGTTTTCATTATCAAGGATAATTTTTCCAATAAAATGTATTGTTTGTTCATTAGTATTCACAAGGCGAACCGATATAACAAATTCGCCGCTTCGTTTCAACTTTTGTAGTGACGTTCTCTGAATATAATTTATTTCAAACAGTGTTTCAATCAATCTACTTTTTATTTATTCTTCTCAATACTCACATTCTGATGTCCTCTTACAGTTTTTGCTGTTTTTTTCGTAACGTTCATGCTTGTATTTATTTTAGACCGGGTACTTCACACTAAACGTTTGACATCTATTTATGAAAGTTTTGAGTTTAACGTCCTACGATTATACCCTTTAGGCTAAGGGAGACGACGATTAAGGCAAGTGAATGATGATGGAAGAATTGGTGGAATGAGAAAGTATGAGAAAACGACAATACCCCGAGAAAACCCACGGACACAATGTTGTCCACTACAAACTTACTTGACCAGGAATCGAACTAGGGACCCTAAGCACCGGAGGTAAGCACTTTACCATTGAGCCACCATGCCCCCTGACAACTATTTAGTCGAAATCGGTGAGGGCAGTAGCATTGGTTTTCTTAATGGAGAAATGTTTGGGTAATAAGTACATGTAAGTAATGCTATTCATATAGTTAATATAATAATAATAAACTTATCATTATCTTTTGGTAGCAAGTTCAATTACGTCATAAATTTTCCTTTTAATTTCTTTTAAGAGAAATGTGAAAGCAAGGTCAAAGCCAACAGCGAAATATGCTCTGCTCCACATAACTGATTAACATTTATTTATGCATTCATTTCTGCTATATTATTATTATGAATGTCATAATTGCATGATCATTTACCTACTTGATGCTTGTTCCAGCTTTAACATTTACAATTCACTAAATTCTTACATAGATGTTTGGAATCCATGAAATAACTACGCATAATCCACTTTAACGTAACCATCCTGCAATAACATTTTGTAGATTTTGTTTCTTTCCTTAAGCGTGTCACTTTCTCATGCCTTTGTATTTTCTCGGTGTCGTACTGGCAGAATTTTGTTTGTTTGTTTTTGTTTTGTTGAAGTTTAGCTTCCCTTTCCAACACCGAGCCTATATGAGACGTGGACCTACAGTTTAAGGCGGAATTCGAACCACCTCAATGCATTCAATTCTCTTCCGCCGGGAATCGAACCCGGAACCTCATGTACCAAAGCCAACGCGTTAGCTACTAGGCCAACAGGGAGGACAGGCAGAATCATTTGCCCCATGATGAGTTTCATTTCTGATCTATCCAGTTAAACCACTTCTCTTTTTTTTTTCATCTTTTTTCTCTGGATCTAAAGATCCAATATATTTTAATCAAAAATTTTATTGTACGCCTTATATCTGGAGAACTACATATAGTGTAGCCAAACCCAAACCATCATTAACTCAGTATGATGTACTTATTCCGTAGAAAATACGGAAACTCGATTTAGGGGTCGTTTAAAAATTTTGTAGCCCCTGATCCAAAAACTAATATTGGCCAAGATCGCAATCTTTTGACTTTTTGTTTGTTTGTTTGTTTGTTTTCCTAAAATGTTTGTTTCCTCCAGCAAGATAGCTGTATGTGATTTACGGTATGTATAGTGCTCCAGGTGTCTCGGATTTAGATCATCTCCCCCTTCCCCCCACACACAAATGTTCAAAATTCCAAATGTCTCGTGGTTTTTTTTCAAAACACATGTTAATATAATTCTTGCAATATTTAAATAATACAACCATCATTAGTCATCCATATTCAATTAATACGAATAATCTAATCTTTGTCACTCTGTTTTGAAGAGTGTTGACCTTTATTTAATAAATTTTCAGACCAGCCATCCTGAGTGAGTTTTTTCTGGATTTTCCTCATTAACATCGAGGTAAATGCCGGGATGGTGCTAACATAAACGATCCAAGCCACTTCCTTCCTTCCCCATTTCTTTCATACTTCCCCACTTACTCGGGTAGTATGATCGCCGAAGGACGTCGTCTCACACACGTGACAGCTAGAGTCCAGAAGGTATAATAACATCGTTGGCTTCCCGCGCTTGGACCTGCTCGTCACTGGGGGGTGTGGCAAAAGGATAGCCAGTCAAAACCTTTCAGATTTGCCTAACTTACTCATCGCGAGGGTGGTGATTGGCTATCCTCGTACCACACCCCCAGTGACGAGCAGGTCGAAGCGCGGGAAGGCAACGACGTTATACCTTCTAGACTTTAAAATGGTCATAAATGCCCGAAACCAAGAAATTTAATTTCTAATCCTAATTCTGATTCCAAACATAATACTGTACGTGTTCGAATAAAGTCATTATTATTTCAGTAGGTGAAAGGCTTGTAGAAAAAGGAAAGAGGTATATGCTGTATGTATTGATCTAGAAAAGGCTTTTGACCGCGTGAATTGGGAATTGTTGTTGGAAGTTCTAAAGAAGGTTGGGTTGGAATGGAAAGATCAAAGACTCATATGAAACTTATATATGAAGCAACAAGTAAGTGTTAAAATAGGGGAGGAAATGACAGAGGGGAGGGGGAGTTCGACAGGGATGCTGTCTCTCGCCTACATTATTTAACATCTATCTAGAAGAGATCATGAAAACGAGCCTACAAAATAAAGACGGTATTTCAATAGGAGGTAGAATAATTAGGTTTGCAGATGATATGGCTCTTGTTGCAGAATCTGAAGAGAAAATCAATAAAATGTTAGTAAACGTGAGGAAGGGCTGTGAAGAATAAGGGATGAAAATAAATGTTAGAAAGACATGGTGATAGGAACAAAGGGTTCAGCGTCAATTATAGGAGAGAAGAAAATAGAATAGGTGATTAGTTTCCGATACCTTGGTAGTATTATTAGTAAGATACGAAGTGTGAACATGAAATAAAAGCAAGGATAGGAATGGCGAAAGAAGCCTTTAGGAGGAAGAAGAGTTGAGAAAGTTTCGTCAAGCTGTATGGGTCGGAGACATGGACATTAGGCAAAATTGATTTAAAAAAAAAAAAAAAAAGACTGGAAGCTTTTGAAATGTGTATGTTGAGAAAAATTGAGAAAATTAGCTGAGTCGAGCGGAAAACGAATGAGAGTGTGTTAGAAATGAGGGGGAGAAAAAAACAATTTTAGACATTATTAAGAAGAGGAAGAGAAACTGGCTGGGGTATTGGCTAAGAAGGAATTGTATCATGAGGGACGTGCTAGAGGGTTTGGTGATAGGGAAGAGAGGGAGAGGGCGAAGGAGACTACAATTAATGGATTATATAAAAAAACTGAGAAATTGTACGTGAAGACGAAGGGGTCAGCAGAAGACCGTGGAGCATGGAAGCTTCTCAGTTGGAACAAGCGACCTGCCAATAATGACAGAATACCTATGAGGATGAGGACTTTTAACAACACCAATGTACAGTATACATCAACAATACACGCACTGTCTCGCATTATTATTACTATCTAGCCTAAGTCTAGCCTAATGCTCGAAACAATGGTAGAAGATCTGGAATATCAATAAAGTTCATCACATGTCATACAATGGAAGCTGCCATTCGACTTTCGACATACGTAGATCATAGCTGATACGATAAATCCGCAACACATGTTGGAAACTTCAAACGAAATATCTTTTGTTTACACAAGAAGCTTCCCCCCTCCTACTTTTTTTTATATTTCTTTGTTTAGTCTGGCTGATGTGTCAAGTACCTTTTTTATGTTTTTTTTAAGAAAAAATCGAATAAACTCTAAAAAAGAATTTGAGTAAAAAGCACACCATAGTCGTATGCATAACCTAATGAACAGTGGAACGTGAAACCGCGTATGATATTGTTTGAGAAAAAAAAGGCTACTGTGGTAAAGAATAGAACTTAAAAAAAATCTAGGCAAGGCTTTGACCCACATACTGCAGCCAGTAAAAAGAAGAATACCATGCTGCATTATGTATGTTTATATTGTTAGTCACACATTAAGAAGTTTGTGATACATACAAATTAGTTATTTCTTAATTTCTTCCTTCCTCATTCAATTCTACGAATCCAATCCTGTTTGTCATAACACACCAGCTTTTCTCAATTCATATTCATACGCCATCTTTTAGATATATACACAGGGCTATTTTCTTTGCACTAACGGTTCTTTAATACAGCAAGTTACGGGAATGTACTGTTGCGTTCAAAAAAAAAAAAAGTCTTTCAAACCCATTTTGCTTTCAAAAGCGCTATTTTGGCAACCAGTGGCGTACGCAGTAGTTCATCAAGGGGGTCTCAAGTTCATATAATTTCTGGTGTTTATATATACTGTACAGCATGATTCAAAATGATGTGAACGATAAGGAAACGTTATCCGCTAGGTGGCAGAGTGATTAGTTCCAAGATGGCTGCCTGTGGTGCAGAGAGAGCATTTTGCGTTTTGCAGTTTCACGTTTGTCGGTCTGTTGTTAGTGTTCAACGCGAATTTCATAAAGATCCACCATCAAAGAACTCCATACGTAATTGATATGACAAATTCAACAGAACGGGACACATTTGTAAAGAAAAATCGTTCGGTAGGCCGTCCACTTCTGAGGCAGATGTCGAAAGGGTTCGAACAAGTTTTTCAACATAGTTTTCAACAAAGGGTTCGAACCAGTTTTCAAAAGTCAACAAGGAGAGTTAGCAAAGAGCTTCAAATGCCTCAAACAACTGTTTGGCGTGTAGTGCGTAAACATTTAAAGATGTATCCGTATCAAGTGCAGTTGTTACAACAGATAACACATAATGATCATACATGTCGCTAACTTTTTGTGAGTCATTTCAAGAGTTGTGCAGTGTTGATGATGATTTTTTTGGGCAAACTTTGTTTCAGTGATGAGGCTACGTTCCATGCGACAGGAAGAGTGAATAAACAAAATGTTCGCATTTGGGGAACTGTGAAGCCTCACCAAATCTGTGAAATTGTGCGTGATTCACCGAAGACGAATGTGTTTTGTGCGATTTCATCTTCAAAAGTTTATGGTCCATACTTCTTTGACGAAGGAACTGTGACTAGATAAACATTTATGCAAATGCTTACTACGTGGCTTATGCCACAGCTCGAACATGACAGTGCAAACTTCATCTATCAATTGGATGGAGCTCCATGTCACTTTCATCACAATGTCAGAAATTTCCTCAACAACAGACTGCCACACCACTGGATTGGGCGGTCAGGTAAAAATGATCATCAGCTTGTACGCTGGCCACCAAGATCACCGGACTTAACCCCTTCGATTTTTTTTGTGGGGACATCTAAAAGATATTTCTACAAATTCCCTCTACCCCCAGATGTGAATGAACTGAAAGAGCGCATCACTGCTGTAGTGCAAATGTTGATGCAAGCATGTTGAAACGGGTCTGGGCGGAATTGGAATACCGAATGGATGTATGCAGAGTAACAAAGGGAGCCCGCATAGAACATTTGTGATGTACTATTTTCTTTTCATTTCATCACAAAAACTTGGAGAGTTTTAGCATTTAACTGTAAGATTTGAAGCTATAATATTGCGCAATAATAGGGTGCGCGGTAGCTCAGTGGTAGAGCGTTCACCTCCAGTGCTTGGGGACCCTGGTTCGATCCCAGCTCGCGCCGTGTGGACTTTGTGGTGGACAAACACCGTGCTCGTGAGTTTTCTCGGGGTTCTCCCTTTTCCTCCCACTTTCTTCATTCCATCATTTCACTCATCTCTCATCATCACCGTCTCCTATAGCCTATAACCGGCATAAGCGTGGGACGTAAAACATAAAGGTTCATTTCATTTCATTTCATTTTTGCGCAATAATATTGCGCAAGTTCCGAAATATTCAACACTTGTTACGTACTCGTACACTTGTGTTCGATATTGCACTGCCATTCGATGGGGAATTTCGTTTGTTTTCAACCCTTCAGCTAACACAAATTTAATGACACTTCGCTGCTCCACGTTCGTGCAAACCTTCAAGTGTGCCACCATTTTGTTTCACCCATTTGCGAGGCAGGTGTGCCAGGCCCATCTGATAATAGTTCTAGGACACTCGAAAAAATTACAAAGAAACATAAACTTTGTCGAAGTTTTGTATTTTTTATGTAACTTTTCCATGGTAAGTCTTTATTTTTGCATATTATCTTACACAAGGGAGGGCTCGAACTTTAAAACCCCCTCTTGCATACGTCACTGTTGACAACTATATGTAAGAAATTGTAATACTTTAGCCAGGGGTGTAGCAAGCACGTTTATCTAGGAGGGGTCTGTCGTTTTTGAGGCGGGCCAACTACAATCGCAGGCTCGTAGCCAGCCCAAAAATTTAAGGGGGGCCGGTAGAAGTTAGGGGGGCCGATCCAATCATACTATAGTTCATTTGATAGCCTACTGTGAAAATTTTAGGGGGGCGGCTCACTAGCCCCCCGTGGATACGGGCCTGCTACAATGTACAAAGTCAAAATAAATTGTGTTACAACTAGTGATTTTGAGGCTTGAAATAACCGAAAAATTTTGGTTTTGTCCGAAAAACTAAAATCCTTTTTTTAAAAATGTTTTTATCCATAAATATTATGTTCCAGGTAGATTTTATTATGCTTAACCAAGAGCTACAACCCCGGACCAAACGTTATACCTTTGTGTATAACTATTTCAATTTAAGCCTAGTAGACATAATCTATCTACATAAGACTGATTTTCTCTGAAATTTCACTTAATTTCTTTAAGATTTCCTTACAAAAGTATTTATTTATTATTTGTGACTAAAAAACACCATAAAATATTTATTAACAGCTATATCTCACTTCTTGTTTTACACGAAGTAGCCAAAAAAATCGAATGAAATTCAAACTGAAAACTGAATAAAAACGTTATTTTTCACCAAATTTAGGTCAAAAATAGGTCTATGTAAAATATTTTCATGCTTCATATTGGACATGAGCACTAGATCAATCGATTGTAGCAGATATAGTAGTAAACTGTGCGTTTGGTGATTCCTTATAAGGAAGAGATACGATAATATTTTTCGATCGATATGGATCGGTAAATAATTTACCGTAAATTTTTAATTTATGCTTGTATAAGCCTTGTTGTTTTTAAGTGACTGAAGCAAGGTAATCGTACTATGATGTTTTAAAAGCTGGTCATTTGGGGAGTTCAGTAAATAATTCGGGGGAGCCTGGCCCCGATGGGCTCCTCGTGGCTACACTGCTGACTAGCTCTAAATAAAGGTCTCAAGTGACCGAAAAAAAAAATTCACATTTATTCGAGTTACTGTAACTCCAACTCTAGCTAAGAGTGCAGGGATTTTCCAAGAGTGGTGGGCGGCCAGTTTTTTTCATTTTTTAATTAAAATTGTATTACTTTTCGTTAAGTATTTTTACAAGTATTTATATAGGCCTGTACAAACTTTCGAGTTTCAGAGGAGAGATACACATTCATGTTCCCAGGATCCACCCTTTGCGTCGATCCCTTCTCCACGCATTATTTGCATGTGTTACGCCTGTTCTGTAAAGAAAGATGTGAAACGAGGAGAGACTGGATGGAGCATAATTTGATAGAAACTTGGATGGCTTCTTAAAGGGTTTCATCAACACCAAATACTCTTAAGTTTCCGTTAACATAAAAGACAGATAAAGATTTTTTCCCTTTCTTTTTTCTTGATTTCTTATGTAAAAAAAAAAAAAAAAAGTTTGTAGTGTTTCACGGCGACACGAAAGGAATTTCGTGAGAAACTCGCTCAGAAGTAATAGGAACCTCCAGCCAAAAAAAAAAAAATCTGTAGTAACTAACGCTCGTTGATGGCAATACTGAAGGATAAAACAGGTTTTAGAAGAAAAAATTGCGAGAATCTTTCCCTTGGGTGAGGAAGTGTGTGTGTGTGTGTGTGTCTTTCTGTGTACGTATATATGTTTGCAAAGAATGCTCGCGAGTATGATGTGTGATGTGTGTGGCAGGCTACAGGTAGAGAAACGGGGAAGAGGGTATTAGGTGCGGAAAGGGGGGCATATAGTGCGTGTAGAGAGGAGTTGTGTGAGCCAAGTTTCAAAATGCCACGTTCCATGATCTTTTCGAAAACGAGCTTCGGCCTATAGGATTTTTTTTAAAGGAATCAAGAAATATTTTCGTGAAATTCCTATGATACGTGATTTATATCTGTTCCGGTGACTGCTCCAGTAATCACACTTTTATTTACGTTATCCTTTTCTACTGGATTCATGATTTATCTTACAGGTACTTTTATTTAATATATCGTATCCAGCATCTTCATATTGGATTAGTGTTTTGAACTAGTTCTGTTCAAACTCGGTAATGAAATTTTTAGTTTTATGTCCCTCGATTATGCCCTGTAGACTAAAGGAGACGGATGAAGATTAACCATTATTAAATAATAATGGATGGTATAAGAATGTGGGAGGAAATGGGAGAACCCGGGAAAACTCATAGACATGATGATGTCCACCACAAACTCGCTTGAAATGGGATCGAACCAGGGACCCCGCCTTACCAGAGGATAGCGCTTTAACACTGAGGTGGCCCCGCGTAATGTAGTCGCTAACTCTCTTGTCTTTCGTACGAACGGGGCCCGGATTCGATTACCGGTTGGGTGTAAAAGCTTTTTCAGACTAGCCATCCTGAATGAGGTTTTCCTCATTCACGCCAGCCAAATGCCGGGGGGGGGGGGTATCTAACGTACTGGTCCCAGGCCGCTTCCTGCCTCCCTCAATCCTTTCTTCCTTCCCTTTCCCCGGCTAATGTGATCGCAGAGGGATATGATGGGCTAACATCGCCATAAATGCCGAAAGCCCGGAAACCTAATTCCTAATCCCAATCTAACACTGAGGCACTCCCCCTACCGTGTTCAATTTCGGGTAATCCCTTTTTCGAATATTTAACAATATTTTCTTTGAATATATTCAAAGGAGGACACTGTGGCTCAGTGGTAGAGCGCTCACTTCTGCACTGGAAAAAATAAAACAGCATTTAAACACTTAGTACAGATGTTGAAGTGTGTTTATAAAGTGTGCTTCGCATGTCCAAAAGCGTTCATTCTCCGAAAACAGTATCTGCTATGATATATCGGCAAACTACTATGACACTTCTTCTTAGCAAACAGTTCGAAAACAAAGTGATGACATAGTTTTGCACATTTTGTACATACATCTGGGACATACTTGGACAACACAGTATCTACAAGGGGTGAATATGTGTCGTCCGGAGGTGTTCATAGAATGTCGGTAATGTGTACAGTGTCCTACTGTGTCTAAAAGTGATTTCTGTATTATTTTGCAGTGTGATGCGAGGAGTCGTTGGTTTGATATCAGGCCGTGTGAGTTATTGGTAAACAACATCGTGTTCGTGGGATTCTCGTGGTTCTCCTCTTTCTTCTCAAATTTTAATTTCACGAATTGTTCCGTAATCGTTCACTTTTCATTTATCTCCATCTCTTTTAGCCTACAAGACATAACAGTGTGACGTAAAACTAAAAGATTTTTAAATATTCCAACGAAATCATTATTCTTATAATTGATCGAAATAATTATTATTTGAAGGACGAACAGCTGTTCGAATGTTTTCTTGAACAATGAACTATTGTATACTGCAAAAAATAAATCAGCGTTTGGACGTTTCTTAGAAAACACTTCTGGTCATTGGTGGACATGTCCAAACATGTTAGTGAGTAAAAAGAATACTGTTGAGAATCTATCCTAATAATGGTCAATAGAAGCTGGTCTAAAAGTGTTCAAAATGTACCTGAACTTCTGCTATTTACACATTTACAAGTCCTTTTTTCCCGTGTACTTATTGGACACATCAGAACTTCAGGTACGTTTTCAACACATCAATTTTACTAACTCACTGGTAGGATCATTCTAGACATTTTTCTTTGTTCACTGAGAAAAAAAAAACTTCATTACATTTTGGGCATATATTAAGTAATATATAAGCTAAAGCCTTTTCTAGAAAATGTCCAAACGAAGGGCGTCATTTAGGGAGGACAGGAGAGGGCAACTGCCCCCCCCAAGAGTTTGAGGAATATATATACTCTAATCGATTGCCTACTAATATACTAGTACAGAAGGTGAAAATCTTATGTCGGTGGTGCTCTTGCCCCCCCTCCCCCAACAGAAGTCTGAAATGACGCTCCTGGTCCAAACACTGATTTATTTTTTTGCAATGTACGGTTAATTACTAGACTAATTTTAATACTATTGATTTTTCACCTTCAACTGTATTATTATTAAGTATTCTGCTTTTTGGCAGGTTCTGGGGCTATTTTTTTTCGGTTTGGACCTGGAAATGTTTCTTTCATGTTTCTCGAGTTTCAGCTTCCTCTCCCAATAATTTCTTCTATTTTTCAAATCATCAATCACTTGGGTTCTTCTTCCGACTCCTCGTTTTCCTTCCATCTTTCCTTTTATGGCCGTATGAAGAAAAGAATTTCTTCGCAAGATGTGTCCAATCCAATTGGCCTTCCTACGTAGAATGGTGGCTAAAGGCGTCCTCTTCTATGTAAGATGTCTTAGAGTCTAATCTCAAAATATTAAAATTGATTGGACAATCTTACATTATAAAAACACTTTGAAAGAACGGCTTCTATTCCAGCCTTGTTCTGGTTTTACTCTAAAAAGTAGCAGTTCCGTGGAGGGAGCTGAAACAAGAAAAATGTCCAAATTTTAACGTCGAGTTAGTTACTGTTTGTTTTACTTCCATAACAAATCATTGTGAGACGCGTGGCAGATCGCTTAGCACTGGTGCACCGGGTCTCTAGTGCGATCCCAAACCGCGTCAAGTAAACTCTATGGTGGACATATATCATGTGCGTGGGCTTCCCCGAGGTTCTCAGCCTTTGTGCATTATCGTGGGTCGTTAAAACTAAAAAAAAAAAAAAAAAAAAATTAGAACTAGATCATTAACATTGTGTTCAATATTAGTTAAATTTTCGCAAATAATAATAATTCACGAATTTTTATTTAGAAAAAAATTAATCAAATCATTAAATGTTAATTGGAGGTGATACGTTTAGAATATGTACTTATGATAAACATTCGCTAAAATCAATGAAGGAAAATTGTTTTCATCATTGGAAACTCACTCATTTGACCTCAAGTAGCTTTCCGATTGCCTTAGGCTACACCAAAACCGAAAATTCTGGGCCATACTGACAATCGAACTCTGGCCGTAAGGACATGTCCAGGATATTTACTCAAGGGTCCCCATCCTTAAGGTCTAAGACGCACCCTTGTTCTAAATTCCCGTGCCATGTCCCTCCGCAAAAGCATTGTTACATTTAAATGATCTCAACAAATCTAACCTCATTTTCTTTCCTTTCCCCTCTTAGAACGACCTTGATTAGAATTTGTTGTTCTTATATACATGATAAATTATGCACTTTTTTCTATAAAAATTGTAAACTGGATTAAATGTCTCAATTATTTTCTTCCCAATTCTTCCTAAATATTCAATGACGCAATTTGCGTCACGCCTGGTGACGATACCAGTTTAGTTTCCTGGGAATACAGAGGTGCAGAGAAAATTTTCGGGGGGGGCAGCAATTTTTTTGTATACTGGAAAGGATACTTTTCTATTACTAGAACTATACTACAACATGTCTGGGGGCAGTTGGGAGTAGACGTAGTCAGGAGGGTTCACCCTCCCCATCTGGCATCGTCACTTGTCATATCCTATTGTGGCCACCTCTGTCACTAATCTTACATTATAAAGTGACTTGAAACGAATGTTCGCTTCTAATGTAAATTCCCAAAGCACCTGGTAAGAACTCAAGTTTCACTTGTTGTAACAGTGACTGAACGTATTCACTTTTCCCTCTCCTTCCCGGAGCAGTCACTGTATAGTGTAGTAGCGTTGAAGGTGGCTGGCGGTGCGGTAGAATAGTTACGAACGAACATACGGCAGGCAATGAATGTTGTTGTAGCTGAGGAATAAGTGAAGTGAACGGCTCCGGAAGAAGCGAAGCACAAACAGCGCTTGACATAGTAAAAGTGTGTCCCACATTAGCTCGTCAGGTGGTTTGGTTTGCTTTCAGTGTGTTGTGAGGTGTCGCGCCGCTGGTCTACAGTAAGAAAAGGAATGTTTGTGTGTCTGAATGTGTGGTTTGGTGCTTGCCTGTGTTTGTGAATATTGAAGCGAAGAATCAAAAACTGCCGGTAGATGCATGTGTGTGTGCATACACCTATTACATAAATATATATTTGTTACGATGGTTCCACATGTCATGAAAGTGACTTGTAGAGGACCTATTGGTAATTATTTGACATGGAGGTGATTTTGTCATCATTGTCATCACCATCAACAATACTCCTGAGTCTACCAGCGTCTAATCAACTATTATTAAAGTCATGTCATTGGCTGTGGAAATTTTCTTTGCTGGGGTGGTTGTGGTGTTGTTATTGTTGGTGGATTGGTATAGAGATACCAACAACAATCACCACCACAAGAGATCCGGTAGTGATGAGGGTGATGGCAAAATGCTTGTTTCGTCAGCGTCTTCCGTTGTTCCGAGCCCGCGTCAATTGTTGTCTTCCCTGCCTTCCAATTATCAGACATTGTTGATTCTGAAAATACGCCGTCTTATCTCTACAGATAAACCCGTTCCTGAAGAAGACTCCCCGACGGTTGCCCACACCGCCCTTAAACAGCTGGTGCAAGAGGTCCTGCACGAGGCCATGGGACTCCCCTCTCTACAGGTGAGTACAAATATCTTCTTTACTATATATATAAACTAGGATTAGTCTGTCTAGGGGGCAGATTGAGAATATCCTACCTAGAATATGAATGGAGATTTAAAGGGTAAAATTATTCAGGGTAAAATTTCGTAATTATACTTCCTTAGATTGTAGAAATAAAATTGTATGGCTTCACTGAGGAGTCGCAACTGAAATTATTATTTCACGAAGGAAAAACGAATGTTTAAGGAAACTATTTAAACAGCATACGTGATAGTATCATAACTAATGTATAAACGTCGCTGTAATATAATTCTCAATAACATAACAACTGAGCACTCCACACACTTACACAGGGCTGGATTTACTCATCTGAAGGCCCGGGGCTGGAAAAAAAATATGTGGCCCCTGCTGACTTCACCTAATACATTTCTGTGAAAGTATAGGAGGAAAGTTAACAGAATATGTTTCATAATTTTGGCCCTATTTTATTTTACGATGATTGTATCTTCATGATTCTTTATTGATAGCCAGTTGAGATCAGAAATGAAATGAAATATTTGAGTTTCACGTCCCACGCTTATGCCAACTAAGCTAAAGGAGACGGTGATGATGAGTAATGAATGAAATGGTGGAATGAAGAAAGTGGGAGGAAACGGAAGAACCTCGAGAAAATCCACACATACGGTGTTTGTCCACCACAAAATTCACTTGGCGGGAGCAGAGTTTGAACCCAGGACCTCATGCACCAGAGATGAACGCTCTACCACTGAGCCACCGCAGCCCGCTTAGTTGAGATCAGAGTGGAGGCCCGGCGCTATAGCCCCCTAATCTCCTCCCTTAATCCGGCCCTACACTTATACTGTACATACTCCAAAATAGTGTATGCACATTCCCACGATGTTTTATGTTCTGACAACGAAGTTCTTCCGACGAGTTCTTCTCCCCTTGCGCCTTACCCGCATAATGCTACTTGCTTACTCGTGGCTGGCGATCACTCGGGTCCTATATTTCCCAATTGATTATTTTGGGTTATAAAATAAATTCCTCAGCAAATATTCCTGGTAAAAAGTGGAAAACTACAAATTGAAAATAAAACAAAAACATCTTTAAGGTATTAAGAGAAGAATTTCAAAAAATGAATTTGTAGCAGTCATATGTATGCTGAGGTCAATATTCTCAATTTGAATGCACTCAAGAACACTGTTAACTTAGAAAAAAAATTGTAGTCATTGTCTAGTTCTGGATGTTCTTCCGTGTCTTTGTATAAAATGAACTATTTCCAAACTTTTGGACCTTCTACCACTACAGTTATATTCGTTCTTTCCCTCCTCCAAAGAAGAAATTACATATAATTGGGCAATAGGAATGTTTGCTACAATATTCCTTTTTTAAAAAATGCTAGCAGCGCTTCTTGTCATTTATCACCAAAAAGTAATGAACCGCTGTTATAGCATGGAAGATTATAGCATAGTATACAAATACACTTATATATATATTAATTTGGAACGTTAAAATCAACCTAAAAATAAGTTATAACTGAAGGTTTTTGAGTTTTACTGGAATATGATGATAGCTCTGTTAGTACTATTTGTGGCTGACTGCTGTCTAGGAAACTGAATTTGTCAGTGGACGAATTTAGAGGTACCTATGGGCTATATGTAAATGAGCGTCATTGGTTGAGAACTCATTTGAAAAAAAAAAAAAAAAGTTGTCTGTTTCAAGTAAGATAACATTTGGAACTCTGTAAAAACCCCAATACTAATAACCACGGCTATATTAATGCAGTACTTAACTCGCAACATTTAATGCACAAAATCTAAGTAAACAATTAGAAATATTCATATTAAACGAAAGATTAAAAGAAAAACTTACTTTAAAAATTGATTAAGAGGCCTCATCACTGCCAAATTAAAATACTGCTAATTTTATAGTAATTATGTGATATCTTCAAATAGATAAAAGATAATCAAAATGTGGAACAAGAGTTCCCTAGACAATATTATTTTGCATGAGATATCGTTATCAAGAGTCACCTAGTAGCTTTCCGTTTGCAACCATTTAGAAACGCGAAAATAAATGCCGATTTTCTAAATGGCTGAAAATCGAATGCAGATAAATGAGTAGTGATAACGGTATCTCATGTAAAATAATATTGTCTAGGAAGCTCTTGTTCCACCATTCGATTATCTTTTATCTGTTTGACGATATCACATAATTACTGTAAAATTCACGATAGTTTAATTTTGCCGTGATAGGGCCTCTTAAGAGGGGTGTTACCCAAGCTACGAAAACAGGGTTAAACATAGAGGCAAGGAAAGTTTAGACGAGTGAAATTCCTTTATTTTGGTTCTTCTTTTCCTTCCTTTTCTAAAATAAATAAATAATCAGGACAGTATACATCATACGCAATCAATGGAACTGTATCCGATCTGGACCAAAATTGGGAGGGTGATAGAACTTCACGAGTTAGGGTAAATGTTTTATTGTGCAGGCTTTTGGTTCTTGAGTTATTGGCCATCGAATTTGGGTTCGACATAGTGAAAATTATTATATGTGTTATGATATCGACGATACTAATTCGATACTGACCAACTTTGGTATATACATTCTGTAGCTTAGTGCGAACATGAGATATTATGGTATACATATAAATGGTTCTCGAGTTATTGACCACTAAACTTGCGTTTGGACTTACATGAAGACATTTCATATTATGGATTACAGGAATAATCCATTATATTATATAACTAATATTATGGAGTACAGACCCTTCGTCTCCGAGTTACTATCCATCAAATTTTTATTTGAACTACGTGAAATTAAGAAATTTCACTGAAACATGTTTGATGAAACTTATCCGATCTTGACCAAAATTGGGATGGTGATAGAACGTGACGAACCTAGTTATAATATTCAGGTCTTTGTTTTCTGAGTTATTGGCATCAAAATTGGGGTTCGACTTATTAGTAAAACCTCATTAAAATTTGTGGTATGTAATCGACAATAGTAATCCAATCTTGGCCAAATTTTGTATGATTTTAGATCTCGTGTGGCGTGTATGTTCATGAAATATTGCGGTATACGGATCATTTGTTCTCGAGTTATGGACCACCAAATTTTGGTTTGGACTTACTTAAATGAAGACATTTTACTAAATCACGACTGATAAAACCCATCCGATCGTGACAAATTTGGGATGGTAAAGGAACGTCAAGAATTGCCATAGCTAAAGAAGCATTCAACAAGAAAAGATCACTCTTAGCTAGCAGGCTCAATATTGGACTTAAGAAGAAGTTGGTCAAGTGCTATATATGGAGCATTGGACTGTATGATTCAGAGACTTGGACATTATGGAAGTTACAGAAGAAATATTTAGAGAGCTTCGAAATGTGGTGTTGGAGGAAGATGGAGAAGATAAAATGGACAGAGAGAGCAACAAACGAAGATGTTTAAAAACGGATAGGAGAGAAAAGGACACTTCTAGCCACCATCCTTCGTAGAAAGGCCAATTGGATTGGACAATCTTGCTAAGAAATTGTCTTCTTCACACCGCCATAGAAGAAAAGATGGAAGGGAAGGGAGGAATAGGAAGAAGAAGAACACAGCTGATCGATGATATGAAAGATAAGAAAAAATATTGGGAGTTAAAAGAGGAAGCTGAAGGTCGAGAAAAGTGGAAGAAACATTTCCAGGCTCAAATCTAAAATTGAAAAAAAAAAAATCATCATTAGTCCTAGAACCTGCCGAAAGGCAAAATACTTAATAATAATAATAATAATAATAATAATAATAATAATAATAATAATAATAATAATAATAATAATAATAATAATAATAATAATAATAATACACGTGACCAATCAAGCACACGCATGAAATGTTATGGTATGTAGATCTTTGATTCTAGATTATTTGCCATCCAAATTGGGGTATGGACTTACTTGAGTTCAAGTCCTCAAATTTGACAGCCAATAACTCACGAACCAAATGTTCGCACACCACGATATTTCACACGCATAATAAACTAGTTTAGGTCGAACAATATTTCAAATTTGCTCAAGTGGAGACTTTTAATTTCCGAGTTGTTAAGCACCAAATTCCAGAGGTGAAGTTAACAAACCTGTTACGGGAAGTAAGTGCAGTGTATAATTAAGATTTTTTTAAAAAAAATCAATGAACGTTTTTTTACTAGTCTACAAATATATATTTTTTAAAAAGCGGATTTTAAAATCTTGAGGAACTGGGAACGCCTGATAGGTATGCAGTCCACTATCATTAGAGATAGTTGGATTGACTATGTTCTAAGGGGTAACATGTATACTTCCGCTAATATCAGCTCATCTGGTGGTTTGGATAATACAATGCTGTGTAAGGAGGTCTATAAATTAGGAGGGCAGGATAATCCCGCCATGAGTTTGAGGTGTATACATATGCAGGCTCCGGCACAGTTTCTGCTGGAGGAGCAACGGACCAAACACAGCTGATAACGATGACACATTTCTTGGGAAGTGGGTGGTTAAAGAAAATAAGGTTGAGAGAGAGTCCACCGTACTTGCTGTTCTTTCTATGGAAGATGAAGTAAAAAAATAAAAGCAATTAGATGGATTTCATGAACATTGATACAAAACAGATTTTTCAGTAGTTCCACGTAACACAAAGTGAAACTAGTAAACAATAAGTTACAAAAACTATGCTATGGCTGTTTCTGTTATGTATTGGTTCACTATCCAATATTAAAATAAACATTCGTAATTTGATTTCAGTTTTCGGTTTGTGCTTAAATTAAGTTTTCGGTACTCTTATATCCCATCGAGTGCTGCAGTACAGATGAATTTGGCTCTACAACCCTGCAAATATGTATTATTGGTTGCACGGTCGCTCAGTAGTTGAGCGCTTAACTCTGGTACGTGGGGTCCCTGGATCGACCCTCAGCTAAGTAAGCTTGTGATGGACCACATCGTGCTCGTGGGTTTTCTCGGGGTACTCCCGTTTCCTCCCAAATTCCCATTCCACCAATTCTTCCATTATCATTCACTTGCTTTAATCATCGTCTCCCTTAACCTAATGGGCATAATCATAGGACGTTAATCTCATAAATTTCATTTAATTTTATTCTAAATTTTGTAAAATGGATCCCTGTTCTTGTTTCCGAGTTCTATCCCCAGTGGGAAAAAATAAAACTTGGATAAAAACGGGAAAAGGAAGTCGAAGTTCAATTAAAATCAATTCACATTCAGGAGTCTTACAGTTATTTCCAATTCTTAGACATTTGGAAAGTCGAGGCAACCCCTCAGTCCTTATTGGTTCAGTAGTAAAGAGAGCAGTTTCGGATCGTAGTTTAGCGAGTACAAACTCTTGATTGAACGAGTATAGGATTTCTGTTAGATAAATTGAAACTAGTTTCGATTCCACTTACTCTTTATCATTTCATTAGTTTGCACTAATTCCCTCGTTTCATTTGCATTTATGAGTGGTTTTCTTTATGCGAAAGAATGCACAACTGTTGGCTTTAATATTTCACTACGTTTACGAGCAATACCGTGTAACTACCAGAAGGCATTTATATAGTATTCATCTCTTAGTTTGCACTTGTGCTTTTAAAGATAGAAAAAGTATCTGCATTCGAACTTTGGAACAACATAATTAATCGAATAATTGTTCTAATAATTCATTTAGATAATGTATTATTCAAAATATCAGTAAGTGTTCGAATCTATTTAATAAAAATGAAAGTGACTATGTTTGTGACTTAAATAACTCTTCAAAATCACGACCGATTTTGATCAAATTTTCAACAGAGATGAAGTTCGGGCCTGGGATGTTTTTTTGTCATTTCACTTTGATGGTGCAACTTAAGGGAGGATATATATATATATATATATATATATATATATATATATATATATATATATATATATATATATATATATATATATATATATATATATATAAAATGATCGAAAATGACCCATATTAGTGCCGAATCCATAGTTTTTAGGGTCTTTGAGATGAATAGTGACACTTTCGATGCAGTTTAAATCCAAATTCAGCACCGCTACTTGGGGCGGGGGAGGGGGAAATTATATATATAAGTGATCGAAAAAGAGCGCTTTAGTAATAGTAAAAAGTGACTTATTAACGGAACATATTACTAATTTTCCTTATTTTAACCCAGGGAAGCTGGTAATTGATGTTGGTAATGAATAATAATTAGCTGATTGTTTTGGCATTTACTAACACTTTTCAGCACCGAGGCTATATGAAAACATAGACCTACAGCTTAATTTGAGATCTGAACCACATAAGCTCCTACTCAGGAATCGAACCCGAGCCTTCTGTTCTTCGGAGATGTAGGTTGACCATTGAGTTCAGAGAGAGCTCCAATTACTAATCAATTAATAGGATTTTAATTCCAGTTATGAATATTCCAAAATATTCCAGTTACAAATATATTTTGTTATATATGTTTTGGAAAAGACTTTCTGGCAGTTGAGTATCGCGGAAGATATAGAATCACCTAAATAATTTTAGAGAAATTGTTTCGTGATCTATGTGCTGACTTAAGGATCTTCATTACAGCGAAATTAAACTACCGCTAATTTTAAAGTTTTTCTGTAATATTTTCAAAACAAATAAAAATAAAAAAAAAAAGCAGAAACGTAGTGAACTAGACAATACGATTTTGCATGTGATAGCTTTACCACAATTCACCTATCTGCTTTTGGTATGCCGCTATTTACAAAGCCCGCAAAAAATGCTAAATCTATCTACAGTTGCAAATTGAAAGCAGATAGGTGGGTTGTGATAACGGTATCACATGCAAAATCGTATTGTCTAGTTCACTACGTTTCTGCTTTTCGAACATTTTATTTGTTTTGAAGATATTACAGAAAAACTCTAAAATTAGCGGTAGTTTAATTTCGCTGTAGTGAAGACCCTTAAATTACTGAAACAACTGCGAGAAGATTCAGTTAAATAACCTATTACAGTTTGGGTTCGTCTTAACGTATATAAGTAATATAAAACAGCTTGTAAATTATAAATGAGATTATATTCTAATGACGTAAATTGTATGTAAACAATTTCTGCAAAGTAGGATCAACGTTTATCATGGAGATTAATTATGTTTACTATTTTAGTAAATGCTACAGTAGAGAGGAGACATATTCAATGTGTCTATAAGGTTTTAATGTTATGCATAAACACGTATTGTTTACTTGAAATTTTGAGAATATTTTGAGGAAATTCTTGTGTATTTTAACAAAATTTCTTTAAATTTTGGAAATCTTTTCAGTAAATTCGTACGTACTTCTTCAAATTCAGGATTTTTAAATCAAATTTTTGTAAATTTTTACAACATTTCTTCAAATTTTTAGAAATTTTTGGTCAAATTCTTATTACTTTTAACAAAATTTCTTCAACATTTGAAAATCCCTTAATGCGAAGTAAACTCGTGTGGGTTTTGTAATTTCTTCCCAAATTTGAAGAAAACAGTGTAATCTAATAGAGTACATACGACATAATCTGACTGATATATTGTTTATGTATGTCTTTGTTGAAACATATCTAAAAAAAAAAAAAATGTTAATTTCATATGAGTATAAAATATTTTAACTTCAGATTGAAAATTTATCCCTTTCTTCGGCAACTTTCAAACTGAGTGCTCGTCGATTATTCATTAGTACTCTTCTTATAAACTGAAAAGTTGCTCTCAACAGGAGCAAAATGAATGGGATCATAAAGGTGTGATTACGTAAACAAATCGTTAGGAATGCTTTTCCCCCCTCCAATTTCAGAATTAATCAATCGTTTAACCTTTTTATATACTGTAGTTAGCTACTAGTGAGTTTACCTATTTTTTTTTTTTAAAAAAAGGCCTAATATAACCTGTAGACCCGTTTATAATAAAGATGAGCTAAAAATCGTTGAAGAACGATTTTTGTCTCATCTTTATTATAAACGGGCCTACAGGTTATATTAGGTTATTATAGGTCAGTGGCGTATTTAAGGTGTGGCTATCGGGCTCAAGCCTAGCCTCCCCCCCCCCGAAATAGATAAATTTATATATAGTATATATAATAACTGAATACATACATAGACCTAGTATATACACCTACTCAGAAGAATGTGCATAGCCCCCTCGAAACAAAATCCTAAATACGCAACTGTTATAGGTTATTACATTCTTATAAATAATCTACAAATATTTTTAAAGTGAATTTATTACAGAAAATTCACTAACCAGGTAAGCCAAGCTCCCAACTTTGATGGCCAATAGCTCGGGCACCGAAGGTGTACACAGGAAAGTATTTCATACACTTACTAAGCAATTCAAGGTCTACCTACGTGCCAAGTTTAGCTCAGATCTTATAGGTCGCGTACGATATATTGTCCTTGTGACTTTTTTTTTTTTTAAAAGAAAAATCAAATAAGGGAGGTTAATTATACACACTTATTTTTTTTTTTACGTACATAGATTTAGCTTAAAGTGCTCATAAAATATCTGCAACAAAGTATAAACCCATGTTACTATTGTTTCTACAACAAAGAATACTTTACATATCATTCCAGACCCTGGTAATAAATAAAAACTAAAAATTGAGCGTTTAGTAAAGGAATCTCTCTTCTTTCGCAGTTTTCACTACAATTAATTCCCGTTGAGTAATACGAAAGCAAAATACATTTCGTAAATAAAGTTAGTTTATTTGTTATATGAATGGTTGTGCATTCCTAACACATAGCGTAAATAGTTTAACTAAAAAATTTTAACTGCTTAACGTCTTGCATCATAAGCCTATACAAACATCATTTTGTACTTTTTAAGTTTTCTCAATTCTCCTATTACATTTTTAGGTTAGATTGCATCAGGCTGTGTCGTAGAAGGTACCGTTAGAATGTTTCCCCTTTTTATCTTTTGTAAATTTGTTAAGAGTTCCCGAGTATTACTCAAACCCATATAAACCAAGATCGTTTTTAGCTGGAGGCAAGTCTGAAGAATCAAGAGAACCACCATTTTTCGATATTCTATTCTTCAACTTATTGTAACTGTGATTTGTTCTCAAACTTCATATGACCAATTATGCTTCTTGTAGGTTCAAGGAAAGCTACTTTATCAGTCTTTGAAAGCCAGTATTTACGAAAGAAGTCAGGTAGTTTTTTTTTCATGATTCGAAGAATTGATGGAAAAACCACCCCGGAAAAAAGCTTACCGCCAAGTACAAACTACCCTTTATGAATTCTTCCATAAGAAATTACTTATCAGGTACTGTAGAAGTATTAATGAAACATTTGTGTATGAAATATGAACTGACTTGTTCGGAAATTCGTCTGACTTGTTTTTAAGAAAATCTTCCCCCAAAAAAACTCACCCTAGGAGTAAACTAACCTATGTGGAATTTTCAGGACAAATTAATTATGCCATATTGTCAGATTATTAATGGAACATTTATTTATGAAATGTGGTCAAAGTTGTCTGAGCCATTCTCGTGAAAATCATCCGAAAAGAACTCACCTTCCCGAAGGTTAAGCTACCCCTTGTGGATTTTTTTTTTTATGAGAGGTGACATAGTGTATTGTAGTATTATTAATGAAATGAGTCGTTTTTGAGAAAATTGTCAAAAAGAATACCCCCCAAAGAGTAAACTACTCCTTGTTAGTTATTTCCAGTTTGTCAGCAAAGATATCTTTCTTTCTTCATGGAGACCAATGTTATTTATTCAGCTTCGTCAGAATAGAATCTGCAGTGTTCATAATACTGATGCTGCTTGTCGCTAAGGAGCAAAAGGATTAGAGGGAAAGGGTCTATTGAATGTCTATGCAAAGATTATTACATAACATGTATTCCTTTGTTAGATAACTTGACATATCCTTCATGACGTGAGTTGTTGCGTAAGTGTGTGTATGTGTGATATTATAGTAATCCCGGCAGTCATAACCCCTTTTATTCCGTGTTGACATAAGATGATTCGTTCATATTTATTGAATGATTCGGGGAAAAATTTAATTGAAATTAAGTTTTTTTAATGGTAAATACGTTACGTAATGTGCGTAATCTGTGTGATGAAATTTTATGAACACGGTTGAATATGTATGTGTTCTATTCTTAGTTGGGGATAAATGAAGGTTATATCAAGGCTATACCTTGTTCTTTAACGATATTACAAGACAAAATAGCACTAAAAATCATCGAGAATACAGTATTTTTCATGTAGTATTATTATTTATTTTCTTGTTCTTGCTAGTGCTAATATAGTCTTGTCTTTTCCAGTTCCTATTCTTACTAGTGCTTACATGGCTTATATCTTTTCATTTTTTATTTTTATCAGTGCTTACATAGCCTATATCGTTCAGTTTCCATTCTTACTAATGTAACTTTTATCTTATCATTTTACTTATCTCTACTAATTCTTGTATCCTATATCTTTTCGTTTTTCATTCTAACAATACTCATATATCATATATCTTTTCATTGTTACTAATACTTAAAGCACCTATAGTTTTTTTTTTTCATTCCATTCTTATCAGCGTTTACAAGCCTATATCTTTTCACTTTCTATTCTTACAGCTGCTTATATATTTATATCTTTCCACTTCCCATTATCACTAGTATTTACACAATCTATTTAATTCTTATCAGCGTTTACAAGCCTATATCTTTTCACTTTCTATTCTTACAGCTGCTTATATATTTATATCTTTCCACTTCCCATTATCACTAGTATTTACACAATCTATTTAATTCTTATCAGTGTTTACGTAGCCTATATCTTTTCAGTTTCTGTTCATACTAGTGCGTACATATATTTTTCATTCCTCCCCTTTTTTAACAATATTTACATGTCATTTTTCATTCTTTCTCCTACTTGTATCTTAAGTCTTTCCATTTTTATTAGTGCTTACATATTCTATATCTTTTAATTTTCCATTTTTACTTGTATCTTATATCTTTCCAATTTTACTAGTGTTTACATATCCTATGCTTCATTTTCCATTCCCACTAGTACTTAAAACACACACACACACACATATATATATATATATATATATATATATATATATATATATATATATATATATATATATATATATATATATATATATATATATATAACCGGTATCGCATCGCAATTTGCTACACAGAATCCTAGAAATGCGATGCATCTATGATCATAATTTATTACCGAAGTGGACTATTTTTGCAACAGAAAGCAATTTATCATTCTCTTTCCTTTATGACAGAATGGTTCTCTTTTGATTTTACATACAGTTAAAGCTCAGTGATTGGTCGTCTTGGAAACCCAACGTTTACCTTGAAGTGTCTGTTGGCTCTATTACCAAAGTGGGCTATTTTTACAACAGTAAACAGTTTATCATTCTCTTTCCTTTATGACAGAATGTTTATATTTAGGTGTCTCATGAGGTGTTGTTCTCATGAACACTATTTACTACTGACTACAAACCAAATTATTGGAAACAGACCCTAAAACTGATGACAGAGATCATATCCTCTTCTAACTTTATTCTATCTGTAAAGAAAGAGGCTCAATCGACTCTATCGAGTCCAAATCCAAGACTCGAGCTTACTTTTCAAAAGCTAGATTACTAGCAAAAATATGGGACTTTAGCAGTAGTCTTTTCTGTTCTATTTTTCATATTTGTTTCATAATATTGGCCTATAAATATATATATATATATATATATATATATATATATATATATATATATATATATATATATATATATATATATATATATATATATATATATATATATATATATATATCTGTTTTGCTATGCTTGCTTATTTTACGTTGAAGTTACGGAAAAAAATAGTGTTCGGTTTAAAATGTTTAAAATATGAAAAACGAATTATATAAGAGTAGAAATTGGCTAAGTCATTACACACTTAAAGAAAAAAAAAACTTTATATGGACCGTTCGAAAACAGCTACCAGCTTAAACAATCTATAGAGTGTCAGAGTTAAAACTTTTTAAAAAATATAATTGCTTTGTTTTTCATTATCATACTTGTTTGTGATGCATAGAAAATGTTTACTACTTCACTGTATGAAATAATAATAATAATAATAATAATAATAATAATAATAATAATAATAATAATAATAATAATAATAATAATAATAATAATAATAATAATAATAATGTTTTTCTTGGCTGCCAAGAGTGCGATACAAAACTTGCAAATTGCGATGCAAATTTGTTTCGCACTTTGCTACGCAAAAGTCGAAATCTTGAAACAAACAAACAAACAAACAAACAAAAAACGCTACGGAAATCGTTTGTATCGAGAGGGGGGACAGGTTCACAAGGGTGCAGATGTACTCCTGCCTAAAGCATAGAATTTGAAGACAGTTGAATTGAGATCTGAGAGGTATGCAGATGATGTGTCGAAATATAATTCTTAAAACAGGCCAAACAAGTATATTTCGTATAGATATTACATAGAATAAATCAAACTGTATAAGGCGGGGCAACAAATTAGTTTTGTTGAACAATGTAGGTACAGTGGGGAATGCAGTGACAGAAATTTGAAAGAAAAATTAGTTTTCCAAATTTTGCAGTTTTCTCTATACCTTATAGATATGCTGCGTTAAAAAAAAAAAAAAAAAAAAAAACTAAAAACGCCATTCTTTGAAAAATGTTTATGACGGTCAATGTACATCCTTCTCTGCGCAATTGTCGCTCAATGGAAGCGTTTACGTAATGTTCGTCGTTACTATTTCAACAAACAACAATGGAGCATACGAAACCATCATAAACACTTTTCAAAATATGTTATTTTTGGCGTTTTAAATGTTAGCATATCAACAAGCTATAAAGAATTGCAAAATTTGGAAAACTACCTTCTCTTTTTAAAATTTTTATCACTGCATTGACCCTCCATGTGTACACTTTCCAAACAAAAATAATATCTTGCCTTTCCTTCCACATTTTTGTTTATACTGTGCAATATCTATATCAAATTGTCTTTTTTTGGTTTCAAATTAAGAATTATAATTTGACATTTCATCTGCAGTACCTCTCAGACCTCAATTCAACTGTTGTCAAATTTGATGCTGTAGGCATTATTACCTCTGACGAGGTGGTGCCACAATAATGTTCACAGTAGATGTTTACAAAATTTCGAGGTACTTGAAAAGTTTTGAGTGGTAGTGTATTAATATTCCATGTACTCGTAGATAGAAAATAACTGCCTCCTGTTTAGCAAATATATCAGTTCCGAGAAAGAACTTGAACATTTGCTGACGAAATTACTGGCACAAACTTCCAGTAAGAGTATGAGTAAGAGATTTTTGGGTACGCCAACAACGAGGTCTTTGTGCACCATAATTACTCAGTTCCCTGATAGAGCTTCCAGGATGCCAATTCCCTCCAAGATATGAATCGTAGAACATTTCCATCCGCAATTTCGCAGTGGAATAACACTTACTTACATTCTTTTACAATTTATCGCTTACGGCATATGTCCATTTGTGTGATACGAACACCACCATCTCGTTTTATTTATTTATTGAATAGCGTTGAACCATCTTTTTGGAACTGAGTCTATATGGGAGGATTAAAGTTACAGTGGTGTAAATCACTTTTTCAAAAAGAAAGGCTTAAACACATAAACCACATATGGATAAATCAGTTTGTTAACAGAAGACGTAAGTTACAGCGGTGTAAGCCACTTTAGTCACACCAAGAGTCCAGTGTTACGGTTAACACAGGCCTGATGTTACTGCTTTGACACAGACGGTATTGAGCGGTATGGAAAACAACTCGTCTGTAATAAGGAACTAATTAAATAAACGCGATGGGACTTACAAGATTGTACTGTTAGTACGACAGTTACAGCTGACAATAACTCTTGAATGAATGCGACTTTTTGATTGATTGATTGATTTTTGCAATGTATAGCTAGATCAACTCTTCCGGCCAATCGATTCCATTAACGGAGTCATCCGTTAACATCTTCACAGGTAACGGTGGCTATCCATATCCCGTTTAAAATATAATATTCCCTAGCGTCTATGCAACTCGCACATCAGTACAGGAATGTTGATTGCCTATAATAAAAATATATATGCAATCACGTGATCTTTTTTCTACTGTCGTCTAGCAGAATTTATTTTTCTTTATTTCTCGCCTTTTTTTCACTTGCCAAAGTGAGAAATTTTTATTCTATCGCAATATTTTGAGATTCCATGTCGGATATTGACAACATATGCAGTAGTGTGAAAAGGCAGTATACACTATTGCCTGTCGCACTGCGTGCACCCGGTTGGACGAAGCAAAAAGCCCACGTAAGGGAAAGTTGTCTCACAAGTGCTGTGAGCAGTGGCGTACCCAGAACTTCTTCAAGAGCAGGGTTCAAGTACTCATTGTCATATCATTTCAGTACAAGCCTGATTTGTGTATATATACTTTGACATAGTAAATATTTATCTTGTGATTAAACCTCGAACCCCCTCCCCTTTCGTGCAGCACTGTCTGTGAGTTCTATTTTTGAAGCAGTAAATAATTACTCGTAGAAGTGATGGTGTTGTTGAGTAATTTCCGTGTGGGGTACGGTGGCTCAGCGGTAGAGGGTTTGGGGTCCCTGGTTCGATTCTCTACTAAGTAAGTTAGTGGTGGACAACATCGTGCCCGTGGATTTTCTCGGGGTCCCCTCTTTTCCTCGCACTTTTTCATCCCACTAATTCTTCTATTATCATTCGCTTGCTTTAATCATCGTTGCCCTTAGCTTAAAGGGTATAACCGTGGAACGTTAAACTCAAAGATTTCATGAAATTTCCATGAATTTTTAGTGTAATAAAAATGAGAGCAAAACGGATTCGCATCCTTAAAGGCTTAAGGAGACAGATGATAAACGTAGTAGAAAGATAATATAAAAAGTGGACCGAGAAAGAAGGAGGAAAGACGAGAATCGGAGAAAACTCACAAACGCAACCACAAACTGACATGGACTAGAATCGAACCAGAAGCCGTTCGCACAACAAGTGAGTCACTGTGCCCGTAACATTGGATAGAGTATGGAACGGCTTCTGGTCGAAGTGCCTTCTAATTAAGTTGGCTAGTGACTCCACTGAACAAAAAAAGTGAGAGGAATGGAGATTTGGAACTTAGAAAATAACTGGCTGTATGCTCTAATTCCTCTGGAGGTCCATCCATTGTGTTAGCTGTTATTTTTCTAGTAATCGTCTGATTGCCTTTTCACTCATTGTGGCAAAAGCAGCGGTGAGAGATGGGAGAAATTGTAAAGCGGATACATCACCTCATCCGCTCTCTCTTCCATACTCGTGATGACTGTGTTAGACTCTTCTTTGTTGCTCGTTTTGTGTTGCCTTCTAGATCGTCACGATTGTTGGATAATCTTAGCTGATAATCATCAGTAGCATCCAAAAGTAATTAGCGCAAACCGGATATTCAAAGACTGTTTTTATTTTTTTATTGAACCGGCCATAAATACTTTTTCATTGAATAGATTATTGTGAACCACGTGGAAGTATATTGTATCTACGTACTTATTTTTTTTTTTACTACCGCCAAAAATGAAAGTAAAAATGTGAGGTCGTGAACGGGAAGTTCTTTTATATAGTGTTACTGAAGTGTTCACTCAAGAGCGGGAGAAAGAAGATAATAGTTAGACATCGGTAACTCGAATTCCTTGATAACTCGATTTTTTTTTTTTTTTTTTTTTTAGATTCCCTTGAACTTCCCATAACACTCAATGTTAAAATAACCTCCGTGCCTCGAATGATTAAAAATTACAACCTCGATCCTCTGTAACTCGAACTTTCGTATCGGGGAACCTCTGCAAGTCGAATTTTACCTCTTATTAGTCGAATTTCTCGTATGTGATCTCGATATCTCGAAGCTATAGCTCTATGCTTTTACGTAATTGTCATTCTTGCTAATGTGTACTGTAATTGTGTTTTATTCATGTCTAGTGTTTTATTTTTACTAGTTGGGGGGCACGGTGGCTCAGTGGTAGAGCGTTCACCTCTGGTGCTTGGAGTCCCGGGTTCGATCCCAGCCCCCGCCAAGTGAACTTTGTGGTGGACAAACACTGTGCTCGTGGGTTTTCTCGGGGTACTCCCGTTTCCCCCCACTTTCTTCATTCCACCATTTCACTCACCTCTCATTATCACCGTCTCCTTTAGCCTAACCGGCATAAACGTGGGACGTAAAACTTACAGATTTCATTTCATTTCATATCATATTTTTACTAGTTATCTTATTTAATTTGAGGAACTTTCGCAACTTCGAGCTATAGAGGTTATATATGAGGAACAGGGAACCATGTTATCTCGAATTTTTATAGCAATTTTGATAACTTGAATCTTGATTACTCGAAAAACTTGGTAACTCGAATTTTTATATATTCCCTTCAGCTTCGGGTTATCCAGGCCCCACCCCTAACAGCACAATTACATAGCAGGCATATGCCTATCATATTCCCTCAGGTACATAGGAATGTGTCCAGTATGTGTCTTATGTACTTGTGAGAAAGAAATCACATGGATGGCAGGTGACAGTCACAGACTATGTCCGCCCTTAGGCACATGCCTGACATATACCTGGGGAACGTGCCCAGTAGGTTCGTAGTATGTTCCCCATGCCGTAAGTGTCAATGAACCAAAAAATTACTCCCCCAAAAAACATTTTAAATCGCCTATATGCGTAATGTGTTTACATTAAAGTAAGTCTAAAAACAATTTAAACAAGTAAAAAAGAAGAAGAAGAAGAATCCCAGGGTGGGCGCGAACCACCAATCTTTGGATTAGTAGCCGCGTACTCTTCCGACTTGTCCACAGAGGCGATGAAAAGAACGTCGCTTGTAGAGGGATAAATTGTTGAGGTCTTCAGAATTTGGCTAATCAGAGTGCTCCTTTAACCGCGTATATTCGACGATAACCGTTTGGGATCAGATAAAATCTGCTCGCCATGTAATTTTATAACAAAATGACGAATGTCTATTTACTTTCTTCCATATTCACTTTCAAATGATCGGCGACAGTTGCCATCTAATAAAGTTGATGCGTTTGTTGGTTCTAGTACACAATCGCATAGAAAAAGAAACAACAAATGCATCAAATGTGGGAGATGAATTTAGAACACCTAAATGGCGCATGCCTGGCAGATCTTGTGCTCTTAGGGTATCTAGAACAGTATGTACCTAAAGGACGTACCTAGAATATGACAGATATGTCCCAAGTGACGATATAAAAACAAATGACTCTTAGAGTGCGAAACTGAGCCAGGTATATAAATGCTATATTTGTGGTACATAGTTGCAAATATCAATTAGGTGTAACAAGCACCTAAAAGTGTAGGTAGCTGAAATACATACTTAGCACATGAATACCATATGTGCCAAGTGTCGGGTACCGAAAAAGCAGCTGGGACATCTAAATGGCACATGCCTAGCACATCTTATGCTGTTAGGGATTATATTAGAAAAAAGAGTGGAATGAAATCTTTACCGTCCCATGGAGACTGATGGAAACGATGAATGATGATAATGAAATGAATGGAGAAACGATTAGTTGATTGATTGGCTTCTTTACCGTCCCATGAAGGCAGGAGGAAACGATGAATAATGATAATAAAATGGAGAAAAGATTAATTGATTGATTGGTTTTTTTACCGTCTCATGAAGACTGCAGGAGATGATGGATAATGATAATAAAATGAATGGAGAAAAAAATAATTGATAGAGTGATTTCTTTAACGTCCCATGAAGTCTGGAGGAGACTATAAATAATGATAATGAAATAAATGGAGAAAAGATTAGTTGATTGATTGGCTTCTTTACCATTCCATGAAGGCTGGGGAAGATGATAAATAATGATAATGAAATGAATGATTGATTGGTTTCTACTTCCGTTCTTTCTCAAGAGCGAGGCTCTGAGTTTAACTCTTTCACTGCCACTTTGATTTTAGTACCCCAACCCAATGTGCCACCTACACTTTTGCAGCATTGAGCCTTTGCAACAAACTAGCTACATCTGACGGAAACCAAGCACACTACAGAAAATGACCAGGCCAACACTGTGTGCCACCAGAGTATATAAGGTCTATACCTGCTAGAGGTCTGCACTGGCCGGAATTTTTAGTCCGAATCCGGCCCGACCCGTGAATTTATAATGTGGGGCCCGATCCGAGTCCGAAATATGTTTTAACATTTAGGGAGGGCCCAGCCTGAGCTTGTGTGATAATGAAATGATCCCGAAATAAGCCGGAATTACAGAAACTTAATCATTAACGCAAAATTGTATTTTTATTTACAGCAATTAGATGTTTGATTTTGCAGTTGTGCTTTAAAAGTTCTCCAGAAAGAACGGTGAAATAGATATCGTTGTACAGTATATTTACAAAGTTAGGCCCGAGAAATATGCTTGTATCTTTAAAAATTACTGCCTGAGCCCAGCCCAGGACCGAAGTGATATACCGAGCCCCTTCAGACCTCTAATACCTGCGTGCCATTTTACAGAGAATATCTACAATGAGAACCACCTCTTGACGCCAAATGGCGTCAATGGCACACAGCAATAGGTATGAATGATTCTATATGGTCTCAAGTGACAGCGAACGAGTTAAAGTAATATCTGAATCACTGTAGTGCATTCTCCACTAAGAATCAAACCCATGATTTCGTTCACTAAAGGCACGTACTCTGGCCTTGAAGTAGAGAATCACTGACAATGTTCTGTTGCATCTTCCGAAGAACCAGAACCGGTCATACAATATCTGCCTATCCCTTACAAATATGGTTACGTTACTGAGAACATTTTAATTAATAATCACGTACGAAACTGTTTAGCTTGCACCAGTTCATAACAATATTAGTATAGTAGATCCTAGAAAGTAATTTCACAGAATTCTACAAATCGCGAGTATTGTCTATCCTACTCTAATGTGCGAGAAGCAAGGGTGCCCATGTTATGGTTTCCAGGAAAGGGCAAATATAAGCGACATTTCAAATGTAGTCACAAATTTTGCGGTAACTATTTTTAAAAAATCTAATGAGTTTTCGATCTTCCGAAGTACAATTTCTTCTAGACGGGGCGAGCGCCCCACCTTGCCCCCTGATGGGCGCCCTTGGCGAGAAGGGATATATTCTGGCACACTGAATCCACATCAAAAACTGTTTATCGCTATCGCTTGGTGTAGGTTGTCTTAGTGGCGGCCACAAAAACCAATTGAAAACCGGTTTCGATTTTTTATCAAAAACCGGTTATGATTTTAAAACCGAACTAGTTCTGGATTTCTATCAAAACCGGTTTCGATCAAAAACCGTTTTTTTTTTTATGTATACTAATGCATAGCATGGTCGCTTACTCTCGGAGAAAATGTATACTGAAAGTATTTGAGAACAAAATCCTAAAAAGAATATTTGGACCCGTTTATACGGTTTACCAAACATTATTAGGATCATCAAGTCTTGGACGCTCAGGTGGGCAGATCGTGTATCCAGGATGGAAGAAAGTAGGAACGCTTTCTAAGTTTTCACTGGAAACCTAATCGGAAAACGTTCATTAGGAAGACCTAGGCGCAGATGGGAGAACAATATTAAGATGGATCTTGCAGGAATAGGAATACAAAGTAGAAACTGGTTCCAGTTGGCTAAGGATAGAAGTCAATGGACAGCTTCTGTGAATGCGGTCTTGAACCTTCGGGTTCCATAGGCCATAGAGTTAGTTAGTTATGCATAGCATACGTAGTTTCGAAGTCTAATACATGGAGTGTTTTAGTATATGGCAAATAGAAAGGGGCTTTAGTATATTGCAAACAAAAGGAAGTACCCTGATTGAATATAATGCCTGGAAACTTGTGGGTATGCGAATGTGTTTCTGTTTCAGTAAGTGATGAGCGTAGCCAACAAAATAAGAAACGCAATGGTGAAAGAAATATCTCCACCTCATTAAGACAGCTTTTGTTCTTCAAGAAGACAAATAACTATAATTAAGCAGAGGCGATTATTCGTGATATCATCATTGCGCCGTCTGACGGTCTATTCTGGGCTGTTGTTTTGTATGGGGAGAATGTAGAGCGTATGAGCCATGGGAACTCTTCAATATACCATTGTGTCTTCTTTCAATTTTTTGTGCTGATGAAGATGCCTTAGAAGAAACGAAAAAAAGAAAGAATAAAAAAAAGCAATGAGCATTGTGCAGACAGAGATTTTTCCACACTCTGATAAAGAGACGCCTGGACTGGAATTTTGTCTGTAAAACAGTTTCGTTAACAAGTAAAACAATGAGGCATACTTTTGGATGGGTTGTTTGGAATCTAGTGCAACAGAATGTACGTGAATGAAATGGGATGATTTACGGGTAATTTGGACTTTCTCAGATGCACAAAAGACAAAATTAACACCTTGTTTTTTTTCTGCGTTTCCTTACTTAATTTGATTTTCACGAAGCTTTGCACCCCTTGTAAACAATGCAGACTGCAGTGCAGAAATGTTGCCAACTAATTAAACAAAAAATGTTATATGCAATTTTGTGCTAAGAAATGAATAAACAAATTGAAGGGGGAAACAATGAAATTAAAAACAAAATGACATGGGCTTGTAATAGGAGAATCAGGAACCATTTTCTCTCGTTTGCAGTGGCCTACGCATTGCTCTCCTGAATCTTTGAACTTCTATGTAAACGCAGACACGCACCAGGAGGAAGAAGGGCAGAACGCTGAATTTCTTCTACCAGTGTAAATTACAACTAAAACTTACTATCCCCACTCCTATCGTTTCCTCTAGCTGAGAATCTGCCTAAAATATTGGGATTCAGAGCCACTATTACATGATTACATGATGATGATTACATGATGTTCCTACTAGCAGATCTATGGTTGGATGGATGGATTAAAGTTTATCGTCTCCTTCAACAATAAGGTTCTATGAGATTTGGACCTACAGCCGAACGAGTGATTCTAACTACATGAATTTCCTCCGGAAATCGAACGCGGGTCTCCCGCCCGACGACGAGTACGCGGATCATATAGCAACAAAGGAGTTAATTATCAGATTTAGCAATATCTGCAGTTGTACTCACGACTTCTATTCAAAATTGAGGTCTTGGGGGGCCGCGGTGGCTCAGTGGTAGAGCGTTCACCTCTGGTACATGGGGTTCCTGGTTCGATCCCAGCTCGCGCCAAGTGAACCTTGTGGTGGACAAACACTGTGTGCGTGGGTTTCCTCTAGGTCCTTCAGTTTCTTCCCACTTTCTTCATTCCACCACTTCATTCATTATATCATCATCACAGTCTCCTTTAGCCTAGCCTGCATAATCGTGAGACGGAAAACTCAAAAAATTTCATTTCATTTCATTTCAAAATTGAGCTCCTTGTACGTTCCCTCTACAGGCGAGCGAGTGTTTGGAACAAGCAATTGTTCATTCTGCAAGAACTTGAAAACTACTGAGTTTACTTATTTATTGAATAGAGAATTTATTATTTTATTTCCTTTGTTATATGCAATAAAATACCTATAAAATATATTTTGAATCCTCGTGACTTATCCTTTCATTTGATATCTAACAGAAAAGTTACGCCATAAACTAATACCAGTCATGAGAGTATGAAGACTCTATCGACATCCAAGAAACTTTTTAGTTTCTACATAGGAATAAAGACATATTATTTAACATACACATAGTACCTCCTCTTACTTTCACTGCAGCCAGAAAAAAATAAGACTCAAAAGTTATGAATGTTCCTATCCAATATTATAAAAATTCTTAAAGAGAATAAAACCTGTTTTAGTGATTCATTACGAAGTAATATGAGGCTAATTTTTTCAGTTATAATTTGTATATGGCCTTTTAAAATGCGATCAGAATTATTGACCATTTAAAAGATGCAAAAACCGAATATTCGGTGCTAGAAATGAAATAATGTACAAAGGAATCTTCAACATTTAATTTCTCTCTATCCCCCTTACTCTCTCTCTTCCTTTTTTTTTAATTCACTATTTCCTCATCTCTAATGAAAGGTCAAACAAAGATCTGAAATACTATAAGGAACTTATTATCTTTAATAAGAACAGCGAGTTTACTTGATTTCTCTTTTTCATTTTCTTAGCCCATTTTCATGAAATGACACAACTGTTTGACAACCATTTTTTGTGAAAAACTGAAAAATAACTATGAGTTAGCAACATTGAAAATTAGACTAATAACAGTTTATTCTTCCATGAGCAAATAGTACACAAGAAATGCAATGTATTATGGTAATTAATGTATTGTTAAGGCATATTAAGAACATTTAGGATCCGACTCAAGCTATGTATCTATATGGGATCGAAATCTTGAACCAAAATCGAATTTGTAAGGGAAAACTATTACAACAAATGACAAAACACACGAAGTGCGCGCCACAATTAAAAAATGTCGCCCAAGGAAACCAGCAGGTTACCTGCTGCTCCGAGTTGCTCTGTTAAACATAAACAAGGCAAACCAGTAAGTGCAGAAGAAAAGCAAATACTTTACCAAACGATATCAACATTGTTCAATTCACTTGAAGAAAATTAAGACCTATAATAGCTCATTTTCATGTTGTCATAGAATATTTATTTACTTACTTTGTAGTACTGAAGTTAGTATTTGTACATTCGCATGCTATACAATGTACGAAAGCACATCAATAAATTGAACTTAAGGGGGAAAAGTACCATCTGTTTTTCATGGATATGGGTAACGATTTAGGTAATAGATGAAAAAGAAACAATCTCCCATAATGATAAATATGCTTCTGTAACATACCAACACCATCTCTTTATCGTTCACTTATAATTTGACATAACTCATTGTAATTTCATCTATAATTACAGTTTGGAGGAAAATAACAATGTTCAGTTGCTCTTAAAGAAGGGGAGATTATATAGTATTGGGTATTTTCCCCTATATCACGGCAATGGTGTGAGAGTGAGACGAGTAATGCATATCGCAGTAGCAGAAATACATGCACGTGCTACAGCAGAAATATTGCGGGAAACAGACGAAACAATTTACTCTTCACCAATCAGGAAATAGTCGTGCGCGCAGTGATACAACGTTAAGTTGCGCGGTTTGTTTTTGAAAGGTGCAAAGGACTGTGAAAACCGCTTTAGATCTTTAAAACTTAAAACAAAGTAGGACAAATGTAACTTTGTTGTTTTGAAATTCGTTTTATTCGTATATACTGAGTTTTTTTTTTTTTTAACTTGATTTAAGCATTTATTCTCTGGTTGGTTGGAGTTGAGCTTTCCGTTTCAGCACCGAGGCTGTATTAAGACGTGAAGCCACAGTTTTTAAGGTGGAACCCGAACCACTATAATGCATTTATATTTCAAGGCTGTACCACTGGGAATCGCACTAGGGACCTCGTACACCAAGGACGCGAGGACTAGCAAATAAGCTAGCGGTGAGGAACTACGAAAAAAAATATAGGTATCAGATATTGCACGTTCAAGTGGGTAATGCTCGACCACCACATTGGCCTCTTATATTCTTGTGCTTAAAATCAGTCTTTTAGTTTAATGTCCCACGATTATGCCCATTAGGTTAAGGGAGACGATGATTAAAGCAAATGAAGAATAATGGAAGAATTGTTGGAACGAGAAAGTGGAAGGAAACGGGAGTACCTCGACAAAACCCACGGACACGATGTTGTCCACCACAAACTTAAATGGCGAGGGATCGAACCAGGGACCCCGCGCTCCAGAGGTAGCCACTACCATCTACCGCTGAGACACTGTGGCCTTCCTTCTTTTGCTCAAGAATTAGTACATAGATACATGGGGTATGATTTATTCTCTTACCTTATAGCAATATTATTTTTTACCGATGTAACTTGCCTCAAGAGTCGCCTCTGCTTCTAAAGCAATTCTTTCTGGCTTTCTTGTCCTGCTTTCGCTGCCTCTTAATTCAAGAAGCTTCGTAATTTCATCACAATGCTGGGTGAAACATCACAAATGGTCGTCATAGATCTGAAATCAAATACAGGACCACGTTGATCAAACGTTCAACTACACAAAACACTATGAAAAACATTTAAAAAAGAAAACTTCAAAAACCGTGACAGAAATGTTTTACTCAAATCCTTTATTTCATCTCCCTTTGGTGCAGGACATCTATAGGCGATATAGAATTCGTCCATTTCGTTGGTTAACGAAGTTATATGTTTATAGATCCAAAGTTGTACTAAGGGTCAGAACCCTGCAACCTCGAACATCCAAAATTATCCAGTTTACACAATCTAACTGCATTTTTTTCTCTCTCTAATCTCTCTAATCTAGCTGCATTTTCTATCTAGCCTTTTGTCTTTGTTGCTTTAAGTTAATAATCCATCCTGAAATCGTTTCGTTGGTAATACGTATTGATGTTTTTTTTTTCTTTCTTGGTTTAACTGATCATCAGTATTACTGTAGTTACATCATAAAACAATGTTTTGTATAGTGTTGTTCTTTACAAATCATGAGATTTATCACTCAATTACAACCGGTCGTGAACGGTTGCCCACGGGACAAAAAAAAAAAAAAAAAAAAGTCTCGTCATTGAAACGAGACGAGGAAGTCCATGAATCTCGTGGACAACGCTAGTTCATCCAAGTTTTAGATCTCAAACACAGTTGTAGTGTGAAAGTGAGATAAAACATTTAGTTTAACGTCCCACGATTATGCACCGAAGCGACAAGAAATTTATGAAATGGTGGAATGAAGGAAGTGGGAAGAAATGGAAGGACCCTGAGAAAACCCACGTACACGGTGTTTGTCCATCATAAAGTCCACTTGGCGCGAGTTGGGATCGAACCAGGGACCCAGCGTACCAGAGATGAACGCTCTACCATTGAGCCACCGCGGCCCTCAATTTTTAGACATACGTAAGACATTACTTAAGGTGGATCACCACTCGAAAGTCAGTACATACAGTATTTTAGCTCATTCCCTTAACTACTGCGCAATGAAACGTTACATGTTATAAATATTGTACTATAAGATAGAGTTATGTTTCAGCGACAACACAATACACTGATTTATTTGGTTGTCTCTCCTGATATCGAAAAATGTAACAAATAGAATAAAATATTTGATTCGTTTTACAATGTGCACACAAGATGTCACTTACTGTTAAATCTTACTAGAAGTGCTCAATTTTATGAAATTTCTATCTAAAAAAAAATGAAATGAAATCTTTGAGTTTTACGTTCCACAGTTATGCCGGTTAGGCTAAAGGAGACGGTGATGATGAGTAATGAATGAAATGGTGGAATGAAGAAAGTGGGAGGAAACGGGAGAACCCCGCGAAAATCCACGCACACTCTGTTTGTCCACCACAAATGTTTATCTGAATGTGGAAAGTACTTTAAAAGTAACGACCTTATAACGAAATAAATATATTGTTTGACCGTTTCTCGTGTTATGTTTCACATTTTATTTAAATATTAATTTACATTTAAGGAAATAGGTTTTGAGAAGAAACTTGCGCAGAACGCCATAATGCGTTGTTGTCAAATTTGTACGTTTAATTCCTGGATTCTAGCGTTGCAGTTCGAAAAGCGGAACTTAGCTGTGAATTGCAGTAAGGGTCGAAAACTAATTTCCCCAGTAAGTATCTAAGCAGAATTTCATGATTACTTCCTTTATTATCTGGCACCAGTAAACACTCGACACTACCTGGCAACGCTCCACTATTCAAGCAGTGTTTAGCATAGCACCGAGAACACCTAGTGATCCACCTTAATTCGTATACTCCAAAAAATATGGTTTAAATATGCTGTTATATTACACCCTTCCTGGATGTCTCGTGACGCGGAAGGATTCTGATACCTTCTACCTTGGTAATAAAATTAAGAACATGATCAGGGCATAAATTTTGAACATAAATTTATGAAAGAAAAACGAAAAAAATTCGAGGTGAGACGGTGAAAGCTTTTCGAAAATCGGGACGAAATGAGAAAGAATTGTTCGCGAATCGAGACGAGACAACGACTTTAACAAAAACTACGGCACGAGACGAGACAAGAAAACATTTATCGTCTCAACTCGGTCGCAACAACAGAGGATGACATCAGATTAAGACTGGGCTCTTCTCCAGATTTACATTAGACGTAGCAAGCGCTAAGTAGAAATGAGGTTAAAAGAATATCTAACTTCCGTGCTAAAACACTTTTGCATAATAATCAAGGAAAGTAACAAATTGTCAACTTGCCGTCACTATATAAACAGAAGTCTTTAACAAGTACTTGGGTCTTAGCGACTCTTACATATGTATGTTTATGTACGGTATGGGAGTATGTTTGTGAAAGACAGTTCTCTCAGCTTTTACATATCTTGAATGAGACGGATGTTGGTCTTGGACTTTCGTTAGACATTTAATCACAAGATTTAAAAAAAAAGGAAAGAAAGAAAAGGTTTCTCTTTTTATATCCTGTTAATTCTCTCTTTAGAACGACCTAAACCTGAAAACTGTGGGAGATCTTGCACTTCCCTTCACCGGACATTGTCGTATTACATTTAGAAGAAGAAGAAATGAAAAGATTTATCACTAAAAGTGGTGAATGGAGAACAGTTTAACTGGATTTTAGCCTCTGTTAGCTAGAAGGTATGGTGGCAGGAAAGAGAGGGAGAGGGTGAAGGAGACTACAATTAATGGACGATATCAAAACAGAGAAATCGTACGTGAAGACGAAGAGGTTAGCAGAAAACTGTGGAGCATAGAAGCTTCTGTTTCAACAAGGGACCAGCCGACAATGACAGAATACCTATGATGATGATGATGTTGCTAATGATGTGCTTCTGTTTGCACTCCTCTTTGTATACTAGATTTAAGGAAAGCTTACTTTATCACAGAAATACTTACTCCATACACGACACGAACATGAAATTATAAATAAAGCATCAAACAGGTTCACTACAATATATATACAAAACCGCACACAAAAGGAAAATCTTTTAAGTTTTACGTCCCACGGTTATGCCGGTTAGGCTAAAGGAGACGGTGATGATGAGAGCAGGGGCGTCATTTAGGGGGGCAGGAGGGGGCAATTGCCCCCCCCCCCAAGAGTTTGAGGAATACATATACTTTAATCGATTGTCTACTAATATACTAGTACAAAACGTGAAAATCTTATGTCAGAAGTGCTCTTGCCCCCCCCCCAAGCGAAGTCTGAAATGACGCCCCTGGATGAGAGATGAGTGAAATGGTGGAAGGTAAATGAAACAAAAATGAATAATGGTGAGCCCATTTCAGTAAGAAAAATGTCTAGTATTAGGGGCCCTAGAAATAATATTTATTCGTATGGCTTTGAGATTTGTCAATATTGTCCCCTTAATTTGTTATATATGGAAAGAACCCAGGGACGTAACTAACGGCCTCGCAGACCTTGCCGTGCAGGAGTTCCCACAGGCTCCGGGGGCCCATAAGAGAAGAACGGAAACAGTAAGAGAAAGAGAAAGATGGGGCCCAAGAATTAGAAAAACATTTTCTAGGGGGGGCAAATACGCGTATTAGTGCTTGCCTCCCCCCAGAAAGAAATCTAAGTTACGGCGCTGGCTGAGAGTAGAGATATTTTTTGAGTATGAGTAATATTTTACTTTTTTTTTTCTAAAAGAATCTAACAATGCTGTACAGCTCACAGATGACGAGAAGAACCCTAGCAGAAGTAGTGTGACGTACGTACGGGCTCGCCCACTTTTCGCATGGGGGTTTCAAATGACACCACGGAATAGCACACAGATAACTACCCGAAGTAGCAGACGACATCTAAGTATAGACCACACCGAAAATGAACTTGATCGTGTCGTTGACCTTTCCCCGCTGCCCCTGTTTTAGGGTTCTTCTCGTCATATGTGAGCTGTATTAGGATCATTCTTATTCTGAATGAAGAAGAGACGTAATGAGATCAAAAGAGGAGCATAATCACTCTGAGAAGAAAGTAACGTATTTTATCTGCTATTATTCTAAAACATTACTGTTATTTGTAGAACTGTATTCTCAGACGCAAAACTATATCCGTACAACAACAACAACAAACTCTTGGATGTTGTGCGTACACTCCAACAGTAAATATGAAGTGTGGGAATATTTTTCTGTTTTTACATACAAAAAACAAACAAATTAATTACGCACTTACAAAAGAATAGTTTTTAGAAACGCTGTATTGTAATATAAAACAATGGAACATTAACGATCTTTACTATATACAAAAGCCGTAAGTCCGTTATAGTTGAGTTAAAATTTACATATTTGTGATGGGTGTATTTTAAGCATTTCCTTCTATTAAATCACTGTTATGTTTCATATTAGCGGTTTTTATTTGTAAGGTATGTTTCAAATAAAACGTCTTTCTTTGAAGGCCACAGAGTTCCCGCGAACCTTCGTGAGACTTTGTCGTTTTAGAACTCTTTGGTAGGATACAAAAAAAAAAAAAAAAAAAAAAAAGTTTGCATTATACGTTCACTTACAAAAGTGTGGCTTCGAACCTAACTGTTCCACAATATCTTCTTCCCTTTAAAACAACATAAAAATGGAAGAAAAAATAAATTGTAAGCTGCTACTCATATTTGTTTTAATTAAGCCTTTCAATTTCTATATTCTTTCCAATGGACGTGTAATAATTTATCGTATTACTAGCGTCAATTATTACTCCCTTCGCTATGTTAAAATAAGAAAAATTAGTAATATGTTCCATTAGTGAATCACTTTTTACTATTATTGAAACGCTTTCTGATATCGTAATTTTCGATCATTTTTATATATATATCTTACCCTTTTCCAAGTTGCCAGGCTGATTTGGATCGACACGGTATCGAAAGTGGGTTACATGCGTAGGATCGACACTGATGGGTCCACACTGCGTACGATCGAAACTGCGTAGGATCCAAACAGGTTTTGAGCTGAATTTTTTGATCCTACGCAGTTTCGATCGTACGCAGTGTGGATCCTACGCCGCATTCCCTCGAAAGTGTCATTGTTTATCTCAGCGAACCGAAAACTATGGATTCGGCACGCATATCGGCCATTTTCCATCATTTTTATATTCGTCGGTCCAATGCCAAAACCGCGAATATGCAAATTTTGCTATTTTCCACCTAAGTGCAGTTTCATGTTATTTGGTGCACACAGATTCCAATATCAAAGTCCCATTTGTAAAATATGAGTATATTAGAAGTTATCGTAAATTCCTAAAACATGTACCTAAATCTATATACTGATTTTTCGGAGTAAGTTGAATATTAAAATGCCCATGACTCAAAATCAAATTTAGCACATTCGCGGTTTTGACATTGGATCGACGACCTCTGCCGTAAGTTCTACACTGAGAAAATTCCGCTTTCTAGACTAAATATACGGAATCCTTTGTTTACTACAGATATCAGTACGCAGCATACGTTATCCATATGCTACATACGCACTGACCTTTTTCCCGCTTAAATGTTACATCATACTGCTGCAAGATGTCTGACATGAACAGTCTTCCGTATATCACATATGCATACGTATGTTACATACATCAGCTATATGTTATATACGTCCATTTCTTTGTGAGATCCTGACCTCCTATATACTGTTCTTTCTTTGATGCAGAAAGTATGTTTATTCGAAACACACACACGGAAAGTACGCATAAAACATACGTTTTCAGTTATATGTTTGCTCCAGCATGTTACATAGGGCTGTACGTTAAGTCCAAAAACTACAGGATTCACGCATGTAACCTAGCCACATACACTTCTTCTCAGAGTGATCATAGACAATTGGTTCTAAGTGGCTGAATGTAATGCAAAATATTTCGTTAAAATGTGTCTTCAAATAAGCGAGATATTGCGGTATGTAGCGTATACAAAAGGCAGATATATAATTTGCCGTGCAGTTCACTCATATTTACTGGCTTGGTTGATTAATTTGGAGAATAGCTTCTGTTCAGCATCGAGGCTGTATGAGACGCGTAGACCTACAACTTAATGTAGAATCCGAACCACATAAGCACCCACCAGAAATCGATCCCGGAGCTCCCACACCAAAGGCACATAAGTTAACTAAGTAAGTACGAGGAAATTCATACTCACATTTACTGTATAAGTTTCTCTTCACCAATTTCTTCTCTGGATAGGCATTGATGTAGTGTATGACCATTGATATTTGGGTTTGTTTGGACCAGGTACAAGCACCAATTACATGAACACGGACATTACGGAAATGGAATTTATTGTACGTCGATCGTATTAGTGTTCATCTTAAAGAAAAATGAACTCCATGTTATTTAGTTGGTTTGATTACGTAGTATATTTTCCCACAACTAGTATAGCTCTGAAACTTTCAATGACAATCATTAGTTGAACATGGAGAGAACATTTTGGAGAGCTAATTAGTATGCTTAAAGACGAAGAGAAGCGAAACTGTCTGCAATCAAAAGGGAAATTTACATGTTTGAAATGTCAATCAAAACGAGGTAAACATGTTATTGGAAATCAAGAAGCATAATCAAGTACTTTCTTCTGTAGACGACGTTAGATCTATTGCTTTCTCTCAAGGACTGTAAATCTCGTATATCTTAATTACATGCGACAGTTCGTAGTTGTATATTGGCTACTGTCCTGTCTTTCTGCACTTTCTACGTACCTTGTCTGGGAATACTGCTACGTGTGTGTAGTTACAGTACACGCTTTAATTTGTTATTGTAGGTCGACTACTCCATGATTATTCCGTGAAAATAGGAAAGTCATTGACATTTGAAGCAGTACTATTATAATAAAGCATGCAGGATATTGTTTGTCTTATGATTTCTACCAGAAAGAACTGATGAATTTATTAAAAAAAATGTTACTATGTAATTGCTCCAGAACCACTGAAGCTTAGAACAATTTTTATTTTTACTTACTTGGATCAATCTAATTTTTTGCTGGCTCGTAAAGTACTATCGGTACTCACTTTTCTTAAAGAAGTAGTAAGCACTCGTCTTAATATATCCTTCCATCATACCCATATATATATATATATAGAGACCTATGTGAAGAATACTTGTTTTGGGGAAACCGACTTTGTGCCCTTCCATACACGGTGTTTGTCCACCAGAAAGCCCACTTGACAGGAGCTGGAATCGAGCAAAGAATCACACGCGCCAGAGGTTTGCGCTTTACCACTGAGCCACCGTCGCCCAACCCTTATAATAAATGATTCAGAATGAGAAATAAATGGGAGCGTTTAACTGTAAGGAAATAAAGTAAGCAAGTTGATTATTGGACGTAATGTTTTTTTTTCTGTCGAGCGTGTTGTCGACTATCGTGGAGGTAATAGGCTAACGAGAAAAGAGTGTAACTAGCTTGGAATCCAACTCCGTTTAGAGGCCCGGGTTCGATTCCCGGCGGGAGCTCATGTGGTTCGGATTCCACGTTAATCAGTAGGTCCACGTCTCATATAGCCTCGCTGCTGAACGGGACGTTAAACCCAAAATCAACTCAACTCAACCCAACTCCGTTTAGAAGAAGAATCACTATTACCCGATTCATTTCCTCACAGTTTGTTTCTTTGCGGTATTTCGTAATACAGGTAGAACTGTGAGGTGTTATTGGAAACAGTTAATTATCGATCTGCCTCCAAAATTTTTAAATTCATATTAGTAACATCTGTTCTTTTTTCGCATTTAGTGTAGGGATATTTTTTCTCGCATAAGGGGTATTTGATATTCGTAGCAGGATATTTTATTTGAAATATTCTTGCAACATTGATTATGTGTTCAGAATAGGGAGAAAACTGTCACATCGCGGAGAAGAGAAAATGGTGAAGATATAGGAAAGAGTTTATCAGTTCTGGAGATTTTGTTTTAAGTACATTGACTAAGGACAGAAGTCAATGGAGAGCTCTCGCGAATGCATCATTGAACCCACGGGTTCTGTAGGCCATTGAGTTAGTTGGTTATAAATTTAATTTTTCGCATTTTTTTATTAACTTAATGCGTTATATATCACAAAAGTATGATACAACGATAATTAATTACATCTGATTACTGTAAAAAAAAAAGTTATTCAATGAAAACTTCATGAAAGAGTTTTCCAAAGTATTCAACACATTAATAATACCATTTTTACTTAAACTTTATTATTATTATTATTATTTTATTATTATTATTATTATTATTATTATTATTATTATTATTATTATTATTATTATTATTATTATTATTATTATTATTATTATTATTGCTTTAACAGGTCTCTTAAAATAAGTGATAAACAATTATACGTATACAATGGAATAGTCTCGACAAGGACATTTTTCAAGGTTATAACAAGTGGAATTCTTGAAGAGACTTGGCGGATAAATTATCCACTTTTTTATTACACAAGTATTATAATACCAAGTCACATAGATGACTAGGATTCATGTCTGCGTCTTAAAATATGTAAACTTGAATTTAGGTGGAAGGGAAAAACCATCAAATAGGTAATATAGTTGAGTTTCTAACTAAATGATGTCTTGGCAACAGAATAGTAAATCCAGCCCAGAATACTTTGTACTGGGAAACAGTTGAAAAACATTCCCATAAACCAAGAGATTTTATAAACAATTGGTCAAGAAAAGAAATAACCGTATATTACAGAATACTTTTTGGTACTGCACTTATTCCAACTAAATTATTCCGAATGAAGAAAAAGAATACTTACCATTGCTGATATGATAAGGGTATAGCTTTAACCACATTTTATTCGAATGTAGTTTTCTTCAACAATATAGGTTAATATTTCATCAAAAATTAAATCATCTTCTTGACACAGGTCCTTTTTCCTATAAATATATAATGGGAACATATAATTGGAGAGCAATTCGAATTGAGATTCAATTTATTCTACTCAATGACATAAGCTGATAAAGAAATCAATTTATTAAAAATTAGAAAATATTATCTTGGTAAAAACATAAGAAGGAATATTAGTAATTTAATCTAAAAAAAAAAAAATAATAATCTTAACGAATTCTGTTGAAGAAGACAATTCTGTTCTGATGAAGATGTCTGAGTGTGTTAACCGAAATATTCCTTCCACAGAAGAAGATTGGAAATGAGTGGAAACAGTCAGTTGAGAATACCTAACAAACTTATCACTTATAGCCTACTAAGACCTTTTAAAATTAGGGGCACCCTTTTATCACTAATAATAGTTAAAAAAAAAAGAAAAGAAATGGTGTGTTTAAGATTCTCATGACACTTGATATCGCTATAAACATGTGTCGACAATATTAATAGCCGTGTTGGATGAATCTTTACACCAGCTTCATATTGATATTGCAATTTGACATTTAAAAAAAAAATCAAGAAACCTGCTTATTAATGTTATCAAGAACTTACTTTTATTTAATAAAGAATTTAGTAGGAAAAATAGCTTGCGACCAATGATTTTCAACCATAACAAGATGAGTTCCAGATCTACCTGAAAAGTGTGTCCTCGAGACGAGAAATTTTTTGTCTCGGTTTAGAAACGAGCTAAAAAGTACATTTTTAAATTCGAGACGAGACAGGAAAGATTACAACTTTCTACCGCGTGAATTGGGAATTGTTGTTGGAGTTCTAAAGAAGGTTGAATAGGAATGGAAAGATCGAAAACTAATAAGAAACTTTTATATGAACCAACAAGTAACTGTTAGAATAGATGAGGAAATGATAGAGGAGAATGTAATTGGAAGGGAAGTTCGACAGGAATGCTGTCTCTCGCCAATATTATTTTATATCTATGCAGAAGAGATAGTGAAGAAGAGCCTGCATAATGAAGACAACATTTCGGTAGGAGGTAGAATGATTGGATGTATATGGTTTAAGATGATATGGCACTTGTGGCAAAATTGAAAAAGAAAATTAATATGAGGAAAGGCTGTGGAGAATATGGAATGAAAATAAATGTTAGAAAGACAAAAGCCGTGGTGATTGAAACGAAGTGGTTGGTGTCAAATATAGAAATAGGAGGGGAGAAAATAGAACAAGTGATACCTGGGTAGTATTATTAGTGATGATATGAAGTGTGAACGTGAAATAAAAGCAAGAATAGGAATGGCAAAAGAAACTTTCGGGAAGAAGAAACGTCTGTTTTGTGGAACCTTGATTAAAGAGAAAAAGATTCAAAATGTGTTATGTGAACTGTTGTACTGTATGGGGCAGAAATATGGACATTACACAAAAATGATTAAAAAACGATTGGAAAATTTCGAAATATGTGTGTGGAGAAGAATAGAGAGAATTAGTTGGGTCGAGCGGAAAACGAATGAGAGAGAGAGTGTTAGAAATGGTCGAGGAGAAAAGAGCAATTTTAGATATTATTGAGAAGAGAAAGAAAAACTGGTTGGGACATTGGATAAGAAGGAACTGTATCATGTGAGGATCGTGCTAGAGAGTATGGTGGCATGAAAGAGGGCGAAGGGAGCTGCAATTGATGGACGATATCAAAACAGAAAAATCGTACGTGAAGACGAATACGTTAGCGGAAGACCGTGGTGCGTGGAAGCTAGCGGAGTGACCTGCCGATAATGACAGAATACCTGTGAGACGATCATTGTAACAAAATATCGTCTTGGCGTTGATGCACGTAATCCAATAATGTAATATTAATATACTATTGAATATTTACCCAATGAAGTATAAGACACAATTCACAATACTGTGAATAATTATGAGAGTGCGTTTTAATTCCTCCGCCATAATATACAGTAGGCTGTGTATAACTTTTTTATACACTCTAATTAAATACGTACGTCAGTGATGTAGGCTATTTGGACTAAATGTCTACTCCTTGTACTATAACCCAGTAAAGTAGTAAAGATATTCTCATGGACTATGTGACAATATACAGTACAGAAAGCGATCCGTGCGAGAGGAAACGGATGGAGACATGTCTTTTCCTGCGTCTTTTGTTGACCAAAGAAGAATTCCGTGGGAATCGGTTGCAGATTTTCTCCTTCGTCATTGCCTGCAATTCTTAGAGAGAAGTTGTAAAACGACTGCACTCATATCCGTATTTTTATGACTGTGGAAGAAAAACGATTTCCGAAGAGAAATTTTTCAATTTTCGTCATCCGCCACCATCTCTTCTTCAGCTGCTGTCGTTTCAAACAATCACGACAACCACTTGAATTTATTTCCTTTTATGTGTTGGATGTGACAGGGTAATTATTTTCATTCACGTAATTGAGATTTGTAGGCTTAATTGGCTTCAATTTGCTAAGCTCTTGTCCAAGATGCTTAAAAAAAAATACAATGTCAGTTGGGTATTCGAAAGTGTAAGTGGGTGTTTGAACTGTAAAAATTGAAAATTACAGAAGTTGCTCAGTGTCTGCAACAAATGATAGGATACAAAGATACGTTACTTCTTTCTTTAGCACTGATATATCAAATGCTAACGATAATGTACTGGTATCATATCACATGCTAACTATTGTGCACTGGTATCGTATCACATGCTAACGATTGTGCACTGATATCGTATCACATGCTAAGGATTGTGCACTGGTATCGTATCACATACTAATGATTAAGCACTGGTATCCTATTACATGCTAAGGATAATGCACTTGTATCATATCACATGCTCCCGGGTTTGAATCCGTTTCTCTTGCGTTTAAGTCAGCCGTGTTTCCGACTGAGCTAGAGCAGCCCCAACTTATCCGTATAATACTGGTATATTTCACTTTATCACAGCACAGCCCTTCATGACAGCGTTCATAAAAGATTTTAACTAAAAATAAATCAATAAATATAGAGACGTCCCTGAAAACATGTAGGCTAACACGACCCGCCATTGATATGCACCCACATAAATTTTGGAAAGTCAGCGCCGTTGCTTCAGAGTTTCAGTTCAATCCCCGGTGTCTGACTAATATGAGTGTTTGTTTCAGGTGTCACACAGGGTTTGTTTCAAGCTTCTTTATTCACTAATTCTACTTTTCATAGTAGAGAATGAGCTTTTACTACTTTCTACTTGCTATGTTGTTTCGTTTGATGGCCACTTGGTTACCCAAAATACTTCGTGATCTCTAATGCAAGAATTCGTTATGATTTATTGAAGTGGAATATAATCGTGTAATGTGAAACTTATTCCAGATCTTGTGGTGTATCGTCACCTTAAAATTAATGCCGTAACTACTATAGTGCCAATTTCATATTACAAATGCAAGCTAAGTAAAAACTAAGAAATAAAGAGACAAAACACTGGTTTCTTTAACGGCAGATGCAAAACCAGTTGCAAAATATGTGTTGAAATACATACAGTTTTTTTTTTTTTTTTTTTTAAATATAATATACAGTACAAGCAGAAGTGGATAGAAAGTGCAATCATCCCAGTTTTAATTCTCTTTTTCTACTTTCGTTACCTGCTTCAGCTAGTGTCTTCCCCTCAAGGAACACACACACACACACATATGTATATCTGTATATATACATATGCACGTATGCTCAGACACAGACGTATAACCAGGTGAGAATATTTATGAATGTGTTTTGTCTGTCTCACATAATATCCGGCTCAACTTTACACTTTTTTTTATAAGAAAAAAGCTTAACCATGTTATAAAACGTTACAACTTGTAGCTACAGGGATTCTAATTAATTATCTTCTGTTGATGCAAATGGTGGACTGGATAGTACAACTGCGAGGATCCGGGTTCTTTTCTTCTTTGATACAGTTTAGAGCGGGCTCTTTGTTTCTTTCCATGGTAATAGCGTCCAAAGGGAAAGTTGTTTCTTTATTTATTTGTTTTTAATTACTGTCTCTTTAATTGAACCCACTTTTACTAGTAGCACGTTGTCCTGAAGTGTATTCGAACCTTGAACCCTCGAAATTACCTTACGAATATCTACAAGCTTATCAGTCTTCAACTCATAATTCTAAACATTCTTTCTTTCAGGAAAAAAAAATGTTCCGGGAGGGGCACTTAGTATTCGGAGGGCCACATATTATTTTCACACAATACTATTCTATTTATTATTATATTATAGAGGTATTATTTTGGTCTCTTCCGGGGGACACTCTAAGAGCTCCGGGAGGGCAGTGCGCCCCAAAAAATACATGTTTGGAAGAAACACTGGTTCTAATTGTAAATAGCTTCGTGAAGGGCAGATGGATCATATTGTACACATATTCTGCCCTACTTCTGCTTACTTGTGTAAACTCTTCTCTAGAGTTCCTCTTTGGCAGTGGCGCAACTATCTATGAGGTCGGGGGCCCAGGCCCCCTCCGAAACTAACCTGACCTATCTTATACAGCAGCGCTGCAGACAAATTTTGGTGAAATTTCCAAACAAGCATTATTGCTTGTCATTTGTCCAGTATCTTTAAAAATATGCAAACACACACACGCTCCATGCGTGAAGAGTGCTCTTAATCTGTGGTAAGTATTGAGGCGTGTATAAAATATGGTCTTAATAATTGTGAATTTCAATTTTTGTTTTAAGGTCTTTTAGCATGCTAATAATAAGAATAACTAAATTTCTTTTAATGAGGAGATTTCAAACTTTGAATTTTGTCCATTATCAGATGGTGCAGCAAGTCGTTTGCAGACAATTGTACTAGGTAGTCTTGGCCTCTTCCGAAATAAAATTCTGGTTGCGCCACTGCTCTATGCTTTTCATTCTTGTCTTGGATAACAGCACAAGATCGTAGCTTCGTCTGTTACTCTTTCTGCTATTATATGCATCATTCTATTGAATGAAGGTGGTCTCAGAGCTGAGCTTTGGTGCCAAACCAAATGAAGGCGTACTGAACTATTGATTTTCGATGTACTGTATCTTAAGAGGTCTCATCCCAGCGAAATTAAAATATCGCTAATTTTACAGTAATTGTGTGATATCTTCAAATAGATAAAAGATAATCGAAATGTGGAACAAGAGCGCCCTAGACAATATCATTTTACATGAGATACCGTTATCACGACTCACTTATCTGCTTTTCATTTCGAGCCATTTTGAAAATCGGCATTTATTTTCGCGTTTCTAAACGGCTGAAAACGGAAAGCCACTAGGTGACTTGTGATAACGGTAGCTCACGCAAAATAATATTGTCTAGGGCGCTCTTGTTCCACATTTCAATTATCTTTTATCTATTTGAAGATAGATGTAAGATAAACTGTATACGTGTTCGAGAATACTCTCATTTGTATGCAAAACAGGCAAATAAATAAATAAATAAATAAAATAAATAAATAAATAAAGATATCAGATAATTTCTGCAAAATTAACGGTATTTTAATTTCTCCGGGATGAGGCCTCTTAACTTCGTTTTTACTGTATATCATTGTATTGGTATTGCTTGTTAGTAAGTGAGAATGACCAAAAATCTAAAATCCAACATTTAATAAAAAGTTACGTCCGACATTCGTACGTGCAGTCGTCTTCACTTAGAAGCAAATTTTGCTCCTTCGTGTGATGCTGGAAGATCTTGTCTTTGTGCGAAGTGACAGGTTCTAAGATCTCTCGTTTCCTTTTCCATTTGTTGTTATGAGGTTGTGAGGAATTGAATAGGTGCTGTAGTATTGTTGTTTCTCCTTGAGCTTCTTCAGTTACATCACTGATCACAACGATCGTGTGAAAAGTGCAGGGAACACACATTCGTTGGTGTGGAACTGGAAGTGCATATATATTGTTGTAACCTTCACATTCACAGCGATGCACTTGTTAAATTTCTTTCATCTGGCAGCCTTCTACACACGACTTTTCATTGCAAACACACACAGTTTGACTTTTATTTAGTTGTTCCGAGAACAATAGATTCAGTTTTAGGTTAAACTATTGTATTTATCCTTGAGTGAGATTCACACTTTGGTTCTGCTTGTAGAAATTTTCAAAATAGAGAAAAATAAAACAAAATAAGTCGAAATGACTCGAACTCCGAAGTTTCCGGCGTGCAAAGCTGTTGAACCCAGCCTCTATTGCCGAACTGAGCCTGTCCTTGACGTAGGTTGGTCACCAAATATAGCGATCTTCATTTCTTAGACGATCAGCTACTTGTCAATCACATATGGTTCAGATGCGGCCAATAGTTAACGAGAAATAAAGTACCATATACAGGGCCAGCTGAACCTGTTCGTTCTCGAGCCTGGTCAAGAAACATAGCGATCTTTATTCCTTAGACTATGGGCTACTTCAACAAAATTGGTACAGAACCGGCCAGTATATATATATATATATATATATATATATATATATATATATATATATATATATATATATATATATATAATATTCTGGCCCATAATTATGTATTTTATGTTTTAAAGACTGCAGTAAGGAAACTAGCAACATAACTCGAACATAAAATTGAATATGAACACATTACTCGCATACCTTTCCTTACAAAATTTTAATATCTGTTCTCCATGATATGGTCCACTAATGTACCATTCAAATCAATCATGCCTGGAGTCGAAGAGCAATGTTGTCATAATCATCTTGACACACCCCTACTGGTATCCTGTGGAATTCTTCTCTAATAGTTTTCCGTAGTTCGGCCAATTGATTATGTGATTTTGATACACTTTGTCCTTTAAAACACCCCATAAGAAAAAGTCAGGTAGTGTTAAATCGAGAGATCGAGCTGGCCACTGCACACAATACAAACGCACACACTGTTTTCAGTGATAACCGTTTCACCATCCTGTCTGGCATACACTAACAGCTCTAAGTCAAGTGACCGTTATCCCCAATCTCAGGCTACATAGTGTTGCCATATCGAAACTTTTGTCCAGAATTACAAATACTATAGTCAGTAAAACATCATAGAATAAATACCCTAACAGCACGAGATGTGCTAGGCATGTGCCATTTAGGTACCCGACACTTGGCACATGTGATAGTCATGTGCTGACTATGTACTTCGTCGAATATACGCAGTTAAAGAAGCACACTGATTCGCCAAATTCAAAAGAACTCAACGATTTATCTCTCTACAAACAACGTTCTTTTCATCGCCTCCGTGGCCAAGTCAGAAGAACATGCGACAAGTAATCCAAAGGTTGGTGGTTTGCGCCCACCCTCAGGTACATTTTTTTTACTTGTTTAAAGTGTTTTTTAGACTCGCCTTAATGTAAACACATTACGCATATAGGCGATTTAACATATTTTGAGATAGTAATTTTGTGGTTCATTGACGCTTACTGCATGGGGAAGAAACCTAGAACATACTTGGCACATTCCCCAGGTACATATCAGGCATGTGCCTAGGGGCGGATATAGAAGGCGACTATCACTTACCATCCATGTGATTTCTCTCACAGAGTTACATAAGGCACATACTGGACACATTCCCATGTACCTGAGGGAACATAATAGACATATGCCTGCTATGTAATTGTGCTGTTAGGGTATGAGCCACCCTGTATTGAAGTATTTCACTATATTCCTGGAGTGGAACCATAAGTTATACGCTCACGTCGGGAGCTAATGACTGAATGTGCCATGATAGAAGTAGGCTATTTCGTTATTTATCTTCATTAAGCGTACCTTAACAGCGAATCATTTTTCTAGTGACCCATAAATGTGGTCATTTTTAAACGTTTAAAGTGTTATTCTTTGTATCCAAGTTAGAGCTAAATAAACAATTAAAATTGTAACAGTTATATTTTCCCTCGAGAATAACAGAATATACCAGTGAAACAAGGTATCATATATGTATTTTCTGGATTCAGCAACCATCCCAAATTACTTCATTATTTTAGAAAGTTATGAAGGCAATTATAATTTCAGGAAGTGGCATGGTAATGAAAATCCCTCACAGGGGAAATCTGAAACCAACATACATGAAAATATCGTAATATTGAACGTATAAAGTTTATTATTATTATTGCTATTATTGTTGTTATTATTATTTATTAAACATTTGTCTGATGGTCATTTTGCATTTTTTTTCTTTTCCAGGGGATGGGGAACGGCGTAGCTCCAGCGCTGGAAGGTGGCCGACAGCTGGAAGATGAAGACTGCAGCACAAGAACTTACGAAGACCTCCTAGCCACAGCAATACTCAACAAGGTACGTTGTACACATAAGAATAGATCCATTTCCTACAATTAAGTTTTCTCAGGAACCAAGTGTTCATAAATATAATGCTAAAAGAATGTTATACGGAAAGACAAAAACTTTATGTATTGGTAAGATTGTTCAACTTGTTTCTAGAATTTTCCTTTTAATAGTTTAGTGAGGTAAGACACTTCTTAGCTTAATAAAAACTAGATACGAAAGATGGAAAGATTAAATATTATGCCTATACTATTTAGCAGTGGCGTATTTACGATTTTGTTTCGGGGGGGGGGGTTGTCTGGAAATGTCTAAATTCTGCAAGATATTTCATTTACTTTACTGTAGTAAGAAAGATTTCGAGAGGGGCTTATGCCCGGAAGCCCCCCTAAATACGCCACTGCTATTTAGTGTTAACACTTTGATCCATAGATGTGGTCCGATGTGTCTTCTATGTCCGGTTCTTTTTCTTCCTCTTTCTTTCCGTCTTCTTCTTGCTACAGTACTTTTATTAGGTTATATTCCTATTTGTTTGTTTGTTGAAGCCAAATTTTGACATCCCGCTCGGGAGAGTAATACTCCCGGAAGTACGTTTTCGCGCGCTACCCTACCCAGTTGTTTTAAGTTGGTCGCAAAATGTATACCATGGGAGTCAAGGTGGAACGAAACGAGCTCTGCGGGGCTTCTAATCCGTTACTACTACTACTACTACTACTACTACTACTATTCCTCCTCCTCCTCCTCCTACTACTACTACTACTCCTACTTCTACAACTTATCTGCACAAAAGTAAGTAAATAATTTTTTTGAGTATTATTTTCATCTATTTTAATGAAAAAAAAAGTTATAAAAATTTAAAGAAAAAACTTTCCTTGCGCCGGATTTAAACAAACTCCAAAAGCGATTTCCATTACTAGCCATAGCGCTTGTACGCTCGGTCACGAGGACCGACAACAGCAAGCGTTTGATTTCTGCTATGTGTATGCTACGTGGTAAGAAACGGATAACGCCAACCAATCAGAACCTTGTATTTAGTTCTTACTTCCGGGAGTATTACCCTTTCGAGCTAGTCCTAAATTTTGCAACTTAAATTTCCCCATTTCCATACTAATAAGAGCTCACAAATTTTATATAGATTGATACAATACGATACTTTCACATAATTTTCAGTCTAACCTTATCGTTTTAATGTATAATTAATTAAGTTATTAGTACAAACGTATTTAAATTACATATATGCGTAGGCAACGTCTGTCCATTTCCGTGATCTTATCGTCCATCTTATCAATGCCATTTTCGTGTCCCTAATAATGGAAAACTCGATAAGAAAATAGACTTTAATATACTTAATTGTAACAATATCAATACATTTATGAAAAACATAGTACATTTTTATGTTTTCTTTACATTAAGTTTTCAAAATAGCATAGTAATTTATTTTATTTGAATGCTAAAAATCCTTATGTACATACATTGTAAAATGTTTTGAGTATTTTTAAATAGGAAACTAAAACTGATGCAATAAACACAGAACATAGAACAGTATTATAATTTACAATCGTGAAAACGACAATTAATCTTATATCCATATATTATAAACTAGCAGCGTTCACCCCGCTTCGCTGCGGTCACCCCGGAACGCAATAAACTTTGTTACTTAGATAATTTTTACTTTTTCGCTTTATCGCCTGTCATTTATGTTAACCCGCCGAGTGACACGGTCATGCGGGTTGCATATAAATACGTTTATTTTTACCTATGATGAACTATAACAAAGGATTTGTACGTTATGGACACTTGAATGGTCAATTATCTCAAGACACTGGTAATTAAAAATTAAAGTGATATGATAAAAACCATCTAGGGTCCAAATCCTAATAACCCCCCAAAAATGAAAGAAATTGGTTCAGCCGTATTAGCGTGATGAGGGAACAAAGGATTTGTACGTTCTCTTTTATATATAAGATTGTTAATCACAAATAACTTAATTGTAACTTTATTACATGATGTATATCCACGAACCTCCTATCAATGGAACTATATTAACGTAAACGCCGTTTACATTGAACAACTATCGAGAGAGAAACCGCGGTGGCTCAGTGGTAGAGCGTTCACCTCTGGTGCATGGGGTCCCTGGTTGGATCTCAGCTCGCGTCAAGTGAAATTTGTGGTGGAGAAACACCATGTACGTGGCTTTTCTCGGAGTTCTCCCGTTTCCTCCCACTTTATTCGTTTCACAATTTCATTCATTTCTCACCATCATTGTATCCGTTAGCCTAGCCGTTAGTTGTATCCGCCATTTTTACTGTCGAGATACGTTATGAAGAAAAAAATATTAATGGCTCATGTGAAATCGATTCTCTCGATCCATATGCTTAATTGATCTGCACGTTTGTTGCTTGATCGATACATCTTTCCCCTGTGCTTTTTAAAATTAATATCTTGAGCTCCAGCAATAGTCCAGAAAATTGAGAACAAGCATGTGTGGTTATTGTTTTATTGGCAGAAACCAGAGAGATGAGAAGCCACATACCTGTACATGGAAGCATTACTTCGAGTGTGAATACGAATCATATCCTAGAAGGGGTTAACATTCTTTTTGTTAGGAAGAAATTGGCATTCCGCGCATCTTGTCCACTGCTGCACGTAGACAAAATTGAATGACTTGGCATGTATTTAAAAAAAAAAAAAAAAAAAAAGCTGGACCATATTAGGTGACATTCCTGGATGTCGCATATGCAGCGGAGAGCGCGGAGAAGAGGGACTGGAGTTAAATGATGGTATGTTCATGAGCTAGCGGAGGGCGTGAAGCAGATTTCCGTGTGCGAACAGGAATTTACTTCCGTAAGTTAAATGACGTCATCGCATCAAAGGGTTGCTGAACCGATGACCCTTTCGTTTGGCTACATTGGTTCTGTATTTGCAGGTTTAAATTGTCGATTATTGTTTTTTAGATATGTCTTCAACGCACTTTAAGTGACTCTCTCCTTCCCCCTCTCCCCCCACATTTCCAACTTCTATTTTTCGTCTGCAGATTTTTCTACTGTTTTTTCCCCTCTATTCATTCAAATATATATCTATAGATACTAATTTTGTGATTTAATCAATATTGTCGCGTAACATTTCCTTTTTTTTTTTAATTTTTACATTGCCTCGTAATGTAACAAAAGATAACATTTCCTTTTTTAATGACGTCATAACATAATGATAGGACCTCTTGAAAATGACACATACGAAAGTATTTCCATTTTATTATGTAGTACTTTATAGGTTTTAGATAAAGGAAGTTGTATCCCCCTCTTGTTATTCTGTTTCATAGTACTTCTTATGTTCTACATCTAGGGAGTTATATTCTCCCAATCTTAAACTCTTTTTAATCTATTTCATGCTACTTGGTATGTTCTGCATCTAGGAAGTTGTACTCTTCAAATATTAACTTAAACTCTTTTCATTTTGTTTCATAGTGCTTCCTATGTTCTAGATGTAGGGAGTTATATTTTCCAAACCTTAAATTTTTTCCATTCTATTTCATAGTATTTTCTATATTCTAGATCTAGCAAGTCATATTCTCGGGAACTTAAACTTTTTCCATTCTGTTTCATAGTACTTCCTATATTCTTTATCTAGGAAGTCATATTCTCCAAAACTTGAACTCATTCCAGTCTCACCTCTGGTGCTAGGGGTCTCGGGTTCAAACCCTGCTCCCGCCAAGTGAACTTTGTGGTGGACAAACACCGTGTGCGTGGGTTTTCTCGGGGTTCTCCCGTTTCCTCCCACTTTCTTCATTCCACCATTTCATTCATCTCTCTTTATCACCGTCTCCTTTAGCCTAACCGGCATAACCGTGGGACGTAAAACTCAAAAATTTCATTTCATTTCATTTTCATTCCAGTCTGTTTCCTATTACTTCCTATATTCTTTATCTAGAAAGTCATATTCTCCAAAACTTAAACTACTTCCATTTTGTTGTATAGTATTTCCTATGTTTTTAGACCTAGTATCCAAATCTTGATATTGCCCTTTACTTGAGAGCCATCTATATACCGATCTGCAAAGGAGTGAGAATTTCACCATTGACTGGTAGAAGCAAAAGCCTTACTTGTTGTCCACTTGTTGTCGCTACTGTTTATTGTAAATGTAAATGATTCATAGTTGCGCCACATGATGATGCTACTGTTTGTGATAAACATAAATGGCCCAGAGTTAACAGTTCCCGTTTTATTTCAGTAGAGACAGTGTTGTATATCCGAGCAACATTGCTGAGTAGAGTAAAATTTGGAAACACACTTCTTTCAAAAAAAAAAAAAAAAAATGTATTATACTATAATTAAGTTATAATTGAGTACATATTTGAACTGAGGAATTTGTAGCCTTGTTTATATTGGATTCATTGGAACAGTATTTTTTTTTTTTTTTCAAGTGAGGACAACTGGTTTTAGTTAGAATTTTCTGCAAAAACTACAATATCCTTGTCCCCTTCGAAAGCAAATTTATTATTAAAAAAAAATCTTTTCAGCATATGTTAAAATAATATTAATTAAAATTCTCCTTATTTTATATTGAGAATAATGCAAGAAAATACTTACTAGTTTTTTTCTAATAATCGAATGCTATCGAGATATTTTTTATGGCGAATAGAGGATAATAAATTTCATAAAAATGTCAGTCCTGTAAGAGAAGGTGAAAGATGATTGATTCTCTAATGTTCAAACTATGATTGAGATTCTCAACTAAGGTTTGTGATACGAAATTCTCCTAAATTTTATTTTTTCCCTGTTTTTTCTCTTTCGTTTCTTTGGTTAATATTTATTCTAAGTGGACCAGAAGTGCAGACCATGAAAACCATTTATGATCCGCGAACCATAGCTTGAGAAACGCTGCCTTAGAGAACCGGAGACTGTTCTGGTTTAAAAAGGAGAAAAAGAAGTGCGTGCATATATATATATATATATATATATATATATATATATATATATATATATATATATATATATATATATATATATATATATTCAATTCTTTGAAATCAGAAAATACTTTTAGGTAGCTGTTTGTTCCCGCTTGTTTTGTGTGTCCAAGAAGTAAATGGGGCTGCGGTGACTTAATGGTGAAGAATTCATCATCTCTGGTGCTAGAGGTCCCTGGTTCGACTAGCTCTCGCCAAGAGGGATTTGTGATTAACATACACGCTGTGTGGGATTTTCACGGATTTCTCCCGTTTTTTCCCCACTTTCTACACTCCATCATCATCATCCATCTCATTACGACTATGCGTCTACTGTCGCCTCGGTGGGGCCGCGGTGGCTCAGTGGTAGAACGTTCACCTCTGGCGCTTGGGGACCCTGGTTCGATCCCAGCTCGCGCCAAGTAGACTTTGTGGTGGCCAAACACCTTTGCGTAGGTTTCCTTGGGGTTCTCTCGTTTCTTCCCACTTTCTTCATTTCACCATTTCATTCATTTCTCATCACCGTCTCCTTTAGCCTAACCGGCATAAACGTGGGACGTAAAACTCGAAGATTTCATTTCATTTTTCGTAGCCTCGGTGCATAACTGGCACATTAAACAAGAACAAATAATAATAATAATAATAAAAAGAAGAAGAAGAAGAAGAAGATTTACTTAAATATTTAGGAGTTTACAATATAGTATTTCTTCAAGGAGCCCGTAGCGTCTTTACACAGATTATTTGATCAATTTAACTTTTGATTCGCATTTTCTGATATTCATTCTTCGTTTCTGAATGATCATGCGATTAATATTTTCAATTCTATTTGTAAAGCGAGTGATAACAAGAGAAAAAAACATGTACTACTTTCTCATTGGCCAGAGGGGTTAAAAGAGGAAAATAATAAACGCAACACATCATCGTGATGTATCATTCATGCGTCTGTTCTCTTTGACACATTTTGGTTAATCATACACTCGAACAGCAGTTGCTAACAGTTTTATCTTATAAGGAAATGGATGGAAAGCTAATTCCTTACAATGACAAAGTCACTATTATATGGATTCCTTTCCAAACCGCCTGGGTGCCAATTTCCATTATTTTACCTGCATATTATCAAAGCCATAACAACATCTTTTAAGGTAATGGTGAAAAAGGCGCGCAAATTTCACGCACCAATGATGTTAGAATTCTAAAGTAGGCTCCGTGAGATACGAAACAGGACCATCTCTTGTTTGCGGTGTCTTTTCGTGTTTAAAATATCCGGGCCAAGGTCAAGCACTCAAAATGTTTTCCTTTTTCATAAGGCCAATGGAACATCGATGATGCGATGAGTATTATGAAAAGATTTATGATTCTAGAACGATGGCCCAAAAAGCTTGTACGAAGTTACATTATCATTTTTATATATATATATTTATTTATGTATACTTAACTCGTGACCATATGGTTATGCCCGGTGGAAAACGAGAGGTGCAGATGAATGATTCTCAATGAGAGTTTGACGTCCATTTTCATATCGACAGTGTATAAAAGTGATCTTATCATTTTTATTTTAACATTGGAGACAAATTACATGAATTGAAAGCCGTCTCTTGCTCAGGAAGCAAATTGATTTTGTGAATAATTAAACTAAAAATATACAGTAGATGTACACTCATATCCAAAATGATTGTCGCATGTCTCTAGATATGTTGTTGTAGGAATATAATTTGACGATTTCGTCCAGTATTTCTTATAATGTTAGTATGTGTATAATTGGCAAATACATGTATTTTGTAAATTTCATGTCAAAAGAGCAGTAAATAAGAACAATGTAACGGAAAAAAACTCTTCTTGACCACTTAGCAGCATTTTGATTTACTGTTTTTCGTATTTATAATTCTTTTCCTTTGAAATTTACCACAGATATATACATTTCCTGATTATGCACATAGTAACAGTATTAAAAGTACTCTGCAAAATCATTATCAAATTATATTCCCACAACAAGACAGTTATAGATATGCGACAATCATTTTGAACATGAGTGTACATGTACAGTCAGCAACATAAGTTCGATTCCATTTGGTAAAATTTATTTTGGGAATAACGGTGGTATGGCTTGATCGTACAGCAAAGTACATTCTTTGTAATTTGCTGAAAACTGTACTCAAATTGTCCTTCCATCCTGAAGTTATTTACGAAAATAATTTCATCAAATGGAAAGAACTTTTGTCGCTGACTGTACGTAGAGAATACCCTCCACATATTTCATATTAATTTACCTGGTGGCTCAGTGCTAGAGCGTTCACCTCTGGTGCATGGTTCAATCCCAGCTCGCGCCAAGAGAGCTTTGTAGTGAACAAACACTATGTGCGTGGATTTTCTTAAGATTCTCCCGTTTCCTCTCACTTTCTTCAATCCATCATTTCATTCATTTCTCATCATCACCGTCTCCTTTAGCCTAGCCGGCATAATCGTGGGACGTAAAACTCAAGATCTCGTTTGATTTCGTTTTATTAATTAACCTCCAACTGTAAGATGCTTAATTTGGAATCAATGTGATGATCCAGTTAGATTCCAAGCCCAGTACTACTCTAATTTGGGAAGTTAAAGTATTATTAGGATCACTCAGTGGGACTTACAAGATTATGCTGTCATTACGTCCATCCGTTACTCCACACAATAAGTCTTGAATAAAAGCGAATTTTTGAATTTTCTTTTCTGTAATGGATAACTAGAACGATTATCTTGGTCGAGTTCGTGAGTGGAGTCAATCCGTTAATATCTTCACGGGTAACGGTGACTTTAAGGATGGCTATCCATGTCCCATTTAAAATTTATAACATTTTCTAGCTTTTATGCAACTTGCACAGTAGTAAGGATATGTTGGTTGCATATAATAAAAGGATATGCAACTTTTCTTAATGTAAAACGCCGCTTCGAATATCTCAATCATGGAATTGCGTGATCCTGTTTCTTGTCTTTTAGCCGTTTAATAATAATAATAATAATAATAATAATAATAATAATAATAATAATAATAATAATAATAATAATAATAATAATAATAATAATAATAATTCAACTCAATTTATATTTGACTGAAATTCAAAGGTTAGTTCCAGAAATACGTGTTTTGAAAAAGGGAGATGAGGTGCAGATAAATCCGCTCTGTCAATTGGTACAAAAGGGACTCTTCTAAGCCGTAGTTTCAGCAAAAGATGTAATTGCCTTAGTTTTGCACTAAAGGGCAAATAAATCTGACTTGCTTATCGCGTAAGTAAAGACCGGCAGTTGTGGCAAAATGAAACGCCAAAAATGGCAGGCAAAATGGCAGAATAAATTTTAAAAATGCCTAATAAATATATTTATTGCACTTTTATGTCATTAATTTACCAAAAGCTCAGATTAAATACGTTGATGTATTTTAAGCAGTATAAATAGCACTTAATTAATGAATATGACTTCGAAAGTATCAATAAACTAAATACATCAAACAGATTAAAAAATAATTATAAATCATGGAAATTATAGTACCATAACAATAAAGATCTATAAAAGCTAGCTTTTTTGAGATTTTTTTTAAACAAATAAAAATCCGTTGTTTTTAAAACTGTAGTGGATTCTACAATTAAGAACATGTGTTTCCAACGTCCAGTACTTGTGAGTCTTAAGATCAGTCCGAGATTTGCTTTCTATCTTGATTGGCTTTCAAACTGGCATTGCAATGGTTGCCAGCAAGTGTAACTTATGCAATCTTGTTATTTTCGTTGCCTAATCATTTTATAGTACCTGGAAGCTATACATCTTGATGTATGTGTTTTATTGGCTGCTTAATTCAATCTGGTAGAGAAGAAAACGTGTGATAAACCGAGAAACATATACAAAACCACTTTTTGTTTAGGTATAAAATGAGCGGGTCGAGGGAATATACTAACAGTATGCAGGGGGCGCACGCACAGGGAGCGTCCACCGGGTCCGAATATCCCCAAAACTTCCTAACTCAACATTGACTGAGAAGGAACCGTGTCATGAAGAACGTGCCAGATGGTATGGTGGCAGGAAAGAGAGGAAGAAGACGAAAGAGACTGCAGTTGATGAACGGCATTTTTTTTTAAAAAAGAATCGTACGTGAAGATAAAAAGGTTAGCTTAAAAAGATAACGTTTATGTTGTATATTTCGTCCGTTGTATATTGTATATTTCGATAGTTATCAGGACAGCAGTGCTCAAGCATTTGACATAAGAAGAAAGAAAGAAAGAAAGAATGTATGCAATATCTGTAGATCAATCTATATATTTTGTTCGTACGTTGCTATGCTAATGTGAATCGTTGCCAAGGAAATGTTTATAATATATAATTGTATGAGTCGCCATGATAGTTAAACGTATAATTTTGAATTGTAAAACAAAATAAGTTATTATCGTCAAATATAGTGTCCTGAGAATTTGAGACTGGTGTATGTTTCTTGTAGTTATCGCTAATATGCGTAATAGCTAAAATATATACAAATATATATACGAACTGAGGCATAGTGTGGTTATAAGCTGAAGACTATAGTGCAAGGAAGCTTTTCAGTTGCAGCAAGTAATCTACCAATAATGACAGAATAATTATTATTTCTCATTTAGAGAATGATTTTTCTAATAACACGAGAGAATGAAACCTAACAGATGTTTTCCAGAAGCACTACCGCCTTTTGCCTGCTACGTCTGAGCGAAACGAAGAAAATATCTAATTGTCGAAACGGTTTTGCTTTAAGATTTGATTCTTTCTAAGTAGTGCCAACAAGGGGAATATTGGAAACTCTGAAGTACTCGTATTTTACTGTACCATATTGTTTTTTTACACATGATATACTACAAACATTATACCATGCATTTCATAATAAATGCTATTTACATTGAAATTCATACTTTTTCCTTTTGCATAATTTACCTAACAATAAGTTACGAAGTAAAACGTTGACTCTTTATTATACAAATATGACGCAACACGATGCTTTAGAAAACTCAATTTATTTCCATTTCTTGTCGAAGTAGCCTAGCTCCTTCTCTCATTAGACCCCTCAATTAGTGCAGAAGAAGACATACAATTTCAGGTGGAATTAGTAAGGCTGCTTCTAGACAAACTGCTAACTGCTAATATGGAGCAACACAGCTAGCTTTTTTTTTTCTTCATATGTCTGAACTTGAAAAGATTTGTATTGATTGCAAAAAATAGTTCAAGCTTTCAGTGTAGTTCAAACATATACATCTCGGGCAATATTATCTAAGTATGGAAGCTTGCAACCTAAAGAGTAAGTTGTTTTTATTTATAAATTTCTCTAGTAGCGAATGTAAGTTAATTTCTTTTTCGGTGTACACTAAGTATAAAAACACAGGTTGATTTTTTTCGTGTGTACTTGATCACATCGAATATGATTGTCTTCAGATAAATCTCCATTTTCATTTTTTTTTAAATGAATATTTGTCTTGATTGAGAAATTTTAGTCATTTCTACTTAGAATTGTTATTATTTACCTTACTTATTTCTAATATGGTTTTTGTGAAATGCTTCTACATTCCAGAAATGCATTCATCTTGTAAGCCAATGTTCCTTAAACTGTAGTCCATGGAGGAATATAGCTAAGTTTTATAAGCAATGCTCGTGACTTTGTGGTTCTCTTATTATGTCTTTTTGAACATTAGTTCAAAAAATACATGACAAGAAAATATATTCAAGTTAATTGCGTAACATGTATTATAGTTAAAAATCTCAAACAAGTACAGATTATACAAGTAATAGATTATATAAATTCTAGCAACTTATATAAAAATAGTTTTCGTAACTTTCATTTTTTTGGAAAGGTAATATAATTTTCTATATTAATATCAATGTAAATGTTTTAAAATATCGGTATACTGGCACTTGTCCAAAACATGTAAAAAAAAAAAAATAATTATATAAGTCTGTTTAAATTTTTTTAATGATTTCATAGAGATATGTATCTTGTAAGTATTCTTCTAATTCAATCAATTGTTTTAAGCTAGACTCACGAGAAGAATCTTAACTATTTTATTTGGAGCTTGATCCCTTCTTCCCCCCGTTCCCCTCGCCACATATGAAAAGAGAAAATTCTTGAAAATGTTTTGCGTTGATCAGTGTTAAAAATATATATTAAAGCATTAAGGATCCAAATAAAATAGTAGATTTCGACTCTCGTCACCCAATAATCTGTGAAAGAAAAAAAGGTTTTACTTTTATATTTTTAATTTTTAATTGGGGCCCCAAAAAAAGTATGGTTCCTATTAGTTTTGTTCCAATCTGGCTAGATCCAAGAACCGAAGCATAATCGTATTACCAGGGCCGGATCCAAAATTGTCGAAGGGGAGTGTGTGCACCAATAACTACCAAAATAACCAATCATACTGAAACTCTTCAAAGTGACATATGACAATATTCTTTACTTCTGACAACACTGATGCATAGAAAAGAAGAAAGTATTTTTAAAAGGGTCGCAAGTGAAATGCAGAACAAAAGTGTCTTTCTCTCCTCCTGCCTTCTGTTTCTTCCCTACTTGACAAATGTAATATTTTGCTTGGCGAATCCTTTTCCTTCAATCTTCAGAAAATCAACTTAAACTATTGCTTCTGCAAAGCTCTGCTTTCTTTTAAGCTCGAAACGGAAACATGATGGCAGAACGTTTCGGATGTGTTGCTATTTTCACTTCTAGCTTCTCATTTTAGATAGTGAATATTTACAACAAGGGGGGTGCATGTGCACCTTTTCACCCCCTCCCTAAATCCGGCCCTGCGTATTACACATTTAAAGATATGATAGAAAGCATGGTAGAAGGTTAAATGTTATTAAAGGCGGCAATTCTTAATTAGCGGTTTTTCTCAATTTGTGACAGGTTACCTACCAGTGAAGTCAGAATACTTATGATGTTGATTAAACTTAAAATATATACAAACTTTTAATTATTTTGGGAATACATTTTTCATCACGATTAATTCTCACAATAGACAGTATTATACACAAACTATAAATTATTTTAGGAATATGTTTCTCATCAGATTAACCCTCACATTACAGACAGACTAAAAGTTATTATAGGAATAAATTTCTCATCACGACTATTTCTCACAACAAACACTATTTTACACAAACTATCAATTATTTGAGGAATACGTTTCTCATCACAATTAATTCTCACAATAGACAGTACTGTATACGAATTTGTGATATGACTGATGAGTGACAAAAATTAAAGGAAGGTTTCAAACTATTATGTGTTATTGGTATTCTCTATTGCGGGAAAAAATCATTCTTCGGTCACAATAAATAAATAAATAAATACATTTTAAAGAATAGCTAAAAATTAATTTAACAGATAAAAGTATACATCATGTAAATATTTACTTATTTTAGTTGAAAGAAACTTTATACAATATCTTTTAAAAGCTACAACTATAAATTTAATACTACTTAACGACACAAAAGCAAAAAAAAATATAAATAAATAAAAATAAAAATAAAATAAAATAAAATAAAATAAATATTTGCGTATTTGCGTTACTACGTAGGTATGTGTTAACTCTACAAAACAAAGACATTGCTACAAATGAAAGATGGTGTCGTCGGCTGGCTTAAAAAAATAATAATGTAATTCATTTATCATTTTAAAGTGAGACTGTGTAAAGTTAGGAACTGAACATCACAAAACTAATTATGGTATATGCTACTGAGACTGCAGCTTAGGCTAAGTCAATAATATGCTAATCAGTCAAACAAGGTTTGACTAATGTAACATCATATAATAAAAATAACTAGTTTGAAATAAATAAACTTTAAAACGTGAAGACGAAGAGGTTAGAGGAAGACCGTGAAGCATGAAAGTTTCTTAGATGTAGCAAGTGACCTGCCAATAATGGCAGAATATCTATGATCATGATGATGATAATGATTATGATGATTGTAAGCACACACAATTTTTAAATTTCTGAATTTTTCTTAGTTTTTGATATAACATTATGGAAAATTATGGATATAACTATTATAGATATAACTATTATAGATATAACTATATAATATTATGGAAAAACATCTGTCACTCGACATTGTCATGGTGATGTACAAATAAGAATGATTAGAAGAACCGTCTAATCATTTATTTTTTATGATTCTTAATTTTAAGAAGTTTAATTTTGGTTTCTGGTATGTTTTCCGTGAGTTTCAATGTAATTAAGGTCAGATTTAATTAATTTCTGAGAAAGCTGGGTTTGTTACTTGATGTTGTGACGATGCACAAATATGAATCACTTAAGGGATCATGTCATTATTTACTACCTTACGATTCAAATTAACGTCAAACAGGGTTGTTCCATAGCAATTAGTGAAGTATATACATGAAGTGAATCCCCCAAAGGTAGTATTTTGCTGCAACAGTCATTTGCAGTTAAAATCATTAGGTTTAGTTTATTATACTTTATAATAGAAGTCAGGAAATCAAAATTCAGTAACTATCAGAATTTGAAATAACTAAGATATGCAATTCTTTTCTAATTCATTTAAATTATTTCGGATTAATCCAGAAATAATACAGCACGTGTACTTTTCTTTGCTGGTATGTTAAAAGTACTCTATATATAAAAGCCAGTTAGTAACTAATCAGATATAAAATTCTTTACTAAACAGAAGCACCGATATACTTTGCAGTGGCCAATTCTGAAATAAATTGAAGCGCTTAGAGGATAAAGGTGGTATGTAACAAATTGTACATTTTGGTAAAATTGACTTTCACAATTATGTTTATTAACACACACCTTTCGTCGTTTCCAAAATCTCTTCACTGGGACAATGATTCACTAGATGATGTGTTATGTAGCATGACTTACATATAACACGTGCGTGAACAGCCAGAATTCAACATTTCGAAAAATATAACATAACATCTTTATCCTCTAAGCGCTTCAATTCTTTCAAGTATATTTCGAAGAATTCATTATCATACATTGTGATAACCCATAACTTGGAAACCAAAGGTATACACAGGAAAATATTTCATACGCATACAAAACAAAACAAGATCTGACCCCTGACCACGTTTAGTGAAGATTGAATGAGTTCTGTAGATCTCGTACGGTATATAATATCTTGGTAATTTTGTTATTATTATTATTTAGGAATATCCAATGAAGGGCAAACATATTGCAAAGATTAAGTCTATGTGTGTTTATACATAGTCTAATGGTGGATTTTCCCGTGTCTAAGATGTTTATATAAACTCTCAAACCGCATATTCTTTGTAGGCCGGATCAAAAGTACTTTTTTTTTAATGCAATGAATTTAAACTATTAGTAAAACATGTTTCCATGTATTTTTACAACGCAAGCCTAATAGACTTTGATCCGAAAATTGTCAGTCTTTAGATTTTATAATATTTAGTACTACTTCCATCTTTTTCAGGTGATCGAAAGGTTTCAGAAGGATCCAGATTCCACAATGGATAGCAACAGAAATGTGTTAGACAATTTACGAGCAAATATGGATACGTATGTTGGAACAAGAATAGACGATCTCCCAAAATTTTTAAGTAAGTTGATTAAAATAAGAATACTGACAATACTGATAAATAAGTATCAAATATGAAACTTTAAATTGAAGGTCGAGGCAATATGGCGTCAAGGTATAAAAAACTGCCTCAAACTCCTGTTTAACACAATATTTTATTTAATACAAGTGCTGTTTTTAGATTCTTTTTAGTTTAGATACAAACTTTATAGTGTGTAAACATCTCTGGCGTCACTGCTTTTCTTAATTACAATAATTTCGCTGTAAAACAACTTTGTTTAACACGGGTGAGTTCGGTTATATGCCTGCGCCATTTTGATTACGGTTCCAGTCGTAAAAGTGCAAACCAATTATTGTTTAATACAGTTTCATTATCTTATAACAATTTCTAGTGCAGTAGTGGATTTGGCTAATGAGGCTGCGGCATACCTTTTAAAACCGTAAATGTGGTTATAAGACAAGAAACTTTGAAAATCTTCAATCTGGTTCGATTTTACTTATGCAAGTGAAAGACAGAGTAATATTTAATAAAAGTTAAAGAAAAAACATATTTTGAATTAGAAAGTAGAAAATAACAACTACAGGAACTGATGAATCAAGCGCGACGTGCCACTATCGAAGGAGCGAGCTTTATATTGGGAATTTGATTGTGCTGTTATAAATTATAAAAAAAGTACGAACCCATTACGCTTTCCGGTATTTGTTGAGTGGCTTTCCTCGCATAGCTCCTCTGATTTTGTTCCTTCCTTCTTTGTCGTAACTCGCTCTTAGTAAAACGCCTTTTCCGTCCTGGAGGTATCGCGGACGAACTATTTCCAACTTATTCCAGTATAGAAAAGCATTTAATAACATATGAATTGTCAATTAATTGTTCCTAGGTTTCTTACAAGACAATTAATAATTGCACTGAATTTTCATCCAAAGAATCTGTTCTGTTTTCGTCCTCTTGCGAGAAATAATAAATATTATAAGTCGCATCTAATATAAGCCAAGTCGGCTTTATCGCTAAAAATTGTTATGATGTAAAATTGATTTTTCAAAATAGCCCGTCCAAAATGGACGAATGGCCAGTTAAAAGTAGACTTGTTTTTCATTATTTAATATACATTTGAGGGGGATAAGCGGCACCAAACATAATTAAAATGAGCTAAATATCTTTGTAATTCTATCAAACTATAAATTGATCTAAAGTAAAATTAATCAAAATTAAAATAGTAATTAAAAAATGAGAGCTAAACTCTCTTATACTTCGCTTGTTGGCCACATCTTGATCCCTCCATTCAAAGAATCGTTGATAAATTACCAACTCTTATTACCATGGTAACGATAGAAACTATCGTTTGAAATATGAAATATGTAGAAACTGAAAACAATTGGCATGTCTAATTATCAAGCATTATTATAAAAAAAAAACTAAATTTTTCATAAAATTTAGCTTGAATATTTGAAATATATAGACAATTGCATGCACTCAGCGTTGAAAGTATTGCAATATTCATATTTCAAAAGATTAACCCTAGCGATGTGAATACAATTAACATTTCAAAACAGAAGAAATAATTAAGTTATGCCATTCCACCCAAGAATATAAATACTAGTTTTCTAACGATAAATGAGCATTGCGATAGTTGTATTAGTAACTATAAATAAGTACTGTAATTCTGTATTATTATTATTATTATTATTATTATTATTATTATTATTATTATTATTATTATTATTATTATTATTATTATTATTATTAAGTATTCTGCCTTTTGGCAGGTCCTGAGACTAATGAGTTTTTTCTTTTCTTCTTCTTTATTTTCAATTTGGGCCTGGAAATGTTTCTTCCATGTTTCTTAATTTTCAGCTTCCTTTTTTAACTCCCAATATTTTCTTCTATTTTTCAAATCATCGATCAGCTGTGTTCTTCTTCTTCCTATTCCTCGCTTTCCTTCCATCCTTCCTTCTCTGGCGGTATGAAGAAGACAATTTCTTCACAAGAAGTGTAGAATCCAATTGGAATTTCTACGAGGGATGGTGGTTAGAAGTGTCCTCTTCTCTCCTATCCGTTTTAAAACATCTTTGTTTGTTACTCTTTCTGTCTATTTTATCTTCTCCATCTTCCTTCAACACCACATTTCGAAGCTCTCTAAATATTTCTTTTCTAACTTCCGTAATGTCCAAGTCTCTGAACCACACAGTCCAATGCTCCAGATATAGCACTTGACCAAATTTTTCCCAAGTCCAATATTGAGCCTGCTAGTTAAGAGTGATCTTTTCTTGTTGAATGCTTCTTTGGCTATGGCAATTTTTGACCTGATCTGTTTGGTGCAGTAAGCGTCTCTGGCCAAAATACTTCCCAGATACTTGAAATTCTCGACCTCTTCAAGCTCTCTTTGTTCTACTCCGATCCATAAGGGCGCGTTTCCTCGGGATATCCTCGTGAATTTTGATTTTTCGATGTTGATTTCCATTCCATATAGTTTCCCAATGTCAACTATTTTGTTAATCATTTCTTGTAATCTTCTTGTAATCCTTCTTCGGTTCTAGATATAATAACCGTCTAAAATTGAAAAAAAAAACTCATTACTCCCAGGACCTGCCGAAAGACAGAGTACATAATATATAATATATATATATATATATATATATATATATATATATATATATATATATATATATATATATATCATAAGATTAGTCTATATATTATTTTATAGGAAAATTATGTGCGTTTTATTTGTTAATTGAAATGAAATAAGAGCTCAAAAAATGAATTTATTGATATAATTTAAACAACTTTAAAAGAGTGAATACTAAATAATTTCAATATCTTGTGATAGATCGAGTAGAAGTTGGCATCCAGTCTAGTTTAGACGACGAGGATGAATCTGAGAGTCGAGATGTGTCCAGTTTAGACATGGCTTCTCCTGAAGATGAAAGATCGTGGAGTGAATCCAGTGGAATAAAGACTGACCCTTTGTCTTTTACGGTAAGGACAAGAAAGATATATTTTATTATACATATGTAACCAGAAATAACTTACATCAGACGATAAAAGCTGATATGAACGCACACTAAATGTTATTTGACAGGTTATAGCCTTATTTGACTAGTCATAGGCATTTGTTAACATGAATGTATTGGTTAGCAATTTAGTTAGAACTGAAGTAAATCCATTTGAAATTTTTACGAATGTAGTAACGTAAAGAACTGTTTTGTTATCCTTAATATTTATCCTTATACACAGAGTAATCCAAAAGTTCTGTTACACCCATGTACAAGATGAGACATCTTGTAGTACAACAGTGAAACCTATCCCATGTTACAAAACTCATTTGTCCTTCAACTGCCATCCGAAGAGCTTATCGATCGGGCTTGGTTTGAGCAAGTGGAATACCAGCCCGTTATTCGCTTGTGGTGCGAGAATATCTGAACGAAGTGTTTCCTAACAGATGGATTGGACATAGTTTTCCACAGTTATCAGCACTTTTCGACTGATCTCTCCAAAGTTCCGATCTATCATCATGTGATAATTCATTGTGGGGTTACATCAAACAGTACGCGCTACCACCCAACTAGCTGACGGAACTTGGTCGGCATACATTTTCCATGACCATTCGCGCAATGCTGCGTAGAATTTCAGAACGTACCTGAAGGCATATTAATATTTGTTACGGAAATACACACGGACTCTCTGGATTAAATTGCTATTAATCTTTTATCTCATTCTGTGTTTTTTTCTGATCCATAACATTACATCATCACAAAATACATAAATACATAGTGTGCCGGTGCTGTACCATCAGTTGTAGCTCAGAATACTTATTAAATAAATGCAACAAAATGGGGATAAAACTGATGCACAACACGTTACTTAACTGCAAAATTATGTTTGAATTTAAATAAAATTCAAATGTTTCTATTTCAAAAATGACTAGTTGTGGGAAAGGTAAGAGAAAGAGAAAGGATTTAACTAAGATAAAGGAATAAGCACTAGCTTGATAGATCCAACAAGGTTGGCGTCGTCCTGGTCATCTGGAACGATGAATGTCTTTCTCTGGAGGAGCCTGGATAAGCTGGAGTCAGTCAACATCTGGATCTCTATCCGGTTGATCTGCAAGGGTGTCGAGTTCTCTCTTGACAATGCGTCTTTATGATGATGTTCTCCTACACCTTCATTCCACTAGTCTTAACTTAAGTTCGATGTATCTGCGGTGATAAACCAACAAAATGGTACTTTTGAGTTATGGAGCTGGTTGTTCACCAATGGTGCGATCCACTTCTCTCGTCGATCCTGCACCTATCCTAACCGTGTGTCGAATACCTCTTGTCGATGTGTCCTCCGTGGTTTTTGTCTGGCTGTAAAAATGATGACTTTGGCGTTCAATGAACGGGGAAGTATCAAGCTGTGCATAAAGATATGTGGAAAATGAAGAAGGAAACTAGTCCTGTTTATTAACAATTTCGAAAGTGACAATTAACAAATACATGCTTATTCAAACCGTCTGGCAATGTACAACATTAATAAAAGTTTTGTTCCATTGGATTTTAAAGAGTTCATGATTCTGTAGTTGATAAATGTAATTTAATAAAATAATTGAATTTAGCGAATTAAATTAAGAGTTTACACAATTATCACATGGTCACTTCACATCTAATACACAGCTACTTCAAAATAGAGAGTGTAATGGGACTCTTGGATCACTCTATACAGTAAATTTCTAGGTTTCCTTATTTGTTTATGATTTGCTAAAAATATTCTCCAAATTATTCTGGCTGTAGTTTCAAAATTATGCATTACCCTATTAAAGGAGCATTTTATTATCCTCTTTAATTATTCTGTTGGTAAACTTTTATTATTCATTGTAGTATTTAAAGAATTTATTATACTATTCTTTAATGTTATCTGGTTTCTAATTGAAATTTTCTCCATTAACTGCCAATGAATTCTAGGTTTCAAATGAATATTTTATTCTTTAGTCTCCAGGAAGCTTAATTTTATTTCTTACTTGCATCGAAAACGAAGAAACTTCCAGTGTTTTGAATTTAAAATCCACCTTTACATTGTTAAAATAGTACCGGTAATTAGTATGAATATGTTGAAAATGTTTCACTTTTGAATTGCGTTAAAGGTATTGAAATTTAGAATCTTCGCTTGCATATTATCTTTTTCAAAGCATTAATCTCTATCATAGAGTATTGTCATATATCTAGAGTATAGTTGTATCTACAAATTTGTCATGAGTTCAAAACACTCTTAATTTCCTGCAGTAGACCGGTCTAGAATTCCAGTTAAAATGTGCGCTGGTCTTCTGGTTGTATATTGATTGGCAAGAAAAACGACGTTATATTGTCAATCTCCTTTTTCTGTTCAAGATTGTCAAGTTTTACTCGAATTTTCATTCCTGAAATTATTTTTAGTCTTACTTCTAATATGCACTTTCAAACTGTATTTTTCTAGTTCTTGATCGTTATTTATTGCATTTCTTATTTATAGATTTTAGTGTAATTGTAATTCTCTATCGCATTATAGAAACTGTTACCTGTATACAGAGTGGAGCAGAGGAAACGCATGTTTTTCTAGCCGCCAGTACTTGGCGACGAGTAGGAGTATTGATTTTGAGCGACTGTTGTCAGACAGCTCAGACAATGCTGTTTCAGTCGCTATCGAGCATTAGAGCGTAGAACATCGTGTGTTTGCAATCTAGCAGTTGTTTAGAAACAATAATTCTGTGGTCATTTTTCAATGTCTTTTTCCGTCTTAAGTTTAATGTCGAACGTCGAGGTACAGTCCCAAATCGAAACACTGTACTCCGATGGGTCGCAGCATTCAGAAGTAGGATCTGTGATGAAAAAGACAATTTGAGATCATCATGTAAGATGCTATGAAGCGAACGACGTGACATACCCGGCGATATAGCCTGTCTCCTAACGGATCATTTTGGACTAGCAAAAATTGCTCTTTTCACTCTGTTTTCCGTAGTTCGAACTGAACGGGGAAGACAAGATGGTTTCTTTTTCATAACAGATCCAGTACTTATGAACGCTGCAACCCATTGGAGTATAGTATTTCGTTGTGGGACTGTATCTCGAAGTTCGACATTACACTTTCGACGAAGAAGACGTTGAACCATGGCCAAAGAATTATAGTTTCTTAAGAACTGCTCGACCGCGAATCCACAATGCTCTACGCTCCATAGCGACTGAAACTGCATTGTCTGAATTGTTTGCCAACGGTCGTTCAAAATTAATACCCCTATTCGTCGCCGAATACTAGCGGTTTAAAAAGTATGCGTTTCCTCTGCTCCACCCTGTGTAAATTTCTTATATAGTTTTAGCTTTAAATGACCTTACGTCATTCAGAAATCTTGTAAATAAATAGAACTATATAATAATTGTAAGAAAAGTTAGTAGGTTGGAGTTTCTCGTTCATTTTCAGCACTGATCAACATGCGACGTGGACCTACAGTTTAAAATGGAATCCGAAGCACCGTAAGCGTTCAGATTTCAAGACTTTCCCATCGGGAATCGAACTCGGAACTCACCAAATGTGAACGCGGTAACCCAAGCAGGGAGGCAATTGTGAAAGTATACGGTGCAGAGTTTATACTATATTTGATGAGTTTTGTATTTTTCTCAAGTTTTTGTTCATTCTTATTGGCTGATTCAAATTATTTCTTCATGTATTTTATATTCGTACTTTGACTTGTACTTTCATTGGGATTACACATACAACAAACATTTTTAGAAAATTTCAAGTATTCACAAAACAATATTTAATCACTGATATTTGTGCTGTCATTTTTCTGTTTTTCATGAAATACAACATAATATTCGTATAAAATATCTTTGCTCAGAATGCAATTACTTGTTGACTAAACTCAGCTTAGGTTCTTGTTGTAAATAAGTTGGCAAGCACAAAAATTTGAAATAACTGAGCAGTCCAGTAGCTGTAGGTAGCAGGACTGTTGTAGGACTGAGAATATGTGTAGTAGGAAACAGTTTTAATTAAGTTGTTTGTTTCATATATAATTCTCATACATCCTACTCTTTCTGAAGCCTCTTCTTATATTTGTCTTGACAATGATAACATCTGTCAGCGAAAATGCAATATTTATGCTTGCTTGAGCTTATGAATACATAAGAGCAAGGAATCCATTAGTTGGTATTCATCTTCTGAGTTTATTGAATATCGAACAAGTTTTAAATGTCGATAATATTATTCTTTTTCTTTTTATTATTCCTTTTCATTTAGATTGAAGAAAGAATCGAGGAAGTGACGACGACGGAAGACGCCCCCGACGACGACGAAGACTCCTTACTCCCTGAAGAGCCGGCCGTAAGAAAAAGTGTCGTAGAGGAAGAGAGCCAGAACACAGACCTTGACTATTATTTTTCGGGCCTTAACTTCATAGAAAGCCATAAAGTGCCGTTCCCGGAGCTTGGAATGGATATTGTGGATGGTAAGCGATTTGTTCTCTTGTTTCCTCAATGTTTCTGTTAAATAAATAAACAAATAATAATATGGAAGTATCATGCATAATTGATTATGTAGGATCTGACAATAAAGATAGTTAGCATATCATAATACATTACAGATGGCAGCACTTCGAAGAAAAAAATATGGTACATTAATTTGGTCGTTAAATTATTTGTGTGTGTGTGTGTGTGTGTGTGGAAATTTCACCTTCGTTCATGTATAGCTTTATAATTACTATTTGACTTTTGCATTTTGATTGTTAATCATGAAAATAATTGTGAGGAAGCTATACTTTAGTATCAGTTTAACCTTAACCCCTTGCGTTCCAGGTGTCATTTTCCTATGTGCGTGGCTGTAATACCAGGTTTTCATTTACTGTTAAAAGACCGTTATATAGGGCATAGTTATTGTGGAAGCGCGAGGATAGAGCATTCATATTACTGATTCTTTTTTAATTGCATTGTGGAACATTTGGACTTAAAAAAGGGAAATTTTGATGGTTTGAAGGGATTTTATTCTGCTTCAGGTAGGCAACACTGATCGAAGACAAAGTGTGTTTCTTTTTTCCGATCTTGAATTTGCCAATTGTTAAACGTCAAAACAAACACATGGCTCCCTTAGACCTGCCATCTACTGAAACAAAACATTTTTTCTTTTCTGTCAATAAGATGCTGTCACCTAACGAGAAATAGTAGAATTAACTCGTGCCTTGCATCCACTAACAAATTTCATCATCTCCAGGATTAATACGAACCTTAAAAAAGAATACGTCTTCATGACATCCCCATGGATGTCATTAGTATTTTGTAACGGAGTAATTTATAACATCCAAATGATGTCACTGAAACGCAACGGGTTAATAAGTGGCGTGATTCTTGTTCAGCATCAAATTTTAAGTTAACCCCTCCCCTTCCCCGTACACATAATAACATGGTCAAAATTTCTGTTTCCAAAAATGAGGAAACTTTTTTTTTTTTTTTTTTTTTTTACGCTCATAACATTAGGGATATTATTAAAACTCATCACACAATAGATATTAATTGCATATTGTAGATGAGTTTAGAGATTGTGATTTTGCTTTGTATTCGTAGTATGCGACGCCAAGCTAATGAAAAGGACATACCGTACTATTCAAATAAAATCCAAAACTGCATACTGTTTGAGGCGAATTAGTTTCAGCATCACATATAATTCCGAAACACCTCTTTAAAAAGCACACAAAGATCTCACAGGGCACCTTTAAAAGAAACACATTAACTTACTTATCGGAGATGAGAGGTCAGACTTTGTCCCATTACTTGTGTGGAAAAAAAAATATTTCATTTCCAGTGTTAATATTCTCATAAAAAATTTACTGCTTTGAATACATTTTTCTGTAAATTAAAGAGTTATTGTATTATTTCACAAAGAATTAAAAGGGAAAATGCTGGTCAAGATATATACTTTTGTTCCAACTGTACCATTTATTTAAATGTGTTAAATATGCTAATACATCTGACAGTCACGTAAGGGAAAATATTTCAATTTAATACAGTATTTCATTGTATTTTGATACTCGATATATAGTAACATATTAAGTTAAAATTATAAAACTTTAATTGACCAATTTATTTTTGAATTATTATTATTATTATTATTATTATTATTATTATTATTATTATTATTATTATTATTATTATTATTATTATATGAAAGATATAATAGACAAATGTCATAATTTTACGAGAGAAATAATTATTTCATTAGACTTTCCATTGCTTTGATGGTTGTTAGACCTCAAGAAACAAAAATAGATGCAGAAGTGGTAAAACAAATATAGTAGAGTCCCTAAAACTCGACACTCGATAACCCAGCAGTTCGAAACTCGGCCACATACTGGCAGGGCGAAAAAAAAAATCATGCGCAAACCCGTTCAAGGTCATTGCTGGATATTTTTCTGAGATCTGTCATTATCAAGTGAATTATTGTACAGTGTGTATACATTAATTTTCATTTTCATATATAGTAAAAACCAGTGGCGGATCCAGGATATGATCAAGGGAGGGGCTAAACCATAGTTTGCAGCTTTATCCAGCGTAAAGCAGGATTGAAGCCCATTTTACCCAGTGTATACCTGAGCGTCAAGGGGGGGGGGTTAAGCCCCTATAGCCCCCCCTTGAATTTACACCTGGTAAAGACTCGATGCCTTCATAAAATACGAACTTTTCCTTTGTTTAAGTATAATTGGGCAGTTTATTCTCTGTTGTGTGTATTTGTTGCTTCAGAATACAAGTACAGTACTGTATTTTCTGAGTAAACACTCGTACTTATTCTTTTTTTTAACCCAATTCCCGATAACCCGGCATTTTCACAAGATCGGCTACCTTTCAGTCCACATTAGGCCGAGTTTTCGGAACTCTACTGTATCTCATTTTAAGTTTTTCAATTTATTGTATGTACTTTCTAATTTTGACATTAATCAAAATAAATGTATGCAATTTAATCTGTTAATTGTATATGATACAAACAGATTTTTTTTTTCGGAGAGTCGGGTCAAATATGCCATTAACCATTACAAATTGCTTTTAAACTTCCTCTAGTTATGGCTGTTTGTTATTTTAAATCAGGTGATTATGGTTCAATTTTCTTGGCATATGCCTCTTAGCATGAATGATAAAGTGCATGTCTTTATATATTTAAAAAAAAAAACTATTAACAAGAAAATGTTATAATGATTATTGCAAATGAGAATGATTAATTTCAAATAATTCATCTAAAAATTCTTCACTTTTAAATATAAGCATGTACTTAGCTTGTTTCCATATTGGCTTTTTATCTAATCAGTCAGTGGACTAATTAGTGGAAACTGGAGATTTGATTGTTAAGATTAACGGAAACGTAAAAACAAAATATTATTCTTAACACTTATATATATAAAAAAATCCTTCCATATTTATAAATTAGGGAATACCGTATCTAGTGGTTCGTGTTGGACTCATGTCTGCGTGATCCTAGATTCGATTCCCAGCCGGTGCTTTCGGCGTCCACCCAGAGTCGTGAGGCAAACTGGGGAGTCACGTGAAAACAAGACGTGACAGCTACTAGGCCTAGAAAGCTCCTGATGCATCTGGTAGTGACAGGACGTCGCAGCGTGCTGACCATTAGTGCCCGCTGCTAGGCTGTAGTTCAGTTGGTCGCTAGCAGATGGCGCTGGTGCAGACTTAGGCTCACAAATGGGCCGTTACACCAAGTGGTTATAAATGAATTTCAACCATTACTTTAAGGGGGCAGACTACTAAATATTTTTCTAAATCTAACATTTTTTTTCTTTTGCCCGTTTTTCGTAAGTGAATAGAGATAATGAAATGTAACTTACCGCAATAATAGATAATGTTATTCTACACCCGAAAATATGAATTGAAAGAATTTTCAGTGTTGCCATCCATGGAAATTACAATGTGACCAGAATTTGAATTACCCAAAAATCTAGGTCAAGGTAGCAACTAGAAAAATAAACTCAAGGGTAATTAATGACTTATGATGTTGTCTATGTTCCTTGTTAACTACTTTTTAAATAATGTTTGTATTTACTTTGTAATAACTTATTTACTTTGTAATAACTTATGTAAGTTATTAAAAAATAAATACAAATATTATTTAAAAAGTAGTTAACAAGGAACATAGACAGCATGATAAGTCATTAATTACCGTTGAGTTTATTTTTCTAGTTGCTACCTTGACCTAGATTTTTGGGTAATTCAAATTCTGGTTACATTGTAATTTCCATGGATGGCAACACTGAAAATTCTTCCAATTCATATTTTCGGGTGTAGAATAACATTATCTATTATTGCGGTAAGTTACATTTCATTATCTCTATTCGTTTACGATAAACGGGCAAAAGAAAAATTGCTAGCTTTTGAAAAATACTTAGTAGTCTTCCCCCTTAAGGAGGTTGACTGGTCTATTTTTCCACTACTTTTATTTTTAAAATGATGTATAAATTAATGAGCAAAGCTAAAGGCTTGATTTTAAGTTTCTCAAAATTTCAAAGTATTTTCGAGATAATATTCCCATACATACAGCCATATATGATCTAAGAATGTTTTCGAGCTCCTCAAAATTTTTATAATCTTCGAAAAGAATGGAAACTTTAAAGAAAATATTACGTCTCAAGTACGACTAGTTTTGTTTTCTTTTATGAAATAGTTCTGTTATTCTAATAATAAATAATAATAACTCAGCTCTGATTTTTTTTTTTTTTTTAATGATGCAAATTGATAATATACACCCTTCATTCCAAAAGAAACCGAACTTTTGAAAACAAATAGTACCACTAGTGCCATCTGTTGTAATATTTTACCGGTAGATGGCGTAGTCCCTCATTGACAACTGGTATAACTGTCATGACATTTGGATGCACGGCATCAAAGTTATTGCGTTTCAACTGTCAGTGTGTTGTGTACATCGGTCGGAAAATGAGTTTCAAACAACGAGCTGCAATTGAGTTTTGTGTTAAACTGGGTAAAACTTTTAGTGAAACGCACCAAATGCTACAAACTGCATATGGTGATGAGTGTCTATCCCGTACGCAAGTTTACGAGTGGTTCAGGCGATTCAAATCGGGTAGAGAGACGCTGGATGATGACGAAAGATCAGGCCGTCCCAGAACCGGATTATCGGAAGAAAACATCGAAAAAGTGCGTGAATTCATCAAACATAATAAAAAATCGTCGGTGAAAGTTATTGAAATGGAATTAGGCATTCCTCAAACAACCGCATACCGCATTTTGACCGAAGTTTTGGGCCTTAAGAAGGTTAATTCGCGGTTTGTACCACACAAACTCACCGAAGACCAAAAAGTTGATCGAATTGCGCATTGCAAAGACATCGTTAAAAGTGCTCGGCAGGATCGAAACTTCTTGAAATCGATTGTAACTGGTGACGGGACGTGGTGTTTTGAATATGAGTCCGAAACAAAGCGGCAAAGTGCTGAATGGAGAGCGCCGGATGAAGGAACACCCAAAAAAAGTCGCTTGGTGAAGTCAAAAGTTAAGGTGATGCTGATTTGTTTTTACGATTCAAAAGGAATTATCCACAAAGAATTTGTTCAGCCCGGCCAGACAGTCACTGGAGAGTTTTACTTGGGCGTCATGAAGCGTTTGCTGGCAAGAATTCGTCGTATTCGGCCCGAATATCGCGAAATCGGCAGTTGGACTCTTTTGGACGATAATGCACCATCACATCGTTCGCGACTTGTAACTGAATTTTTGGTCAAAAATCACATTATTCGGTTGCATCATCCGCCCTATTCACCAGATCTCGCTCCGTGCGATTTCTGTCTGTTCCCGAAACTGCATTTGGCGATGAAAGGAAAGTGGCACGCATCGATTGATGCCATTGAGAAGGCGACGACCGCCGTCCTAAAGACCATTCCAATAAAGGACATGGAGAAGTCGTTTGACAACTTGTTGGAGCGTGCAAATATGTGTATCGATGCAGAAGGGGAATACGTTGATTAATAAAAATGATTTGTTCCAAAATGTACATTGCTTTTTTGTTTTTTTAAAACGTTCGGTTTCTTTTGGAATGGAGGGTGTACGTTTTTAAAGAAAGCAAGCTACGTATTAGTTAATTTTTGATTCAGTTATGTGTAAAATTGACTAGGTTGTAGCATTTCTTTTTAAATTTCCGAATAAATTAACCAACTATAGTACAACGTTTCCTGAGCTCCTTCGTGGCTAAGCGGTTAGCTTACGTGCCTTTGGCGTGGGAGACCCGGGCTCGTTTCCCGGCGGGAGCTCGTGTGGTTCGGATTCCACGTTAATCAGTAGGTCCACGTCTCATATAGCCTCGCTGCTGAAAGGGACGTTAAACCCAAAATCCTTCCCTTTCTTCCTATAACGTTTACTGTTTATTCTCTATGTATTCATCTGATTTCGATTAATCTAATGTTGATTGTAATTTTATCATTTTCCCTTAAAAAAAAAAAACGTTAAAAATGAAACTCAAAATATGCTGGTTTCATTTAAATATTTTAAGTTGTTTGAAGAATGGAAAATGGTGCAGAGACCAGTCAATACCTTTAAAACTCGTTTCAAATAATATTAGCTCCTTTTTTGCACATTAAAAAAATGACTGTAAAATAAAATAAGATTGGGGAAAAGATTAATAGAAATCATTAAATTAACATCTTACGATTATACTCTGTAGGTTAAAATAAGACGAATAATTAATAAAAATGAACGATTATCAAACAGTTTGTGGAGTGAGAATGTGAGATAAAGCGAGAGACTCTCGAGAGAATCTACACACACAATGTTGTCCACTACAAACTTATATAGCAAACGAAAATGAAATGAAATGAAATCTTTAAGTTTTACGTCCCACGATTATGCTGGCTAGGCTAAAGGAGACGGTGATGATGAGAAATGAATGAAATGGTGGTATGTAGAAAGTGGGAGGAAACGGGAGGACCCCGAGGAAACCCCCACACACGGTGTTTGTCCACCACAAAGTTCACTTGGTGGAGGCTGGCATCGAACCCAGGACCTCAAGCACGAGAGGTGAACGCTCTACCACTGAGCCACCTCGGCCCTTCATATAGCAAACGATTCCACATATCAGAGGTGAGGGTTGTACCACTGAGGCCCTGTGCCTACATTGCTTAAAATTTGAAGAAAACGGCAAATACTGTGAAACAGTTTTGGATACGTTAATCTTAACTGAGAAATAAGATGTGAAAACTTTCTGAGTCACAGTGTTATCATATAGTATTTCTTAGCTGAAAACTTGTCCAAAGCTGTATCTGTCTGTTTCGTAATTTTTGCTATTTCTCCAAATTTTAGTATTTGCTTTTGTTTTACAGATATTTTTAAAGCTATTTTAACTTCAAATAATTCTTAATGTGCAGGGTGTTTCAAAACAATTCCGATAACGCCTTGGAGGTGATTCCTCCTGAGAGCAAGATAAGACAAAAAGTATAGACCAACCTGGGTTCCCAAATGCTTCCTTTCGGAGTTACAGGTTGCCGAAAACATGAAAAAATGAACTTTAAAAGTCCATAACTCCAAAACTGAGACATACCGTAGTCGGATCAAGACTTCATTTATGAACTAGTATGTGCTGTATCCAAATATCTAAGTTTCACAATCCTGCGGTACTTCCACAATAATTTTTATAGATGTAGTTGGGAGTACTTCAAATTATATACCCGTAGCCAAACTCCCTCCATAAATTTGTCGTGTGAGTACCTTAGAATTCTGAGACATGTATTTTTGGATAGCGCATATATTAAGTCTTAAGTGAAGTCTTGACTTGACTACGGTAGGTCCCACAATATTTAAACTATGGACCTTTAAAGTTTAATTTTTTCATGTTTTCGGCAGCCTATAACTCCGAAAGGAAGCATTTGTGCATCCAGGTTGGTCTATGCTTTTTCGCTGATCTTGGTGTCAGGAGTCACCTCCCAAACGTTGGTGTTGTTTTGAAACACCCTGTATAACATTGATTTGCTACTACTTTGCTTGATTTGCTTGCTTGCTTTTTGTTTTGCTTTAAAAGAAAGAAAATGTTGCACGATGCATGAGTTTGACTAACAAGCCCTTCTATTTTTCTCTCTGATCCTTTGTTGTACCATCCTTTGTCTATTGTCTACGTACTCAATAACAAAATCAAATATGTTCCTGTTCGTATTAACCCCTAAGTCCCAGTTCCTAAACCGCTGACAGGTTCCGACACAGACGAAGAGACCAACGACCCAGCGACACTTGTGACTCCCATGGACACGTGGGAAGAGAATTGGCTTTTCCAACGACGAAGGCTTAAAAAGAATTCCTACCCTAGTCAAGATCCAGTTCCAATGCTAGTGCCTAATCCAAGCGAAGACTACCGAGCGAAGATTGGTGATAAGGACATCGATGAAACATCGGATTTATCGGAGTATAATTCTCCTGACGAACGCAGTATCAGTACAGAAGAAGAAGAAGATGATGATGATGATCAGTCAATTGAACCCAAAGAAGATGATCTGACAGAAGCACGAAATTTAGACCTTCACTTAGCAGGTAAGAGTCAGTTATTTAGTCTAGTGCTGGTGACCACGGGAACCGTAAACGCGTATTCGTTTAATTATTTTCTTTGCTCCATTTTAATTTGATAATTTTGTCTATTATCACATTATGTGTTTGTATGTATGCTGCAAAACAGATTACTCTTGTGAGTTCACACCGACCTTATGTTATCTAATTAAGATAATGTGCTGAGGGCTTAGATACAAAACTTATTATGTCCACTGTCTCAGAAGTAAGTTTTCTTGTTTATATCACGAATATCAGGCTGCTTTAAATGGCTCTACTTTCCAAAATTTAGCTGAAGTTAAATAACATTATGAAAAACTCTGCTGAATACAATCAAAATTGTGCTGTACTCCATATCGCTGTGATAATACTGTAACAATAGCATGATTTAGTGGTGCTTATTTTCATATTATTAGCACAATAGAAAAAGTACCTAATTATTTTAATTCAAATGATTTACAGCTACTGTCACAGTATCAGAAAATGTGAAAATAAATAAATTAGAAAAAACATGAAAATATTTTTGGATGATGTTACATCATCAAAAGGTTTGTAAGTAGGTCTTGGGATTTGATACTTTCAAGTACAAATATAAGAATTTAGAATATGAAACTAGCAATAGCTAGAGATGAGCAACTGAATCAAAGTTGTTCTTTTGAAGACCAAATCGTAGAGAAAATACAGCGCAAAAATATTTTATTTGGTTGAGTTGGAGAAATTTGTATGCAAAATGAAGAAAATACTACCTTTCTTTATCTTAAAAAAAAAAAAAAAAAAAAAAAAAAATCAGTGACTTTTGAGAACTAGAAATTTAAGGAAGAAATAGATCAAAAGATTGCGCTCTTGGCGAATAATTAGTTTTTGAATCAGGAGCCACAAAATGTTTTTGGAATCTATCCATATTATGAAAATTATCTAACATTAATAGACAACTTCTGTATCCCTACACTTGAACAAAGGCGAAATGTGACAGATTTGATTTTTCTCCATAAAATAGTACAAAACGAATTTAATTGTACGGTTCTCATATCAACATTAAATTTTCATGTCCCGACACTTAAAACTCGTGCTAATAACTCTGATCTGTTTTATTGCAAAAAAGCAAGGACCAACGTATTATTGAAATCACCAATTTGGAAAATGTGTTCTACTTATAACAAAATATGTACCAAACACAAAGAAATTGACATCTGCAATATGAACTCTATGTTTAAGAAAACTGTCGTAAATGTATTATATAATACACCAGCACTATAATTGGGCTTATGCCTGTTGTGTTGATGGCAAATAAATAAATAAATCGAGTTTTCGTATTTTCTTCGGAATAAGCACATCATACTGTGCTAAGTGATAGTTTGGGTTTGGCTGTACTATATGTAGTTCTTCAGGTATAATGCCTACAAGAAAATTTTTGAGTGGAATATATTGGACCTTTGTAGCCCCCCCCAAAAAAAAAAAAAAAAACTTACGGAATGACATTTGAAGTTTCTTCATTACATGTCTTAGGTCTTTGCTGAAATTAATCTTTATTCAAAGCTATCTTGCTAGTCCTCCTGACGGAGACCTGTTTCTAACGTAAATAAATTCTTAACTACACAAACAGATTTTGGTAAACGAATAATGGATTTGAAGTCTGTTCTAGGATCTGTTGAACATATTTGCAGTTAGTTGGTGTGTTTTGATATAATTTTGTTTTTATGGTTGATCAATGTGAGATGTCAATAAGATTGGAGTTAAAATTGTAAATAGTCTAATATAAGATTGTAAATAGTCTAATATTAGACGTGCACTCTGAAATACAATCACTTCGAAGATGCAAAGCGCATACATCCATACGAAGGAACAAATTTGGCCATAAAAAAAAGAAAAAAAGAAATGCAATTATAAGGTTAATATCTCAATTTCGAAGTAATCTGAAATGTACAAAACTACTATACTATCACTAATACTACAACTTTTTCTTTTATTTTTTATTTCTTTCCTTAAATGCCTCTGAAAACAAAATTTAATCATATTTCTTTATATATATATTATCAAATGAAGCTAACAATAAATGATGATAGGTTTTATTGCATACTGTTCCTCTCTTTTTTTTTTTTTTATTTCTTGTAAAACACTTTCAAACACTTGCTATGTTGTATTCGTGCCATTTTAGTGGACTTTCGAGGCCAATATTTTTTTTCTTTAATATGTAGTATTTATTTATTTATGTTTATTGGAATTAAATTAGTTGTAACTCACCTGCTCTCAGAGTAATGTTACTTTGTACATTTAATATATACTCGTATTGTGAGGTTCGCGTACTGATGGAGAAACTCCCACAATGAAGAACGTCTGACTAGTAATACTCAAGCTGTGCATTAAACTATGAAAATGTGTGACCAGTTATGCAGCATTAAGAAAACATATATATTTATATCATATTTTAATTAAGATCAATTCTGAAATCTTTCCACAGCTTTTACATATTATAAAGTATTCATTATATATATTATAATCTTCTTTATGTTTATACATGATTCGCATACTTTATCGTATTATTAAAATCACTCGTATTTCTTCATCGAATTCTGTAAATGGCTGTTTTCAAAACTACTATCCATTTCATAAAGATAGGCCCCTGACTTGGCGGTGCTGCCGTGACGTCCAGTCATAACTTATATTACATTGTCGTACCTCGTTGGAATTGTTGGAATGTTGTCTTTTCAATACTTAAGACATACAAATTTTCTTTGTACTGTGTAGTGAGAAAAAAATAGAAATTAATGAAAAAGTACGTATTTTTTCGTACTTTTTTGGTAAATCAATGTTTATAGGACTATATCTCGGAAAGGAGATAACATAAAATAATTTCCTGTGCACCATATGTAGATGCATATGTTACCTGTAAGTTCTGAAAATTTCATTACTGAACACGTAGTACTTTTCTTGTTATTCAGTAAAAAGTGAGACATCATTATCTCTGAATTGCTGCGGTGTATTAACAATCTTAAAAAACTTTTAGAAAGATCTTAAAGTAGCTTTTTCAACCAAACTGTTTTGACTTGTTTTAAAAGATAAACAATCACAAATATGACATTATGATTTTCTCAGCTTTGCGCCCTTCGCTATCGCAGTTTATACGGAGTGCTACGTTGCCACATTTTCCTGGCGCGTATACACACTCAGACGGACGGGTATTTAAACTTGTCACGCACACTGTCTGGCACTTTTTAGATATATTTTTAAAATTTTGTCTCCACAGATTTTAAACCAATTTCTTAGAAATTAACAGGATATACAGAAAATGTGCCAAATGTTCAAAATTAGAAAAGCGAACTCTTATTTTGTTTGGATTTGCATGTGATGGTCTTCGAAACTTTGTTGCTTTTTGTCAGTTTTTCACTTACTGCACGCAGTACAAAATACACTTGCACAAATACAAGCATAAACTTTATTATATGATACAACCTTAGTTGATATGTAATATTGAGTTTACACTTCACAGAAGATCTGTTCCACCACTTGACAGACATACTAATAGCTCTTGCGTAGTTGATTTGTAAAAATCGCGTAAAGCTGGCTTCCGTGCAAGGCTTATGTGAATAATTACTGTAAAAAGTTCCTGGTTTTTAATTAAAGTAACACGCTTTCATTTAGAAAACAAAGATTTTTGTTTTAGTATTTTTTCTTTTTCTCAATCTGCTGTTTTGCGTATTGATTCATAACTTTTACTACTATTCCTGGGAGAGCTCATGTAGTTTGGATTTCACGTTAATCAGTAGGTCGACGTCTCATATAGCCTCACTGCTGAACAGGACGTTCAACTCAAAATCAATTCAACTTTTTTTTTTTTTTACTATAAAACTTCATCGGTAAAAACAGCTGAAACACTTTATATGCGGAATACTCTGTAGATAACCCAGCATTTTGATCAATTCCCGGGATACCACTAAACAGGGGTTTTGCATTTACTTGAATTTTATCGCTCCAAGCTACATCAGAATCTGTCTTTGAATAGGAACGACACGTTTTTTTCTCTCTTTCCCGGCGCAGCCGCAGGTTCACTTGAAACAGAGTTACTATCTTGTTCACTCCCGAATACGCCACTGAGCACAGAATAATCAATGTCATTACTATTCATTACTAACTCATAACCGTCTGAGTCGGAGTCATTCATCAGTTCTGCAATTTCATTATCGCTAAAAATTTTGCCTCTTCTTTTTGTAATACCGCCGCTCGTAAAGGAATATCCATATATATATATATTTTTAATCAAAAACCACGACATATACTAAGGAAAATATAAATGCCCATTCGTCCGTCTCATTGCAATGAACCCATATGATGTGAGTGCATGTCTAAGTTTTTGACGCCTACGAACCGAAGGGAAGTGTTGAAGGCGTAATCAGTGCAACGTGATTAGACGCAAATACAGCCCTCGTCACCTACACATTGCATAGTTTTCTTTCGTTGAAAGAAAACAAAGGACCCATTCTGTGTTATTGTATACATTCGGCAGGGAAATTGATCGCAGAACTTGGGTGAACACGTGATTGCCAAGGATACATTTCTTTTTAACCTTTAACATGTTCGTAAGCTGGAAAGTGTGTATACTGATAGATCTTGAGGTAAAAATGGAGCCATTGTTAATAAGTGTACAGGAAGATAACAGGAGCAGCGATGAGTCAACAAACCCATTACGAAAGTGAATGAAGTAAATAGATTAAGAGATGAGTTTTTGGATCTTTTACTTCAACGTTTTATTTCGATTAAATTGAGATATGTAATGCATTATTATTATTTTTATGATGTTGTGAAAGGTTATAATAAATACTTTTTCCTATTACATTCTTATGAAGTAGGCTTCGCGCTACAAGCTTCCTGAAAGCGACAACACTGCACGACAGCGTTGCCGCACTTCCACTTACTGTATGCTGTTTCTTCATATAAGCGCGGGGAATTTAAAGATTGGGCCGCAACATGGCTCACCGCTTAACGCAGAGAACATGTTGAAGTAAAAAAAAATTTTTAAAAAATAAATACTCTACCAACTAAACCTTTTTTTGTTAATAGTTCCAAATATTTGGAACACTAGACTTCCAAATTTTCGAACAGTGTTTTGTACGTTTCTCTACCTACCATGGTAAAGGAGATCAGAGCGTCGTACATTTGTTATAATTACACAAAAAGTATCAAGTGATGAAAATTGAAATTCTCACAACTTACAGTTAATAGATGCATCTACATATTGTACACAGGAAATTATTTCACGTGATCTCTTTTCTGAGATATAGTACTATAAACATTGATCTACCAAAAAAGTACGAAAAAATACGCACTTTTTCATTAATTTTTAATTTTTTTCTCACTGCATAGTACAAAGAAAATTTTTATGTCTTAAGTATTGAAAAGACAACATTTCAGGAATTCCAACGAGGTACGACAATGCAATATAAGTTTTGACTGAACGTCACGGCAGCACCACGAAGTCAGGGGCCTATCTTTATGAAATGGATAGTAGAATTATATTCTCAATGTATATATGCATATAGACATAATCAAAAATACTACTTGATTATAAATCACTATGTTTCTGTAAAACTGCAAATCATTGATAGGATATGGACATATTGCGACAGCTCGGTCTATAGCTGGTTATTATTTTTTAGATCTAAGCACAAATGGAATTTTACAGTTGGTTTTAGCACTAGATATTTTGATCCGAGGCTCTACCGATTTACATGTTTATATTTTCAAACTAAATTACCAGTTAACAATCACAAAATGTCATCTACACTATATGTGATTTACAGGCCATCTTGTTTTTTAAGTTTGTTTACGAGTTTCGATGCGAAAAATTTGAAGATTTGATTTAGATTTTAATTTCTTTTAATCATCCGATACAGATCGGTATCTTTCTCAATCCTTCCAAAATGTTGTGTAGTGCGACGGTACAGCTATATCATAGCGGCGCATTACATAGTTCGTTTAGGTTTAAACTAAGTCTTCTTTGAAATTAACATAAGCTTATGAACCAGTTGATAAATATTAAAATTTTCACACTCACCTCCACGTTCTCTGAAAACATATGTGCGTAAACACCTTCAATATTTCAGAAACTACTCAGGTTCCTTTTTAATTCTTTACACCATAGATAACTAACTAATTGTCGTTTTCTTATTTCTGTTTTTTTTTTTTTATTTTATTACGACTATTTAATACAGAAAAGAATAACTTCAAAACGAATTCCCTCATCGCTTAATAGTTAATGTCATCATTATTTTTAGAAGTTCATGAATATTTACGATCATTAATTCTACAGGGTGTTACAAAAATGTATCGCAATATTTTGAGAACAGATTCCTCGCATCAAAATAAGAAAAAAAGTTCATAAGGACCTGTGCTCAAAAGTGGATACTTTCGGAGTTATAGGGTGCAGAAAACGTGAAACAAGTGAACTTTAAAATTTAATAGCTCCACTACTATTAGTGAAAAAGTTTGTAAACAGAACGCTGCAGCCTAGTTGTTGCGCATCTAATCCTACATTTCCCCACTCCCTTCTCCGCGACGATGATGTTTTGCAGTGTTGCAATCTGGAGGGAGCGGAATGGTCTGAGGATTTTCTACGACATTTGAGTGTAAATGCTGTATATTGATTGCACTAAATTTTTAATGCATTTTAATATTTTCTCTTTGAATATTAAATGAATTAAGTAGGATTAGGGGTATTCCTTACCAACGTAATATATGAATTAAAAGGTGGAAAAGTTCGCAATGAATCTTAATGAAAAATAAATAAATAAATGATAACAGAAATCACCTTCTAAATATTTTCCATTTCTCCTTCAGTTTCACTCTCCCACTCATCTGAATCTGTATCGGCCGATGAATCTGAGTCTGAATCGGTTTCACCAAATCTAGTTATCAGTTCATCTACACGCTCATCCATAAGTCCGTCTCTTTCAAAGTAAGAATCTTCAATTTTTTTCACGTGTTCAGAACATTTTACCCATTTCTGTGGTGAATATTCATTAAATAACTTGCCCAGTAATTCTTTCTTTTCATCCAGTGAATCGGAAATGCATTGCCTTGCTTTGCTCTTTATTCCCCCTTCCCCCCCACACACAAGTTCAATAGGATTTAAGTCTGCGTGGTAAGGTGGAAGTCTTATTATAGTGTGCCTCGCGTTTATAAATTTCTTGTCAATCGCGTATTGTTTCACATAAGGTACATTTTGAATTCTTAAGAAAAATTGTCTTTTGTTCATTCTCCACAATGTATTTACTCTATTCTCCGCTTCAATTTCGGTTTCGTTTATAGGTTTGTCTGTCGCTGATAGTCACTGTATCATGTCGCTTTTAAGTGAAGACATAGATAGTCTTTTATTGATTTGAACATTGTGATAACTGGCATTATCAACGACAACAACGCTGTTTTCGGGAAGATTAGGAAGTAGTTTTTCATCGATCCATTTTGAAAAATTTCTACTGTTCATCTCATGATAATCTCCACTTTTTCTGCTTAGATTTGGACAATAATAGAGCATTATCAACAAACCCAAATTCCCCTCCTGCATGGACCATAATAAGACGTGGCCCTTTTCCAACAGTTTCTGTTGCACCTATTTCACTCTTACTTTGCCAACACGCCAGTACTGAATGTGATGCTTGAATGTAGGTTTCATCTCAGGCCGGGCCCGTGAATTAATAATGTGAGGCCCGACTCGAGTTAGCATTTAGGCCCGACCCAAGGGCGCCGATTTCTCTGTAAAGTTGGGGGCATTCAGATGCAGAAGGTATATACATGAGGATTTTAAAGCAAATTGCATTCAAATTATGCCAAATAATGTATATTCATAAATACAATAGGGGGCCTACATGACCTTTGGGACCTCGAACATATAACTAGGGTGATAATTAAATCAAATATTTTAATTGCAACTATACCAAATATTTTGATCCGCACTTCTGGAAGAGGAACTAGCTGAAATAAAAGAAATCGTTGAACGAAGTTTTCTCTACTAGTTATAAGTTGTTATAGTTTTTTTTTTTTTTTTTTTTTTTTTTTTTTTTTTTTTACACAAGTTGTATCTTCGGCCTTGGAAGTTGAATAATTATTCATTCTTACTCAGAAGGATGGGGGGTGCAAAATATTAAACATTATAACACTTGAGACATAGTTTGTACTAACAATAGACTGAAAGCAGCTTATTTGTTGTCTTATATTGACAAAAATACTTTTGTCAACTCGTCTCATTGAAGTAAGACAGAAATATTTCCCTTTCAGAAAGGTACGCCCCCTTTTCTGTATTCGCCCCTGGTTCAGTATCGTAATGTTCTAGTAGGCTCGGCTGTCAGTTCAGTCTTTAATGTGGAATCCAGAAAATTAAGCCATTCGCCTTTTGGTTTCTCTTCGTTTTAAAGCTTAATAACGAACATACGCAGAATATACTACCGTAGAATACGAAGAGCTACCACCGCAACGCATTTTCGAAAGCGGGATTAAATGAAATGGACCACTGATATGAGAATTACGAGTCGATACTGTAGGTATAACGCTACACGGTAATATTTGTCATTTATTTTAGCAGGTGATATTTGTTGTAGCATAAGTTTGCTGAGTTAGTATCACTGGTACTTTCAAGGCCAGATCAGTGGATGGAAGAGTAGTGGGGAGGGTGGTGGAATACGAAGTGCTCCGCAGCGATCTGCGCATCTTGGTTTGAAACTTGTCGAGTTATATGAGACCTATCGAAGTCGGGTCAAGTCATCACTGAGGAACTGGTATGTGAACTATTCAAATATCCATGTATAAGAATGCTCCAATACTTGCACACCAATTTTTAGAGAGGTAGGTGGAGAGTGATCAAGTACTCCCAAACAGCCTCTCTAAAAATGATTGCGCAAGTACCGAAGTTTTAAAATATGGATAGTTAACATACTAGTTCCTTGGTAATGTCATGACCTGACTACAATCGGTTCAATAGTAGTGGAACTATGAATCTTTAATTTTATGTATTTATTACGTTTTCTGCACCCTATAACTACGAAAATATGCACTTCCGACCACAGGTCCATATGATCTTTGTTTCTTGTTTTAATGTGACGAATCTATTCCCAAAATATTGTGAGAAATTTTTGTAACACACGATATAAGTCATTTTTAGTGCTCTAGTGTAATGTAAATATTTTATATAGTGACAAGAAGTCATTTTGTTTTCCTTTGCATTACCTTTCAACTCTTTGAATGCTAAAGAAAATGGTAAAATTACGTTAAATTTATTAAGGCAGCATGCTGTTTTTTTCCTTGTATACATTTCTCATTAATTTAGTAAGATTTCACACAGTAGACTTTAGTACCGCCATTACGTAAAGAATACGAATTCGATCCGCCGATTCTTTAAGTAAAAATAATATGTATCACTTTGTTCATAAGTAGGATATTTTTGTTATATTGTTTATAAATTACTATGTAAATGAAATTTGATACTCTCTATACCATTGTCGGTCTGCAATAAAAATAGGTCCTTTCTGATAAATTATCTTCAGCAAGTACTTTACTGTACTGGTTAATTCATTTAGAAATTAACGCAACCTGCAGTAATTCACCTTCGAATGTGATCAGCTAGCTGTGCTGCTTGGTCAATAGAGCTCAGTTTGATTTAATCTAATCGTATGCTTAGACAAGAAATAATGCTAAGTAAAGCAAAATTTATATAGTGAAATGGTCTTGTTTTTACTATTCTTGATAATTGTATTATTCATTCTATTTTCAGGGGATTTGTTAACGGAATTTGGCCAACAGGATAGTGAATACACAGAAGATTATGCTGCTGTAGACCAGAGACGTTTTAATAGCTTGTGTAGGGAGTCGGATTCATCGAAACCTGTTCCCAAACCAAGGTTGTGACATTGTGTTGAATAGATAATTAAATGTTGATTGTTTGTGTATTCGTTTAAATAGGTTCTTTGAAGTGGAGTTTAGCGTCTCTTTTAGCTAAGTGAGACGAGGGCCTACAGTTTAACGTGAGGTATGAACCACATGAGCTCCAGTCGGAAATCGAGCCCGGGTCTCCCGCGTCGAAGGAGAGTACGACAACTATATATCCACGAGGGAAATCTGTTCGTGTAAAATTTCACGTCCCAAAGCGTTAGAGCATATAATGCATGACCAATTAACTAAATTCCTTGAAACAAAATAACATCTTAAATCTCTTTCAGTTAGGTTTCAGATCTCAGCACAGCACTTGCACTGCTCTAGTAAATATCACTGATGATATTCGTGCCGCTATGGATGAACGCCAAATTACATTGTTATTCCTACTAGATTTTTCTAAAGCTTTCCAAACTATACCATGACGTACTGATTGCCAAACAGTCTTCCTTCTACAACTTTTCCCAGTCAACTTTATCTTGGTTTAGCTCCTATTTATCAAACAGAAAACGAAAAGTTGTCACTAATAACATGTTCCAATACGAAACTTGTCCCATGTGGAGTCCCGCAGAGCAGCGTCCTAGGACCTCTTCTGTTTTCCATATATATCAACGATTTACCTGAACACATCACTCATTGTAAATATCACTTATATGCAGATGATATACAATGCTATTTAATCACTTATAACCTAAATTTAACCACCGCGATTGATCACTTAAACAGTGACATTGAAAGAATCTGCACATGGGCACGTAACAATGGATTGCAAGTAAACCCAACCAAATCAAAATTTATCATGCTTGGTTCTCGTAAACTACTCTCCACAATCAATATTACAAGCTTACCGAATGTTCTTGTAAACAACATAGCCATTCCTGTAAGCGATAGCGTCAATAGCCTAGGACTCCAGATCGATAAATTCTTAAATTGGACAGACAATATTAATAGAGTATGCAAGACAGCTTACGGCTCCCTTCATTCTCTTCAGCGCTAAAAAAAGAAAAAAAACTTCCGGAATCCATTAAAGCGTCCCTAGTTCAATCATTGGTAATCTCTCATTTAGATTAGTTGACTTAACTGAAGATCTGGCAAAACGTTTACAGCGCATTCAGAATCCCTGCGTTCGCTTCATATTTAATAAAAAGCGCTTCGACCATATCTCTCATTGTTGTCAGCAACTAGGATGGTGCAATTGAAACACCCGCCGCCGCATTCATTCTCTAACACTTTTATATAAAATAATTAATTGTAAAAAACCTACTTATCTATCCTCAAAATTTAAATTTCTCGGCGATACTTACCCACTAAATATCGGTTCTAAAGGAAATACAACATTCGCCGTTCAAACGCACAAATGTAATTTCTTTTCCAATTCTTTCACATTGTTTGCCACCAAAGCTTGGAATGATACCCCTGAAAGCATCAGAAACTCTGGTTCAGTGTTGACTTTTGAACGTCGGCTTAAAGAATATCTTTCTAATGCAGGTCATCAGTAAAAAAAAAAAAAAAAAAAAAGAAAAAAAAATTTTTACGCACGAAACCATTCCTTGCGTTACCATTCAGTCGTTCGTTTTTCTTTTTTTTTCTCTCTTTCTATTTCTTCTTATTTTCTTTTCTATTCCTTTCTGGTACATGTGTATGTACGTATATATTATACATAATCAACTAAGTATGTGCATCATTTTATCAATACATAGTCAATCAAATTAATATATTTTATATTATATATAATCAAGATTGATTTTTTTGTTTCTCTCTCCTTGTACAGTTTAACATGTCTTCAGCATTGTCGCTTGTTTATTTTAGTGTTTATTTGATATGTAATAAGTTTCATTTTCACTTTTCATGTTTTATTTTCTTTCTATTGTTCTGTATGTCTGTAACTCTTTAACGTGCCTAAGTGTGTAAATCTTTTTTATTCTCGTTGGAAAAATAAATAAATAAAAAAATAAAAAATAAGAAAACAACCTCTATTATGAGATCCGATTGTAAAAGAAAAAGTTTACATGGTTGAGTGGAAGAAAAGGTTATGCCTTAACTCCGCCGTTTTAAATAAGAAATAAATAAGAGATAAGAGATAAGAATATGAGACGTGGGTCTAGACTTTCATATATGATCCGAATAACATACTGTCCCACAACATAATAGATATTGAATCAGATTGCTAATTCACTGCCACATCACTTGCTGTTTCTTCTCGCAATAACTTTTCCTATGGCATTACGCTCTAAGTTCAGCTTTGTATAATTTTTCGATTCTCGTCGAATTTCTTTGCTGATTCAAAACTATAGAAATTGCGCATCGTAAAAATTATTCCATTTTCATGTAAAAATTATGTATGTACTTTACCATTACTTCCATCCAATTGAAGAAATCTGTTTGAAGAATGTAATGGTAGAGTGCATAACAGACTAGTGAATGGAATAGTATTTCTAAAAGAAGCCATATCTATCACCTTCACTCAGCAAGAGTGTAAACAAAGTACAATGTGATTTAAAAAAATAATCTGGAAGTTTCGAAGGCGTAAAAAACCAATAAATATTCATAACTTTGATATTTCGAAAATTAAATTTAAACTTGTCATGAATAATCTACAACAATATTCTAAAGGCTTTTCTTTTCCTCTGGACAAATTCTTGTCTGTTGCACAATTTATTGTAGATTAACATAAATAGAGTAGTTTACTATGTTTAAATACGATACATGTACAATGTAGTAAAATAAAATAAAAAAAGAAAAATATTCGCTAAAGTATTTAAAGAAAGAATCATAGTGATACTATTTAACTTACAAGAACTTTATTCTTTCTTAGGACACGAATTGGTAAAACATCAGACGGACTGACAGTGCCAAAGTTTTGTCCCGTGGGCAAGAGAAAACCACCTCCTAAAGGATTAAAATTTTCTGTGCCACCAGAAAGCACCACCATACACGCGGGGAAAGCAGTGCGCTTCTTCTGCAAGGCTCAAGGAAATAAACCAATCGGTAAGTAGATACCTTTGAATATAGAACAATTTGAATAACTATGGTAATTTGTTAAATTTTACCTTACCTAAGCATATAATGAAAATTATTTTTGGTATCATTAAAATATTATCAGAGAGAACAAGAAATTCGTAGTCTTTTTCAAATTACAAAACCTAGAAATCATCATTGACACCTAGAAATCATCATATTTTGCTGGTATTTATTAATATCCCTAGAATTTCGTTACTTCTGAAGTATCAACGAGAAAACGAGGTAAATGAATATTTTCGTTATCGATAGGTCTAAAAATAATTTTGATTCTCTCTGTCTGTGGGAAATAGTCAAAGAAATGTAATACTCAAAACTTGAAAATGCTAAGATTTGTGAAAGATGCAGATATACAGAATGGACCATTATCTTGATACACCCTTGTAACATTTAAACTAATGGGCCAAAAGAGCTAATTTTTTTACCTTGCAAATATAGGTAGGAAAACATTGTTTGACATATTCAATAATACCACAAAGTTAACAGTGATGACAATCTTAGTTTTTTTTTTTTTTTTTTTTTTTCAAATGGCACTACGTCAGGTTATTACATATTTCAAATTTACATAAAAAAGGAAAACATACAATATCAAGTGTTGCAAACATCATAAAATCAACGAAATTTTGGATGGTCCAACATCACTAATAACGCAAGTGAAACGGACAAAGTAATACGGTCCAACATCACTAATAACGCAAGTGAAACGGACAAAGTAATACGGTCCAACATCACTAATAACGCAAGTGAAACGGGCAAGGTAATATAAATCCAAAGTACTGTAGTGTCAAATACAACTGTCATCATATGATGTATTTCGAACAAGTAGAAACAAACTTGTAAGAAATTGAAAATTTTACTTTTTTTCTAAGAATTTTATTTCGAAAAAATGTTTAGATAAGTATCACAACGAATTTTGTACATAGTTTCCAACAGACATAAGAATCATAATACTGTTTGCAGCAATTTGATATCTCAAATTATTAGGTAGATATGAAACAAATGGCAGAATTTGATATATTGCTTAAAATGGCGTATTTGTGGAAACTTTGTATAACAATTTTTATGGTTTACTTTGTTTCTATAACATTGAAACAATACTTTTTGAGAGGTGTAATTACAATACATTCTCGGAATTACATAATTTTAAACTGTGTTGCAAACTAAAAGTTTTTATCATATCTCCGGCATGTTTCATAATATCAAATTGATGTTAACCGCATTGTGATCTTCACATTTATTGAAAATCATTTAAGAAATTGGATGAGCTACTTATTAAAGCAGTTTTTCGAAATAGAGGCTTTTGAAAAAAGTCAAATTTTCCATTTATTGCAACTTTGTTTGTATTCATTTGAAGTCCATCATATTCTCATTATTGGGCACTAAAGTACTTCAGATGTAGATTGCCGCGTCTGTCTCATTTGCTTTATTACTGCTCTAGAAACCACCAACATTTAGATGTTTGTGATACTGTAGCCTCCTTAGTTTGCAACACTGCATAATAAATGTAACAATGTATGTTTCCGTTTGACATGTAGAATTGAAATATATAATAACTTGACGCAATTCTATTTGAAAAAATACAACTTTATCGTGGGGTGGCAACACTGCTAACCTTATGGTACCACAGAGTATGGCAAAAAATGTCTCTCTATCAATATTTAGATGGTGCAAAACTTCACTATTTTTTGTTCATTAGTTTAAAGTTACAAAGGCGTATCAAGAGTTTATCCATCCTGTATATATGCAAATTACGAACTGTAAATATGGTTTTTTATTAAAGCACTTAAACAAAATAATCATTTTATGAACTGTAATAATAATGAACAGTACATATTTGTCCACTAAACAAATATAACGAAAATATAATTAAATGAAATCAAAAATTTTATTTTTAATGTGTGGCAACCTTTTAGTTAGACTTTTGTTCTAATTCGTAAACTACAAAGATTCTGTTTGAAACAAAATATAAGAAACAAATGATATGAAATATTTGTTAACAACCATTTTTCATTATTTCTTTGTAAAAGGGGTAGCGTGGTATCATGGTGACATCTTATTAGAAGCTGGAGATAATTACAAGCTCTATTCCTTAAATGATTCGCACTATCTGGAGATTTACAACACAGAACCAAAGATCTCAGGAACGTACTCGTGCGTGGCATTTAACCCCGAAGGCGCTACGTGGCATGATTTCCAACTTACCGTTAGAGGTCAGTATGTTTGATGAGTCTTTAAACTTTTATCATTTAGTAATTCTGAATTGGATAAGATTTTATTTATTTATTTATTTGTTTATTTATTTATTTATTTATTTGCTTTTAATTCTATCACTTTGAAATCTCTGTTTTATCATATTACAACGTATTCGTTTGCGTGCAGGTTAAAGTGTGTGAGACAAAAAGAAGTGTATTGCATTATTATTTAAAGCTAACTGTACTTTACAAATTAACACTTTCGCACATATGCTTATATAGTAATTGCGGTTTCCTATCAGTACCTAGGTATAGTGTATTTTTAAAAGATGTGGATCTGGTAATAGAAAAAAAATGTATGCATGCGAAATACCTGGCAAATAAATCTTTAAACTTTTTATTTTGCAATTCTGATTACAATTGTTATAATTGGGTGGCCACGTCTCGAAATTTTAAGGTTAGAGACATGAAATTTGGTATTTAGTTATTTCATTTTAAATAATTGAGGACGTATTTTTAGCGTTTTTTGATATTTCCTCAAGAAGGGAAGAAAAAAGCGGGTAGAAAAAGAGAATGGAGGGTTGCAAGTGTTAAAATAAGATGGTTATATCTCGAATTTTTTAAAGCTTAGAGGCATGAAATTTGGTACTTAGACTTGATTTAAAAATAACTTAAGATGCGTTTTAGCGTTTTTTGATGTTATCCCTACTAGGGAAGAAGAAAAGAGCCGAGGTTGCAATTGTGATAATAAGATAGTCATATCTCGAACGAAATCCCTTAAGATTAGATATGTGTTAGAGATCTGAGAAGTGTGAAACTAGCCCAAGCAAATGCGGGATCTGGGGTACAAAGTCTCCAGCAAGCCGAAGGCTAGTATATCTATATGAAAATGAAATATTTATGTTGCTTGTGTTGCTTCCATTTTTATATATGTAATAAAAAAAATCGAGTGCCAAAAGAAAAGGGGGTGATTGGCCTCCTTTCCCTCCCTTAGGGACTCCCTTGAATACAGCCATATACACACGATGTTCTGGTAGAAAGCTTTGCTACCTGTTAGTTTTCGAGGTAATATTTTATTTGGTCGAGCATCTTTGTGTATTCCTCAGCAAAGTACAAAGTAAAGTTTCTTCTTGTTTTGATGTAACGAACATGCGGGAAAATTTTGTTGCTTCTTCCTGTAACACCTAACTATACTAATATCTCCTATCCTAACATATACTAATATCTTCTACAAAAGTGAATATGCTTTTGTCAACTTGTCAGTAATACGTAAACAAATTAAGAAATTTGGATGAAATTTTCTTTTATATCGGTCAAATATATTATTTGTCATTTACCGAAAGCAACATTCAAATTGGTTTATTCATGCCGAAGTTATTAAATTTTGCTGATAATTGTACGGTACATGAAAATGAAAATAAAAGATAATTATATATTTTTTTCTTAACAAATACACATTAATTCTATATTTGAAGGAAATGAAAATATGAAAACTTTCCATTGTTTATGGATCATAATTAAATAGAAATAATAAACAGTTGTCAAGAAAAACCAGTAACGTTGTCTCACGCTCTCTAATTAGCCATAAAAAATAAAAATGTATTCAGATCAGATCAGTTATCAAATAGGAAGAGGTACGACCCATATAAGAAAATATGTCTGAAACAGAGAAGGAAGTAAACTGAGCTAGGTGGAGGTGTAAAGACCACTGCAAATTAAGAACAAGTAATAAAATAAATGAATAAACGATTATAAAAAGATAGCTTATAAATTGAACACAGTGAGAGCAATTAGTATTTGATAGAAAGTTGTTTATTATTATTATTATTATTATTATTATTATTATTATTATTATTATTATTATTATTATTATTATTATTATTATTATTATTATTATTATTATTATTATTAAATAAGACTTAGGAATAAAATATAGGCATGGAGAAGGTAAATATTAGATGCAATATGGCTTAATTAATCCGCGCAATTACTGCTACATACATATGTCTATTATAATCTTATGCAATATTTTCTTTCATATATTTATCATTTATTTTGATTATTTTACATATTAGTTTATCGTTCATTTTTGTTTATCATCTAGAGACTAAAATATCAAACCTACGATAAATATAAATCTTTAACATTTGCATAGATAAGATAATTGCTGCCCTAAAATAAATAATAAACGATAAAGACTTTGCTTGTGGATGCTTTGACCATTACACTTGTAAGAGAGAGAATTGCAATTTGGTATGCTATTTCGAAAGATGCGTTTTGTATATATTAACTGATCATACATACACATTTTCTTCTCATTAAAAAAAACTTAGCACGTAGGACAATAACCTAGTCTTGTGCGAAAGAACAGTACATGGATAAACTCACTGTCTCTCATACACAGTAAAAAAGTACCAAGAACATTTGCACATACAGTACGTATTCGAGTCGTTCCGTCTCGAAGGGAAATATTATGATATGCAAAATGATTTTTAGTAAACACGACTTTTACGTGGTTCGACTAAACACAAAAGGTGCTGATTTTGATGCTAAATGGAAAATTGTGACAGCCTTAAGTTTTGCATGTAAAATTCGATGAACACCATAACTTCGCATGGAAACGCTTTGTATATGACTATCATATGTGTTATTTATTCCTACAGAGAAAAATACACTTAAAACTCCCCTGCGTTCTTCAGAAGGTAAGGCGATGAGTATTAATACGCATGATTTACTACATGATTCGAGAGAAATTATGATTTTACAAAGGAAAATATGTGAATATGAGCAGTTAATAAGTAAATTATTACCATTGATATTGCTTCTTGATTATTTTAATGTACTTAAAAATAGAGTATTTCTTCTTTACATAATAGCAAGTCGCAGAGCAGAAGCTTCTCCAGAATTCTTGAAAGAGCCGGAGGCCACATCCGTTGAAGAAGGTGGAGCAGCTGTGTTCTTCTGTGAAGTAACAGGATATCCCGAGCCTATGCTTACTTTTTGGAAAGGTGCTAAAATACTTCATCCTTCAGATAGGTGTATTATAGGTGAGTTTCACTTCCATTTGTTTGTACAACTAAAGAAAACATATATACAGGGCGCAAAATTTCAAAGTCAAACCACTCACCAATTCAAAAATGATGGTCACCAGTCTCTCTCACGTACAAATTATGAAATGCCCCCTTCCCACCCAACGGCCTTTGGTTTGACAGAGAAAGACTTCACATTCCGTGTTTTCTCTCATTCAATGACAATTATTTTCGTGCGAAACAGAAATTGTGCAGCCCTGTGAGTTAGGCAGAAACCATTCTACTGAACACTGGTTGCCAGCTCTAAATTTCTAGTCGCCAATGGCGACCTGACAACCGGAAATTTTGCGCCCTGCATATATATATATATATATATGCTATTGTAATTTATGTTATACATTCACAAAAATTACATAGTTTAATTTATTTGAGTGACGTTGACGGGGACTTGCTGGAGGGGATATAGGTTTAATGCAAGAAAATGTGAATGTCTTCTTGACGACGGAGAAATTGGTCCGGAAGTAGTTGAATATGCCAAGATGAAGTACATGGTAGCAAGTACGCGAGAAGCCTTATTTAAGAAACAACGAAGAGATCAATCAATAATAAGAATGGAGATGAAAAATAAATTGAAATACCTAGACATGATAGTAATAAACGAAAACTATATTAACGAGCGAGCAAATAATAGTTAAGTATCAGGAAATGCATGTACGATCACTACTTTTACTTACGATTTTACAATATAAATCTACAAAAGTATAATTTATCCTGTGCCATTATATGAATACGAAAGTTTGTCGCTAATTCGGACAGAGAAATAGAAAGTGATGATTTACGAAAACCAAGTTTTGAGGAAAATACTTTGAGTTTTGAGGAGTTTGTCCTGAACTAGGCGAACGAATGTGTGTTACATAATGCAGAATTTTGTAATATGTAACTTTTTTACCAAACATAGTACAAATGTTTAGATCAAAGTAACTAAGATGAGCGATGGGACAATATTGGCTATGCGTGTTAATACGGCTGATCCAATTTAAGTTTCATTGGAATACATAAGTTTTACTATTAAAATCACAATTTTATATTATAATATTTGGTCTAGGAATTAATTCGTGCGGGTGGACAAGAGATGGCGCAACGAACGGAGCGTCCCACAGTTCCGTGTATCCACACATGTGTTGCAAACCCCTGTCATCGCGTATCGTTCGTAGTATAGGGCAGTGGATTAAAGCGTCAACAACACCAGTTTGTAGTTAAGTGAACATGGCGCAATTTGTGCCTGATAAAGTGTTTTTGCGGGGTGTCCTGCTGCATTACTTTAACATGCAGAAAAGTGCGACTGAAAGTCATCGTATTTTGGTGGAAGTGTATGGTGACCATGCTCTAGCTGAGCGAACGTGTCAGAAGTGGTTTGCACGGTTTAGAAGTGGTGATTTCGGCTTGGCAGACCAAGAGCGAGCTGGACAGCCAAAAAAATTTCAAGACGAAGAATTGACAGCATTGCTCGAGCAGGATTCGTGTCAAACGCAGGAACAACTTGCAGCAGCATTAGGCGTTGATCAAACAACAGTCTCCAAACGCTTGAAAGCCATGGGAATGATTCAAAAGATGTCACATTGGGTTCCACATGAATTGAAAGACAGAGACGTTGAAAGACGAAAAACCATTTGCGAATTGCTGCTTCAACGACAGAGCAGAAAGGGGTTTCTGCATCGAATTATTACGGGTGATGAGAAGTGGATCCATTACGAGAACCCTAAACGAAAAAAGGCCTGGGTGAAACCAGGTGAACCAGGTCCATCACAACCAAAACGAGATATTCACTGTGCAAAGGTTATGCTGTGCATATGGTGGGATATGAAAGGTGTGGTGTACTATGAGCTGCTGCAACCGGGTGAAACTATGAATGGAGAACGTTATCGACGACAATTAATGCGTTTGAAGCAAGCTCTGGCCAGAACACGACCAGAATGGGAGAACAGACATGATAAACTTATTGTTCAACATGATAACGCTCGCCCACATGTCGCAAAACCGGTCAAAACCTATTTAGAAAATGTCGGATGGGAAGTTTTACCCCACCCGCCGTATTCACCAGACGTTGCTCCTTCGGACTACTACTTGTTCGATTGCATGAACAACGATTTGATTGGACAGCGGTTTACTTCTTCAGAAGATATCGAAACATGGGTCTCTGACTGGATCGCTTCCAAGGATGAGGACTTCTTTCGCCACGGAATCCGTACATTGCCTGACAGATGGGCGAAAGTGGTGGCTAGCGATGGACAATATTTTTCTTAAGGTATTTATGTATTTTGTGTTTGTACTACAGCTTCAATGTGTGCGTACCAACCGCACGAATTAATTCCTAGACCAAATATATTACTTGATAATTGATATGAATAATCTTGCTATTGCCTGTTTGAGATTTAGTTTAATAACACACACACACACACAAATAAATAAATAAATAAATAAATAAATAAATAAAATAAAAGTTTTGTGAAGAAGACCCCAGGGTAGGGATTCGATGTATTTTGTTACACAGAATCCAAATTTCGAAATCCCAGGACCGTGTCAATTTTTGTTAGGGGCGAAAAATTTGGGGATTTTGGATAGGAGGGATAAACGTTCCCTCTAGCAATACCAAAAAACAAAATTTCTGTGTAGTGGACCCCATTGTATAGATTCGATGTGTTTTGTTACACTGAATCCAAATTTCAAAATCCCAGGGCGATTGACCGTGCCAATTTTTGTCCTCGCTATCCAAAATCGTTCAAATTTTTTGCCTATAAAAAAATGACATGTTCAATCGTCCTGGGGTTTCGAAAGTTGGATTCTGTGTAACAAAATACATTGAATCCATACCCTGGGGGTTCTAAATTTGGATTCTGTGTAACAAAATACATTGAATCCATACCCTGGGGTTTCTAAATTTGGATTCTGTGTAACAAAATACATTAAATCCATACCCTGGGGTTTCTAAATTTGGATTCTGTGTAACAAAATACATTAAATCCATACCCTGGGGTTTCTAAATTTGGATTCTGTGTAACAAAATACATTAAATCCATACCCTGGGGTTTCTAAATTTGGATTCTGTGTAACAAAATACATTAAATCCATACCCTGGGGTTTCTAAATTTGGATTCTGTGTAACAAAATACATTGAATCCATACCCCGGGATCCGGTGTACAGAATTTTATTTATCTATTTATTTAGTTTTTTGTGTGTGCAGCTGTGTAATTAATTACACTATCAGTAAATCACTGAGTGAATTCTGTTGTTATGAACCTGCTGGGAATATAGAACATTTTATATTGTGTATATTTCAGAGAACCAAGGCCATGGTGCTTGGATTTTGAAACTAAAAAATGTGAGACCCGAGGAAGATGGAGAATATAGCATTGAGGCTCGGAATAAATTTGGTTCTGTTACAACACAAGCGGTGCTCACAGTTATGCCAAAAGACACCAAACAGGTTAATAATTTGGAAGAGGGAGCCAACAGACTTCGAAATGGAGTTTATCAACAGGCAGAAGAACTTCTAGTTTCAGCGAACCAGGTAAATAAATGTATTTATTTATGTTAATTTCTTTAAGGCACACTAGTCTGAGATAATTGTTTGTTGATTATAGAAATTATTAAAATCACTAGGAAGGATATTTAGATTTTAGTATCTTGTAGCAACATCTACTATTAGAACTATTCCTATTAGAACCATAGATCCATTAGAACCATTCCCATTGATAATAAATCACTGTTCGAAAAATGGTTCAGAAAACTCAAGCTGATTTACGAATTTATACATCAGTTTAAATATATCATCATCATCATAGGTATTCTGCACTTATTGGCAGGTCACTTGCCGCAGCTGAGAAGCTTCCATGCTCCACGGTCTTCCCTTAACTTCTTCGTCTTCACGTATGATGCTTCTGTTTTTATATCGTTCATTAATTGTAGCCTCCTTTGCCCTCTCCCTCCCTTTTCTTCCACCATACCCTCTAGCACGTCCCTCATAATACAATTTCTTCTCAGGCAGTGGCCCAACCAGTTTCTCTTCCTCTTCTTAATAGTATCTAAAAGTGTTCTTTTCTCCCCCACCATTTCTAATACCCTCTCATTCGTCTTCCGCTCGACCCATTAATGCTTTCCATTCTTCTCCATACCCACATTTCGAAGGCTTCCAGTCGTTTTTCATCATTTTTACGTAATGCCCATGTTTCCGCTCCATACAGTACAACACTCCACACGAAGTATTTTATAAGGTCTTTTTTTCAACTCTTTATTCAAGGTCACACAAAGCAGACTTTTCTTCCTCCTAAAGGCTTTTTTCGCTATTCCCATTCTTGCTCTTATTTCACGTTCGCATTTCAGTCATTACTAAGAATACTACCCAGATATCGAAAACCATTTACTTGTTCTATTTTCTCCCCTCCTACTTTTATATTTTACACAGACCGCTTCGTTCCAATCACCATGGCTTTTGTCTTTCTAACATTTGATTTTATCCCATATTCTTCAAATACCTTCCTCAAGTTCTCTAACATCCTGTTGATTTTCTTTTCACATTCTGCAACAAGCGCTCTTTAAAAAGTATTTTATAATAACTTAAAGTGCTGTCTCTTTTGAAATAACAGCCTGATACATTATTGCTGTGAATGTAAGAATGTCTGATTCTGAGGCTTATACGGGTCCCTTAACTTCCTTACTACTCCACAGAAATTAAGGAAGCTTGCTTTTGCCCTAAAGGTAACAACCTTAAAATGTGCATCTAAGTCACAATCTCTTACAATCTTACAATCTCTTACTAAATTGCAATCTTTCAATCGCACCTGAGTTATAATTTTAATTAAAATCAGAGAAATCTCTCATACTAAACTGAACTCCCTGAGACGAAACGCCAAAGGGTTTAATTAAACCAACCGGCTACTTGTAATTGAAGAATGTAAGACCAGAACACATTGTGAGTCATATTCTCGTTGATTCTGGATTTCTTGAGTAAGATTCGTTTACCTCTTTCTTACAAGAAAGTTTCCAGTTGGCCGTACGATGTTTGGTGAACACAACACTTCCAATGACATTCGGTTTTCCAACTGCCACCCACCTAATTACTGATTAGACTTAGTAGTGCTTCATAATTATGGATCTTGTGATGTCTAATCCGAAACCTTACCACTCAATTACTGTAACCTTAATCCTAATTACATTATTGCTGCTGATTATATTACTAGTAATCTTTTTTGATACACTAATCTCAATGTGACATATTCTTATTTATCATTAACAATACAATTAAATCTAATAAATAATCAATGATATTAACATTTCTATTACTATAATTTAGTGTAGAAATAGTACTTTTTATAGTGTTAGTAACTTATAATGTTTAGAGCATGAAAAACCCAGTTACTAACTAGGTGAAATACTAATATCGATAGTTAATAATTAGTCACTGTATTACATTCTTATTATGTTCTGTCACAAGCTTTCCTCACTTGTGACGCAACTTGATGAGTTGGATACGCATTTGTCAGGATTAGAAGAGCATATTGGCGGAGATCTGGAAGTTGAGTCTACTGAACCCAAGTATATATGGTCTAAGGAGGAAGATAGCGTGGCTAGACATGCTCTTCTCTTGAGAGATACTTTGTATAGTTTGCAACATGAGGTATCATACTATATGCGTAGTTTAAATTTTTTTGAGTCTATTTTTTTCGATTTTGCGTTAATATTTACACGTCATTATAATAATTGATTTAAAATTATTTTATTTCTTATTTCCTTTTGTGAATGATTTTAATGTAGTATGCATGTCAATGGAATATACATCTTGTTTTTATGCATCCTGAAAATAGATTGATTTCAGTGAGTTGTTCTGTGTTGAATTTAGATCAAAGAAATTTGCGTCAGTGTATAAGGAACATCAAATGTGGCTGTTTATTGATGATGTACTTTTTCAACGAACTTAAAAAGTTATTTACTGAATTCTCTGTCTGTGTGTCTGTCTGTCCGTCTGTATGTTATTTGCGATTTTTTAAAATTTTGAACCCTCCTTTCGGTAAAGCATCAAAAACTATCTGAGAAAATGATGGAATTTTTTGCGTCATTCTTACCGTTCCCGAGATATTGGCCATAAAATGTTTGGCCATTGGCCATTGGAGATTTAAGAAACCTTATCTCGGGAACCATAAATTATAGAAAGATGGTGGCCAGTTGGCCAATGAGCACCAGTTAATGTCGGTACCAAAGTATTTACCATTCTCTTAGGTATTGATCAACACTAACATCATCTCTATATGACTTACAGTTCCAGACATGTTGGTCGCCAAAAAATAGTTCCGATTTCGGGAAACTTTAGGAGACATATCTCGGGAACCGTAAGTCATAGAGAGATCATATTTGTGTTGATCAACACCTAAGAGGATGGTGAACATTTTGGTACCAAATAGTAACCGGTGGCCACTGGCCAACTGACTACCGTTCCCCAGATATTGGCCAAAAAAGTTCGAATTTCGGGAGATTTAAGGAGTCATATCTCGGGAACCGTAAGTCATAGAGAGATGATATTTTGCGATTTTTTGCGAGAAACAGGAGGTATGGATAAAAAGATTTACATGTAGGAACAATCGCAGTTATCCTTTCCGCTCCATCTCTTCATTCTTTTTAAGTTCATTCTGGCAATGATCTTGGAACATTCTCAACTGGTTTTCTTACTTCTCTCCTTTTATGAGAACGACCTGTAAAGAATCAAAAATTTTAATAGTTTAATTTATTCATGAAACATTTAGTTACATTTCGTAATGGTGAAAAAGTTTGTCTTTAGGTTTTATTTTTATACCTAAATTTCACAAAGATATAGATTAAAGGCGTTACAACTATATAAATGGAATTTTCGAAGCAGTTTTTTTAGAATAGTCTCGAGGCTTTTATCTTGCTAATTATGAAATGTCTGTCGTGTTATTCTCCTAATATGAACATAATTTGCCGCGATGGGTCAGTGGTAGAGCGTTCACTTCTGGTGCATGGGGTTTCTGGTTCGATTTCAGCTCGCGCCAAGTGAACTTTGTAATGGACAAACACCGTGTGCGTGGGTTTTCTCGGAGTTCTACCGTTTACTCCCACTTTCTTCATTTCACCATTTCATTCATTTCTCTTCATCACCGTCTCCTTTAGCTTAGCCGGCATAACTGTGGGACGTAAGACTTAAAAGATTTCATTTCATGAACAGCATTTATATAGTGTTGTGCACTCGTACATTTTGAACGAATCATTTACCACAGTGGGTAGTTTTTGACTTCAATTGGAAACGTTAAACTACTTTCCCATTCTCACGTTCTAGTATGCATGTCCTATATTATGTATGTTTAGTTCAAGATTGTGTTATTATGCAAATTATTCAAGCATGAAACTTTTTTTTTTTTTACTATGATTTTCTGGTTGGTTGTGTTCATTGTGAATTTCAGCACGATCTAATTGAAATAGTGTATGTAGACAGTAATAGTTCTTTATGTTGTACACTTAACCTAAAGAAAGGATAGAATGTAAAATATATAGCTTTTGACTGGACTCTAGGATTGAGAAGACTGAATAATTCTACTCTTACGTTCCACTTCACAGAAAAAAAAAAAACTAAATGCAAATTTAGCTTTATTTAGGTTATGTTTTAATTATATTAAATTCACAATATTAGCAAGATGAACATGTCAAAAGTGTAAATAAGAATTGACTTCCCACTTCAGGCATTAAAATTATTATTTAATCCGTTATGCACTAGCAATGTTTTAGTAAACTGACAATATACAAGATGTTTGGAAACAGCATCGACAAGCTTTGAGAGTTTTGATCCTCAAACGAGAATAAGGAAGAATTGTGGACCAACATGGATACACAAATGCACCCTTTCGGAGCAATAACCTCATTAAAATTTGTCGGAACAATAAAATAGAGGAACAGTACTCGAGAACGAAAGATCAGATAGAAAGACTTAGTATTATCTAAATCTCTGGATTCCATCAATACACCATTGGATGTGTAACGTAGTCGGTGATAGGAAGAAGTTTATGGAGTCTTCTACAACAAATCACATAAAGCAGGAAGTCTAACCGGCACACTTACATATCCATTAGTTCATTAATGCAAACTAATTAACTAACTAACTCTAAGGACTATATAACGTGAAGGTTCAATGCCGCGTTCACAAAAGCTCTCCACTGACTTCTATCCTTAACCAACTGCATATAGTTTCTACTTTGTATTCCTATTTTGCGAGATCCATCTTAATATTGTCCTCCCATCTGTGTCTAGGTCTTCCTAATGGTTGTTTTCCGATTGGTCGTCCAGTGAAGACTTTAAAACCGTTCCTACTTTCTACCATCCTGGCTACACAACCTGCCCACTTGAGCCTCCTAGATTTAATGACCCTAACAGTGTTTGGTAAACGGTATAAATTATGTTGTTCCTCGTTATGAAGTTTCCACCATTCACCATTCCCGTTCCTCTTGGGTCCAAATATTCGTCTCAGAGTCTTGTTCTCAAATACTTTCAGTCTATGTTCTTCCCTCAGAGTAAGCGATCATGTTTCGCAACCATACAGAACAACAGGCATGATTATCGTTTTGTATATTTTAAGCTTCAAATTCCTCGACAGAATTCGCGTCGACAATAGATTTTGAACTGTGACCCATAATTATCAGTAAGTTGTTTACCCAACATCAATCCGATCATAATTTTTGCGAGTTATGATCCTTCTTGCATCGCTCCTATAAATTGTCGACAGACAATAGCTCCGAAGCATTTACGCTATCACGTTGGCCATCTATAATTTTTGTTTTTTCTTGTGAGGAGTCATTTCCCAAAGATTGTCGGATTGTTTTGTTATTTTTGGAGACCTTGTATATGTGTTACTAAAAATCGTAATTTTGTATTTCCCTCATTTTAAGCGAAATAAAGTTATAACACAAAAATTAATTACGTGAACGTAAAAACATATAAAGTTTTTACACAAGATCTTCAATACCATGATATTTTTATTTCAAAAAGTAGTTCGGGAGGCTTCAAATTCTAATGCTTTGTATTAATTTTTAGGTTTATTAATCTTGTGGTTTCACTTCGTATTTACTTTTTTAATAATTAAAATAATTTCTTGCATTTGGAAGCACTTATCTACTGTAAATAGCTATATAAATAATAATTGCTAAATAAGTAAATTCTGTCTTCAGATACGTAAATAGTATGTGTGTATATATTAGTTAAGAATCGAACCATTAATGTACAAGAAACCTTATTATTTCATCAGTACTTAGTGGTTGCCGATTAACAGTAGTGTAGTAACATTGCAGTACTCTGTGAAAGGACATATGTCTGCGAGTGGTATACGAGATCTATGAAGAGGTTATAGATTCTAAGAAACCAACTATGTTAGATTTATCTACTATAAATATGTGAAAGGTAATTGATTTTGAATAGAGATAACATTTCTCTAAATTCGTAATTTATGAATATACCAAGTTAGGTGTATTGTTCACTATATAGATTCCAATATAAATGTCCATTTAATATAATATCTTACCAAATTTTGTAAATTATTATGCAACTTCATTTATTTGTATAATCCTTTAATAAATTCCAATAAACGCTTGTATACATTTAAAACATTCTATAATTTGGATTTAGTACACAATTCCATTACACAATTATGCTATACATACGTATAAATCAACAACATACCTTTAAATCATTTTTTCTTCTAAAAAAATAAGAACGTGGACATTTTTAATATTTCAGGCCATCATATTTTCTTCCCAACAGAAATGTTAAAATATACAGGGTGATTGAGGAGGAATGTCACATAATTTGTGAGATGATTCTACATTTGAAAAAAATAAACCGAAAAAGTCCTATGAACATGTGTCCGATTTTAAATCGTTACGGAACTGGAGCGAGTTGAAGATTCCATACATCCATGAATGATTATAAAGACAAGTGTAAATATTACTTACCGAAACGCTGTGTAGGCGCTGTGGTGGGACAAATGACTGACCCATCCTATAAGAAGTGTTCAAAAAGTCCCTCACCAATCTCAACGCACTTGTCAACGCGTTGGACGATGTGTTGTGTTGCACATCAAACACCATCTCGGCGGGCTTTAATGCAGGCAACAGCGTCGGTGATGCAAGTCACAAGTTCTTCCACGTGTATTCACTTTCGTAGCGTACACATCCCCCTTTAACCAGCCCCATAAGAACTGGCTCACTGATCCAACCCACGATTGCATACTGGGTACGCTCGCAGCTGTTGCCTCAGTGTGAGGTCACAGTGCTGTCATCTGTTGGAGAATTCCACACCTCTTGTAGGATGGATCAGTCATTTGTCCCACCATTATTCTGTTCACCACAGCGCCTACACAGCGTTTCGGTAAGTAATATTCACACTTGTCTTCATAATAATTCATGGATGTGACCAATCCAGTTCAACCCGATCCAGTTTCGTAACGATCGAAAATCGGACACATGTTAATAGGACTTTTTCGGTTTATTTTCATATGTAGAATCCCCTCACAAATTATGTGACATTCCTCCTGAATCACCCTGTATGTAACATTTTATGTGAAGTAAAATATGATACTGTAAACATATTTGTATTTCATTTCGATGCAACTGCACATTTATCGTTCGTAAATGTTAAAGAATAATAGGTTTTCTTCTGATTAATTAATTATATCAAATCAATAATTGGGGATTTGACTTAAACAAAATTTTAAGTATTATTTTTGAAAAAAAATCTGTATTATAAAAAAGTATCCGATAACGTAAGTACTCATAAATATCAAAGTCTAAGGATGGATCTTTCTCGTTATACTGAGGCATATCTAGCAGGACTTCCCTTTATATTAGCGAAGAAAGAAAGAAATCTTTAAAACTTTTGCCAAAAAAAAAAAAAAAAAAAGCATTCTTATTTACTTGAAATCTTTGATTATTCCATTTAAATTTAATAAAATGTTTAGCATTTATTCTATGAAAATAATGTATATACCTATACTTCCGTATCTCATGTAATTATTTCTTTTATTTTTATAGGCTTCTGTTGTAAGTGCCATGAGAGAAACAACGGGTGAAGTGCTTGATATTATAACATCAACAGAAGAAGCCATCAATAAACTAAATAAACCGACAGAAATCACTCTAAGTAAGAAAAGGACTACTCCAGTATCGAAATCGAACGAAAATTCTGTTGGGCAAACGACTGTAAAAGAAAATGGGTGCTGTGAATCTCCGGAGCCTCCATCCCATCTTGATACACCACCAAGGCCAGGTAGTAACCCATCAGATGCAGAAATGCTTCCACGGCCAGGTAATAGGTTTTCTCTGTACGTAGTTGCTCCCTCCCAGGAATTGAATTCTCATACATTTGAAATGCTGGTTGATACTAAAATATTAGATTTTACAAAGTGATTGGTTTTCCGTTTTTCTCCGCACATACACTTCAAATATATATATATATGATGAATCATTATCGTTAGGTGACCTGGAAATGAAATCAGAAGTAGGTTCATGGGTGCCAGTATGCTGGTCACGAATTACTCAGTTGAACGTGTGCCATTTGATTAACTATACTCATTATGGATTATAGAGCGAGAGTTTTAGTTTAAATCACATTATTACAAGATTGTTTCAAATTCTTATTAAAAGAAGATAATCTCTGATAAGAGTACGAAGGATAAAGTAAGCGCTCTTACGTATTGCTATATTCCTGCCTTAGCAAAGTAAGATACTTGTAATTTTTATTTCTATTTTTCAAAATGTGATTTTGATAAATGCTTTATCGGTCGGTATATAAGACGCACCCCGTTTTCTACATTCAATTTTGGACAAAATATATTTTACTGCATGTAATAAAGATTTTTGGAAAACACGAAGTGATGTTTTAGAAAAAAAAACATATGCATAGTTAAAATGCTTAACAAAATCTGTAGAATCGCACGCCCGTCTGGAGATGTTCATAGCGCATGTGTGTTCAGAGAAAAACATACATATTATGAAACGGTAAATATCGGTTGTATCCAGATTACGCGTATTGAATCCTGAACTGTACGCCACTGGAATGATATTGCGTACCTTAAGGAAACTAGGAAGACATGAAACAACAGACATCGAACGCGTTTCAATTTTGGACTTACTCTCTAAAGAAGAAAAGCGCGTCTTATACGCTGGTAAATACGCTACTTTTTCTCACATTCCGAAGGGAAGTAATGTAACAAAGGCATTTGGCTCCAAAGTAAGTTAATTTCATATGCCACCCTGGTCGGAAATTTCGCTATTTTGCTCACTATGATTAAAGCTGATATAAATGTGTAAAGAAAGAGGATGGTGCAATTTTACAGTACATGAGAACTTAACGATCAGAATATAGAATTTCTGTTACAAAGTACGTACTTTGTTGCAAAGTCAGTGTACTTAATATTAAGAGTATTTGGCATTCTAGATTTAAAAATAAAATAAAATGTCAGATATTCTGCATTTGGGCGCTCTTTGAAGTATTGAGCGCTACTTCACAGGCATCTCTATATGCTTCATCCTTTCTGCGTTTTGGCTGTTGAGAAATCTTAATTAAGTTTGGAACAGTTAATTCTCTAAAAAGAAATATCGATTCCTTTGATTAGCAATATAGATAGTTCCGTTCACTGTCCGCTTTATGCTTCTGTTTCATTAATATAGGACATAGTTTATTTACTGTAGAAGCATATTTATGAAAGGATTTTAAATTTGTGACAAAATTTTAGGGTATTGTTTGTCGAATACATAAAAATTAATGAGTTCCGCTTATTTCTGTGTTAATTCTCTTCAAAATATGTCATGGGTATAATAATAACAATAATAATAAAATAGCAACATTATTAGAGCATCAAGTAGACATCTGCTCTCATGATTTTGAACTTTTTAAACTTAATGTAAACAAAAGATCGAATGCTTTCTTCTGATAGGTAATAGGTTCATATGATAATATATATTTGCAATGTTCATTAAAAGTTCGTACAGTACGGAAGGTATAACGTCGTTGCCTTCCCGCGAAAAGTTGTAGTGACGTTTACGGGTAGTAACCAGCTTGGTTACTCGTGGCTTGCTGAGCGCAGTAGACGGTTGGTGGTGATTGGCTACCCTCTTACCATACCCCCAATGATGAGCAGGTTCAAGCACGGGAAGCTAACGACCTTATACCTTCTGGACTATAATACTATATGAATTGTACAAACGCATAAATACACACTTTGAAAGTATTAGCTGTACAAGCATATAAAAAAGAGTTACATGGTATTAAGATAGAAATTAAATGATCAGATTAGGTTTTTTTGTACTGTATTACATTTTTAAATAGCCTATTCTTGCAGATGTTGCTCTACTTGTAGATTTATTACTTTTCAAAAATAATTTGTCTCTTTTTTAAAGAAAAAACTGACATTATGTCACTCAGAAGTTCATTCCAAAGTATTTATATTCCAAAGTATTTAATAAGATAAGGACCTAAAAGCGTATAACTAACGAATACTAACCATTCTAATATGATAGTGCATTCTTGACAGTCCAGAATGCACCTTAGACGTTTAGATTTATAATGGCATTATATCAACTGCTGTGAACCCATCTTAGACGCCTAGATATAATATTGAGAATATATCAACTGTTGTGAACCATCTTAGACGCCTAGATGGAATAATGAACTAAATCAACTATTGTGAAAGTTTCAGAGAAGCCTAGATGTATCTTTATCTAATGATAAAGACTCTTTATCGACTGTCGTGAACCTATCTTAAAAGTTTAGATTTAATGATTATATGACTAGTACAGTAGAATCAATTTCTTTAAATTTTCAATCAATTTTAGTTGAAAATTGTCAGTAAACGGTTTAAATTATTATTATTTTTCTAAAATTTAAACTTGTGATAAAGGAATTTTGCACTTATCATAATTCAATCAGGAGTAGCTGTTTTGTTTCTAAAACAGAATAACAAACACCAGTAGGATATATGTTTTGCTCATGACGTAATTTTGAACCATTCTCACAGAAAATCACTCAACCAGTGTTTCAAGTGTATCGAATATTCCTGGGATTTTGTAATGTTGCTTTAGCATCACATCTTGGTGTATTATTGTAAATATATATAGCATTGTAATGCTAGTTGCTAAATCAAAACAATTCCTAGTACAGTAGAATAAGCACATATATAGCATTCAGCTGCATGGATATCTGAAGTACAAAATCGTGTTTCAGAGGCACGTTCACATTCACGATTTATAATTAACACTAAAAAAATTAGGTTTTTAAGGGAGTAAGGGGTGCATTCAAACGGAAAATTATAGAATTCTAAATGCAAAATTAGAAGATGATCTGTAAAAGGAATATTTTCTTTATGTGTTGATAAAGATTTACATGCTTTAAAATTACTTTAAATAGTGCTGCTGTCTTTTTAAATGTCAAAAAACTTAAATAATTTAAACGAATCTTAGCCACTACATATATTTTAACCAATCAGGAGAACGTGCAATATATTTTGTAGTTATTAATTTAAATGTACTATGATAACTATTATGTTTACAAATGTTTATTTAATTCTTTTGTTTAATTTTGCAAGATGAGCTTGATAGCTTTTAGTTAGTGTTTTTTTTTTCCTTTATCATATATCTTGCAACTATTACTTTAATTTCTGCTAAATGCATTTTTACATATATTTTTCTTTGTGCAAAGCACAATTTGTAGTTTCCTTTCTTTTAAATATCTTTTTATTCTAATTAACTTTCTGTTTTGTTAGCTTCTGCATTTTATTTCTGAAAATTAGTTTCTTTAAAATAGTACGTCAATAGTCGTTCATTACAATATTTTTATTTGTTTGTCTGTATTCTGTAGGATCATGTTTGTTTGAATGAGCATTCGATAAATAACATTATTAGGCACAATATTTATTACAGTTCAGCTTGAATATAACCCTAATTTTAAATCTTTTTTTTTTTTTTTTTTTTTTTAATGTTCTATATGCATGATTATTACTTATTTTACTCTTGGCTTATTTCCTCATCTGTAGTTTTCTTTCATTGTTATAAACCTTCTTCCAGAAATATATGTCCAAAATGATCCATAGTGAATGTCATTATGATTAGAATGTACAGGGTGTCCATAAAAATACTATCATACTTTACAGTGGTATTATGTCGCTTTGAATAATCGTATTCAAATGAATTTAAAAGAAAAACTCAAATATTTTTTACTATACCTCATAGACATTGAATGTGGATTCCACGAGTGGCGATGCAGACATCAAGATGATATACCTATTCACACCACACATGCTTCAACGTATTTGATAAAATGGACTGGATAGCAGCACTGACACGATCTTGAACTTCTTGCAGATTTTGAGGCAATGACACAATCCTTTACGTAACCCTATAAAAAGAAGTCACAGACCCCAAGTCATCCGATCTCGGCGGCCACTTGAAGAAGACATTATCATTATTTCCGGCATAATCGTTTTACAGTGTCATCAGGTTTCAACTTACGTACTAATTGCAGTTTGTAGGGATGAAATTTACGTACGCAGGATCTTAGATACTGTGGATTTAGGAATGTTCAACTGCTGACCAGTTCTACGGACAAACTTCTTAGGACTACATACAAATGCCTCCCGCGCTTGTTCCACAATTCCCGCATTGGCAGATGGTCTCCCTGAATGGCTTTTCCTTTGATGATATACGCAGCCACGATCAACAAAATCAAGTACCACTTTAAAATTGACGTATGTGTAGGAGCCTGATATTGAAACCTTCGTCTGAAAGCACACTGAACCTGCATCAGGCTCTGCGTGCACTGATATTCCAAATCACACCAACTTCGTTCTTGTGGGGTCGCCATAACTCCTTAAAACTTATTCATTAATAACAACACAACACAACGAAAGGAAATAAATTTACGTTAGCACATTACGGCAGAAAAGTACAGGAACATAAAAGCTTCTCAAGTGACTTCCAGCAGAAACAGCAACTGCCTGCCAAATACACAACAATGAACCCATATCGATTAATCACAAAGTAAACATGAGTGAATTTACTTTTTATATGTTTGATTCCGTCCATTGTATACATTGTTGTCCATTGTTGACATACACAAAAACATTTGAGTTTTTTTAGTATTTTTATGGACATACTGTATATTTCAGAATACGTTCCTCTTATCCATCATCTCAAAAATTATGCTAAAAAATAGACCCTATTGTTAGTTGCTCCTGTATAAATGCAGTAGGAAAAAGAAAATTTTGTCTTGACACACAAAAATTAAACGAACAAATAGTCACAGGCTTCTAGATTTTCTTTCTAATATTGGAAGGTGAGGTCCATATTTTCGATTGATTTACAAATAGATTCCTTGCTTCGTCACTACCAATATTAATACATGTATTATTATCAATATTAGGCATATCAGTTTAATTTTGTGTCCTAACAACCTACATTGAGAAAAAATATTTTCCCATAGTAACCTCTCGTTTCTTCATATAACTATTTTACAATTTAAGTTATTAAGTTGTTAATCTTATATGAGGTAAGCATCTCAGTTCCACATTGATGCCAACTTTCTGTTAATTTTTATCGCATATCCGATTTCAAGTCCTTTTTTTCTTTATTTCACGTGAAAATGTTTTTGACTATACCTATGCCGTATTTACCATTGGCCACACATTTTTTTTTAAAAAAAAAAGAAAACAAGCGCAATTGGTAAGACTGTATGATCAGTAGAAATCATATCGAAGTTAGAAATATGTTTAAAACTTAATTCTAGAATATTTGTCTATAAGCACTAAATTTCGAAATGCCTGGTATATAAACTCGTCACATTTCTGCTTCACATAGATTTCTTTTTTTAAAATGAAAGCTTGAAAATTGTGTGTAGGCACATTATATTTATAGCTTTATTGTAATTTGTAGCATTCACCGTACTAGTACTAGTTGATTCAATTTTTAAATTGCGTAGAGGTATGCACAAGCATGAATGTACCAATGTTGTTTTATAGCACTGCAATTATTAAAGCAAATTGATATAGCACAATTGTCTAGAATATTGTAATTGTGGTTGCAATATCGACGACATATTTGTGGCAGTAAGATCTGAATTGAATCCATTCTAAGATTGTTTGGATCTGAAGTTTGTTCATAGAACCGAAACGGAATTTTCCTTAGATTTTACTAACATCCAGAAATTCCTTGAAAGTCTCAAATTCGTCTTATAATTCTTCATTTTGTTTCATTTAATAAATAATAGTAATACTAATAAATATTATCAAGTATCTCCCACAAGTTGTCAGCAATTAATATCCATATGTAGCCTATATCAATGTTTTAAGTGTGCATTTATAATTAGCCTTATTTCGTAAACAGCTTTCTCTTTCAATTTAACGGTATTATACTTTTGCAGCATCATTGACCTTTTGCAATGTAGATGTAATCTGTAAAGACAAGGATAACGTAAATTTATGACTGTTAAAATAACAAAAATAAATAGTAATAAATGCTACCTGTAAATCACAATTTTTAAAATTAAAATTAGAGTTTTCGATCAACAGTAGATCGTCATCAGAAAGAGGAAAAAATAAAATAAAAACAAGAAAAATTGGGAAAATCAAAAATGGATCAAAAGATTGCAATCTTGGCCAATAATTAGTTTTTGGATCAGGGACCACAAAATTTTTGAACGGCCCCTAAATCAAGTTTTCGTATTTTCTACGGAATAAGCATCATACGTAATTAACTGATAGTTTGAGTTTGGCTACACTATATGTAGTTCTCCAGATATAATGCCTACAAGAAATTTTTTTTATTGAAATATATTGGAACTTTTGATCCAATAATAAAAATAAGAAACATGTGTTGATACAATATGCCATGATAGAGAAGTATGAGATGATAGTTTCACTAAATTTTAAAAGTACTTTGAGTCAAAGTAAAATAGAAGAAGAAGAAGAAGAAGAAAAAGAAGAGAGAGATGAAAAGTTTGGACGCGGAAAACAAGGAACCTTAAGATAGATCCTTTAGTGGTGCTAAGTAGATTACTATAGTAAAATAAGAATGAATAAATATTAAACTAAAATCAACAGATTGAACTAAAATTACACTTTTGTCACGACTTTCGATATTTTGAATGGTCTTGTTTTCCTTTCCAATAACAACTCTGTGGTTCCTGTGAAGCTCATATGTACTTCTTTCGATTCTGTACTTTCAGGCTCTTTAGTGTCATTAACATTATATTCCAGTCTACATGGCCAAATGCTTTCTCAATATCAATAGTCCAGTCTACATGGCCAAACGCTTTTTCAATATCAATATTCTAGTCTACATAACCAAACGCTTTCTCAATATCAATATTCTAGTCTACATTGCCAAACGCTTTCTCAATATCAATATTCCAGTCTACATGGTCACACGCTTTCTTAATATCAATATTCTAGCCTACATGGTCAAACGCTTTCTCAATATCAATATTCTAGTCTACATGGCCAAACGCTTTCTTAATATCAATATTCCAGTCTACATGGTTAAACGCTTTCTCAATATCAATATTCCAGTCTACATGGTCAAACGCTTTGTCAATATCAATATTCCAGTCTACATGGCCAAACGCTTTCTCAATATCAATATTCCAGTCTACATGGTCAAACGCTTTCTCAATATCAATATTCTATTCTACATGGCCAAACGCTTTCTTAATATCAATATTCCAGTCTACATGGCTAAACGCTTTCTCAATATCAATATTCCAGTCTACATGGTCACACGCTCTCTCAATATCAATATTCCAGTCTACATGGCCAAACGCTTTGTCAATATCAATATTCTAGTCTACATGGCCAAACGCTTTGTCAATATCAATATTCCAGTCTACGTGGTCAAACGCTTTCTCAATATCAATATTCCAGTCTACATGATCAAACGCTTTCTCAATATCAATATTCTAGTCTACATAACCAAACGCTTTCTCAATATCAATATTCTAGTCTACATTGCCAAACGCTTTCTCAATATCAATATTGCAGTCTACATGGTCACACGCTTTCTCAATATCATTATTCTAGTCTGCATGACCAAACAATTTCTCAATATCAATATACAAGTCTACATGGCTAAACGCTTTCTCAATATCAATATTCCAGTCTACATGGCCAAACGCTTTCTCAATATCAATATTCCAGACTACATGGTCACACGCTTTCTCAATATAATTATTCTAGTCTACATGACCAAACAATTTCTCAATATCAATATTCCAGTCTACATGGCTAAACGCTTTCTCAATATCAATATTCCAGTCTACATGGTCAAACGCTTTCTCAATATCAATATTCCAGTCTACGTGGTCAAACGCTTTCTCAATATCAATATTCCAGTCTACATGGCTAAACGCTTTCTCAATATCAATATTCCAGTCTACGTGGTCAAACGCTTTCTCAATATCAATATTCCAGTCTACATGGCTAAACGCTTTCTCAATATCAATATTCCAGTCTACATGGTCAAACGCTTTCTCAATATCAATATTCTAGTCTACATGGCCAAACGCTTTCTCAATATCAATATTCCAGTCTACATGGTCACACGCTTTCTCAATATCAATATTCCAGTCTACATGGTCAAACGCTTTCTCAATATCAATATTCCAGTCTACGTGGTCACACGCTTTCTCAATATCAATATTCCAGTCTACATGGTCACACGCTTTCTCAATATCAATATTCCAGTCTACATGGCTAAACGCTTTCTCAATATCAATATTCCAGTCTACATGGTCAAACGCTTTCTCAATATCAATATTCCAGTCTACATGGTCAAACGCTTTCTCAATATCAATATTCCAGTCTACATGGTCAAACGCTTTCTCAATATCAATATTCTAGTCTACATGGCCAAACGCTTTCTCAATATCAATATTCTAGTCTACATGGCCAAACGCTTTCTCAATATCAATTTTCCAGTCTACATGGTCAAACCCTCTTTCAATATCAATAAAAGCTATAAGTGCATCTTATTAGCTTGGCTCGATTCAGTATTACTTCTCGAGTTTCTTTTTCTCATATGAACCCAGATTTATTCTCCGATAGATCCTTCTCCGTTTACAATTATCTTTTTTAATAGGTGATTCTGGATAGATTTTTTTGAATGCAAGGAATAGAAAATATTGTCATATGGTCTTCACAATTTCGTTTCGTACTTTTTTTTAAAAAAATTGGAATTTTAACTATCTTCTCTAAACTTTTGATACTTATTCTGTTATATTATGATCTGGTATGTACTGTATAGTGATTTAAATAGTTTTATTTTTGTGTTTGACCCTAATCCTTTTATTAACATTGTTTGTATATGATTTATTAAAACTTTCCCGTGAGATGTTTTCTCAAATTCGTATCGAAATTGATAGATCTGAGTCTTTTTTGATCTAGATGATTTTCTTTTTCAGTTTCTTCATTCACTTTTTTTTTCCAAATTTAGTCGAGGGTAGTGAAGTGGTTCGTAATCCAATTCTAATGGAGGCGAGATAGTATGGTGGGAAACGACGTATGCTGTGAAGTATATATTAATGAAAGGAGGAAACAATCAATTTCTTTTTACACATCAGATACTCTGTAGGTGTGAACTCAATAACACACAAAGAGTAAAAAAGTGAATGACTGGACCGAGAGTCGAACCTGGGGTTTTCGGCATACCATACCGATGCGTTAACCACTACGCTACCCAGTCTGCTTCCCAGAACAGCCACATACTGAATCATTTCCTGAAGTTGGTGTTCTTCGCTCAGACCACTCAACAGTATGCCGAAGACCCCGGGTTTGAGTATCGGTCCAGTCATTCACTTTTTCACTCTTTGTGTTATGCTGTGACGATTGATCTTGCTTGGTGGCCTGTTGAGACCTCAACTGCATTGAATCAAATTCCAGTCATGATTTCAGGCCTATATTAATATTGGATCTCACCTCTCCTAACGTCGGGGTTGCATAACGACACGGGACACAAAATATCAAACTCATCGTAAAGTTCTTCTACATATTCCATTGCTGAGCAATGTGTTTTTCTTCCACAAATATGCTCACATCTCTGTCTCTCATTGTGTTCGACTGTAACTTTTCTCTCATTAAGCAATTTTCTTATATTTTCGCAGGTCTCTCATGTTGCTTTCATTAATATTTTTCTTAACTTCGATGTATTTATTATCAATCCATGTTTCTTTTAAATTCTTTATCATCTATTTAATAGGTTCCTATTTTCTACCTCATTATTTTGTACCTTTGTTGTCGGCTCCTCCTCATAATAAAAATTTAAACATGACTGTGTTTGAGCTTGCCTTTTGAGTATCTAGATAATCATATTCTAAAATGAGTACTCGAAACTGTTTGCTTCTTGATATCAGTCCTAAAATAGATAACAAATGTTGATATATTATCTTGCAACATATTCTGATTTCGGGAAAAAAGAAGTGCTTAAAAGATAAGCATTCATAAGATAACATGAGATAATCAAAATATGTTAGTGCATTGTGTTTATGGTATGAAGGATGATAAAAACAAAAGTTTACTAGTTTCACAAACATAAAGGAGTAAAGGTTTCAGCATCTTTTACGTAAGTACTTGTAATTCATATAAATTCGTTTTATTTATTTTTTGCGTGTGTATTATATAAGAAAGAATCTTTTACACTAAAGCATGAACAGGGGGGCGCGGTTGCTCAGTGGTAGAACGTTCACCTCCGGTGCTTGGAGTCCCTGGTTCGATCCCAGCTCGCGCCGTGTGGACTTTGTGGTAGACAAACACTGTGCTCGTGGGTTTTCTCGGGGTTCTCCCGTTTCCCCCCACTTTCATCATTCCACCATTTCATTCATTTCTCATTATCACGTCTCCTTTAACCTAAACGGCATAACCGTGGGACGTAAAACTGCAAGATTTCATTTCATTTTTATTTTTTAAAGCATGAACATCATATTAATTAATTAACAATAAGAACATTTTAAAATTCTACAATATGTTTTTAATGAAAAAAAAGAGACATATCCAAAGTTCGGACACATACCAATCAATAAATCTTATTGAGCTGAATAAAATTACATCGGCAATGGTAAATTCTTATGTGTAGTGTTTGAGAAATTGGAGAAAAACGATTTTTTGTAATCTAAAAATTAATGCTGTACGATATCCACTCCATCTATTAAGATGGAACTGATAATGAAGAATTTATTCACCAAGGTTTTTAACATGACATTAGAAAGAACAATAGTACATAGCATGGTTAATAAGATATGACCCAAAATTATGATTAATTCTTAAACTTTAATTAATGAGATATGGCCCAAAGTTATGATTAAACTCTTAAATTTTAATTAATGAGATATGGCCCTAAATTATGATTAACTCTTAAATATTGCCCAAAATTATGATTAACTCATAAACTTTAATTAATGAGATATTGCCCAAAATTATGATTAACTCTTAAATATTGCCCAAAATTATGATTAACTCTTAAACTTTAATTAATGAGATATTGCCCAAAATTATGATTAACTCTTAAATATTGCCCAAAATTATGATTAACTCTTAAATATTGCCCAAAATTATGATTAACTCTTAAATATTGCCCAAAATTATTATTAACTCTTAAATATTGCCCAAAATTATGATTTACTCTTAAATATTGCCCAAAATTATTATTAACTCTTAAATATTGCCCAAAATTATGATTAACTCTTAAACTTTAATTGATGAAATATGGCCCAAAATTATGATTAACTCTTAAACTTTAATTAATGAGATATTGCCAAAAATTATGATTAATTCTTAAATTTTAAGTAATGAGACATGTCCTAAATATATCATTAACTCTTAAACTTTAAATAATGAGACGTCCTAAATATATCATAAATATTAAACTTTAATTAATGAGATATTTCCCAAAAATATTATTAACTCTTAAACTTATAGCCAACGGCCCATAATAAATTTAAGTTCCCCAGCTTCACTACCTTACTGTTCTTTCCTTTCAACAGCTTGAAAGTCTTCCAGTATAGTTATGCATGTGTCCTTTTCTTCTCTTTTCTCTTAATTTTCATGTATTTCTTCAGTTGTCTGTGTGTTGATTGATGCGTAAAGCTGTAGCAGTACCAAAGCCTACTTCTTCTCCGAAAGTCTTACTATCAGAACCCTATCGTAAACAAATTCTATTCTTATTGCCTTTGCTTTAGGCGCTTTCCCAGAACGACTTCCCCATCATTACGATCGCTTTTCTCCCTCTTACCCCAATAAAACATCCTGTATCTTTCACTTCGCAGTTCCACAGTACCTCTCCATCTAACCTCACAAACTTCCATCAAACCTAGTTCCTTTTGTATTTCATGTTTTCATTTCCTATGGTGCTCCTTTATTCATCCTATGGTGCAAACATTTCATTCTGAAAATGTAATAAGATTGTTTCTGTGATTCTTTACATTAACCATGAACTTTATGTTTTTCCTTACCAGGAACAATTGCTGAGAGAGAACACAAGAAGTGGGAAACGGCTGCTCCATTGCCAAACAATCCATACTCGGCAGAGAACATTGCCAAACGACTAAACAAACGAATTACGATCAGCAGAGCAATCAGTGATGACAATGTAGTGGTGTAAGTAGCATTTTTAAAAAATAGTACAAAAAAAGGAATGTATTCACATTATATTTTACTAAAGATTAGACAAAACCCACACAACCAAGATGCACAGATGGTATTGAACAGTGGTTCGCACATGTTTCAAGTATTTCACAGAATTGTTCTGTAGATGACACTAGTGTTGAATAGTGTTGCTCTGAAAAACTTATAGCCGTAAATTTTGGAACCATGCTTTTTAAAATTTACACAAGATATTTTCAGTTCATAGCTGTAATTTGTCATTATAGCGTTCATTTTATACTAGTGCCACCTATGGGGCAATTCTGTAAACTATTTGAAACCTGACCATTGGTGCTCAAACACACCTTGTTCGTCTAGATTATCTATTGCCAAAAACATGGCTTGTCATTACAAGAATTAAGTGCCTTGCATCAGAGAAATATTAATTTACGTGTGCAAGTGAATGTGTGTGTAATGTAGCCATAATCACTCAGTGCTTGTATAAGTGTACTTCTAATCTGAATTCTCAATCTGCTCTTCCACTTCATTTCCTTAATTGCCAGTTTTCCTTAAAAGTTATGAACTACATGGTAAACAACTGGCCATCCAATCTATGCTCCTTTGAGTTCATTGCTCCACTAGCTACGTAAATGGGTTCGAATCTACATTTTGAATTGAAATTGATTTTAAATTTACACATTCTCTGAGAGTTTAGTGATACTATATGTGTTTGCTACTTATGTTATCAAATTATATACTTCGTCACTGTAGTGGTATTACAACAGCACTTTAGTATGATGTCATATGTAAGGTTATTTAGCACATACATAGAGCCGTGCTCATGGCTTTAACACAAGCAGTGCCGGGTATACGAAGCCATATACATATGACTGGGAAACTATATCACTGAATTCTATGACGTGACTTGGTTATCAGTGTTCCCTGCAAGTAGTAGCATTGAATGTTTTAAAAATATACCGAATGGCAGGTAATTAACTGGAATTATTGTGTATGTGGCGTCATCAAATGTTGATTCTCATTTGGTTGAATCAATAATATTTCTCACTGAAATAAGTGAGCATCGCTTTCCTAAATCTCTAAAAGCATGAATCTCCATAAAATTATACTGCAAAGTATTTGTGCATCTTTAAATATCAAATTATTGCTAAGATCATAAAATATACTTGTAAACCTGAGCACAAGTTTCACTGCACAAATCACAAACCTGTAAATATAAACATCTTATTAGTCGACAGTGTATCAGAAAAAATCTTCACATATTCTCATATAATATTCCTGTAAAATCATTGTGTTCATGACTATTGTTTCGAGCCCTCTTCACAGTCAAATCCTATACCAAAGATCCTATAATCTGAAATCAATTGTTGGCTTTCAATGTATTTTCAAATGAAATTAGTTCAAACTCGCTCGACGCAAAATGAAAATAATAAAACTGCAAAGAGCTTAAAATGATCCTTCATCCTGTATACCTCAGAAACAGAGAGGTCAACAACTTTTACCAGTAAATGGTTGTCTTAGTTCATGAAGACAGATCATGAAAAGTCGTAGGCGAAAACAAAGAGATTAGCTGAAGACTGTGGAGCATGGAAGTTTCTCAGTTGCGGCAAGTGACCAACCTGTCAACAATGGCAGAAAACCTATGATGATGATGATGTATTAAAATGCAATCTCAGTTGTAATCCCAACTTAAACATTAGACATAAGATGAACAAAACTATGTTGAAGGAATTCAAATATGGGTAAAATATAAAAATCTTACATAACCTCAGGAAGTCAGGAAGAATTGGTTCCACTTTGTCTATTGATGTACCGAACTTTAAGTAAGTTGTCTTCCGTATGTGGTATCGTCTTTTGCGGATACTTCGATAATTTAAAGGAAACGGTAATCGTTGATACTAACCAAGGACACATTATAGAAATGGCGCCCGAACAAGAACGTACAGGAACCGAATCCTAAATGTCGTAAAGCGAGGAAATAAAAATATGGAAAAGCGAGCAAATAAAATTCAAAACAAAATAAATGTAAAATATGATAAGAATGATATGCCGTAGTGTTAGGTTAGGTTGTGAAAACAAATGAAGGGCGTAACTGTGTAATATAAACAATGTGTAAATGTGTTTAGGTTGGAATGGAGCCATTAGTGGCTGAAGTTATTTGTACATTGGATATGAGCCTTAGGTGGCTGAGTTTTTTGTATAATTATCAAAGTTAGTTGAAGTGTAGTTATCTCTGAACCTTAGTGGTTGTAAAGTGTATGTTAATTACCCAGAGATATACAGGTGCATTAAAGAGGTGAGGTAATCAGAAAGTTGCTTTGACATTCACTGGGAATTACAGTAGTTTAGAAGGTTATTTAAAAATAAATACCTTGCACTAATTTTTAACGATCTAACACGTAGATTAAATTAAAGAGTGAGGAAGTAATTGGAAGTGAAAGATTTGTAATGTATTTATACAAGAAATCGTATCAGCGTCTTAAAAATCGTCTCCATGTACACTATGTAACATTCTCTTGTTTTGGTTTACGGCGTTGATGTTTCACTTCCTCTTACCAGTAGTGTTTAATTGTTAATTTTTGTATTTTTACTCCTATTGAGTTTTTAAAATGAAGCTATATAATATGACATTGAAATATGAAATATTTTTTGTGTTAATTCTATATTTTTACTACTATTATTATTAATGGTTATCCGTACATATATAGATACAAGAAGAATTAATGATATATTGCTATCTTGTTACAGTGAATTTCCAGAATTCCGAAGTGAATTGGAAAAAGAAGCCGAAAAGGCACCACTTCAAATAAACTGCGGTGGGAAACAAGTGAACTACCAAAGGTGGGTAAAATATGTAAATTTCCAATGTTTATATTCTAATTTTGCTCATGTCAAGTAGAGATAAAGAGACATTGTGATAGAGCAATAAATTGAATAATAAACTGAGCCGTATAGAAGACTGGTATTTCTTAGAAGAGTTTCCTTGTTTAGGTAGTTAAATAGTTTGCGAAAGAATATATATTAATGCCGATGCCTTTGATATCGGTATTTATCGCCTGCCGAGAAAGGAGAGGTTTATCCAAATTGGCGACTAACCCGTGCCATTAGGTCCGGTAGTGTACCACGTGGTACATCAGCACGTAAGACTGAAATAGGCAGGGCTGGGACTACAACGTAAGCTTGGCTTTGTAATGGATGCAATAGTTGTCAAGTGGTTCTGGCCACACTGACAGTGTGCATTAAGATATAGTCTGTGACAGCACAGCGCATGTGATGTAATGAGTGTTCGCTGTAAGGTGAATTATATAAATTCATAATAAATACGTTCTAGTGTAATACACTTAAGTGTATTAATTAATTAATTATCATAACAAACGATACATGGCGCAGTCGGTTATCTTTTAACAGTGAGACTGTCATCTAGCAAAACAAAAATGCAGTCAGCTAAAGTCCCGAAGGAACTTTGCCTTACCGGTAATTTGTGTGAGAATTGGCGAAAATTCAAACAAAATTTTGATATTTATATGACTGCAAGCGGTCAAGATTTAAAGCCCAGTGCCACCAAAGTTGCCATATTACTGAATGTAGTTGGTGAAGAAGCTGTAGAAATTTACAACACTTTTGAGATAAGTGATGAAGACAAAAAGAAGTACGAGGTAGTTGTTCAAACTTTTGAAACTTACTTCAATCCCCAGAAAAACGTGGTCGTAGAACGTTATGTTTTTAACTCCCGTGTGCAAGATGAAGGAGAATCGTTTGATTCATTCGTTACCGATTTAAAGAAACTGGTTAAGACGTGTGAATTTGGTAACCAAACAGACAGTGTAATAAGAGATCGTATTGTGTTAGGAATACGTGATAAGGTATTACAGGAAAGAATGTTACGTGCAGGAGAACTGTCACTAGATAAGGCTATTGAAATGGGACGTGCAGCGGAATTGAGCAGACAACAAGCAGATACCATACAGAACAAACAAGTTAGTGAAGTGCGAAGAAAAAGTGCAAGTGGGAAAAAGTTATCAGCTCCGCCAGGTAAAGCATGGACAACAGGAGAGAACAAAAATAAGTGTAAAGAACACAGTGCAAGGAACTCGCGTTTTCACAATAATGAGTACAAGTGTAAGAAGTGCAACACAGTACATAAGAAAGCGCAGTGCCCAGCATTCGGTAAACAGTGCAGAAAGTGTCAACAGTTTAATCATTTTGCAGTGGGGTGCAAGGCTAAACAAGTCCAGTGCATACAGGAAGAAGTAGCGGAAACGACGGACACAAGTGATGTACTGTATTTATCAGAAGTGTCAATATCTCACATTAATGCTGTAATGTCAGCAAGGCAAGAATGGGAAGAAACCATTCAGGTGGAAGATAAACAAATCACATTTAAGTTGGACACAGGTGCAGAAGTCAACGTGCTTCCAATTAGAGAATTTAAACGTGTAAATCAACAATTTAAGGTCAGGCCTACCAAAATGTTGTTAGAAGTCTATGGTGGTCATAAAATTAAACCCGTAGGTATTGTAAACTTACATTGTGTGTCAAAAAACGCGGATGAATACTTAGATTTTGTAATAGTTGAAGGTGTAAGTAACGCAGCTAAGCCGTTATTAGGCCTAAGTGCATGCACAAAGTTACATTTAATACAAAGAGTACCTGTTGATATTGTAACAACAATGGCCAAGAGCAGATTTATATCTCAAAATAAGGACGTATTTGAAGGTATTGGTAAGTACAAGGGGAAACTACACGTAGAAGTTGACAAAAACGCAAAACCTGTTGCAAAGCCACCAAGAAGGGTGCCGCTAAGTATACAGCCTAAACTTAAGCAAGCAATTGAAAAACTAGAAAAAGATGGAATTATTTGTAAAGAAGAAAATCCAACGGGTTGGGTAAGCAATCTAGTTATAGTTGAAAAACCTAATGGGTCCCTGAGATTGTGTTTGGATCCTAAAGATTTAAATAAAGCTCGTAAACGAAATTATGCAATAATCCCTACTGTGGAAGAGGTTAGTGCAAGGTTAAATAAAAAATCTGTGTACAGTGTTTTAGATTGGAAAGATGGCTTCTATCACATTGAGCTTGATGAAGAGTCAAGTAAATTGTGTACGTTTAGCTCACCGTATGGGTGTTGGAGGTTTTTAAGGCTACCTTTTGGTCTAAGAATAGCTCCAGAAGTGTTTCAGAAATTAAATGAAAAGTGTTTTGGAGATATTCCTGGTGTAGTCGTCTATTTTGATGATCTTTTAATAGGGGCAGAATCTGAAAAAGAACACGATCAAATCATGAATGTAGTGCTAGAGAGAGCAAGAAATTTGAACATTAAGTTCAATCCTGAAAAACTACAATATAAGGTACACGAAGTTAAATACCTAGGGCATGTGTACAGTAGAGAGGGAATTAGACCTAATAGGGACATGGTAAAAGCTGTACTTGAGTTAAAAGAACCCAAAAATAAAAAGGAATTACAAAGAGTAATTGGCATGGTAAATTACGTAAATAGGTTCATTCCAAATTACTCTACAATCACTGCACCGTTAAGGGAATTGTTAAAATCAAATATTGAATGGCAGTGGTTACCGAAACATAGGGAGGCTTTTGAAACGTTAAAACAAAAACTTTCTAGTGCTCCTGTGTTAGCTAATTTTGATGTAAATAAGAAAATTACATTACAATGTGATTCTTCAAGTGAAGGGCTGGGTTGCTGTCTCAAACAAGATGGGCATCCTGTAGCTTACAGTTCTCGTAGCCTTACAGAAACTGAGAAATCATATGCACAGGTCGAAAAGGAGTTACTTAGTATTGTATATGCGGTGAAAAAATTTCATTTGTACATCTATGGTAGGGAAGTAGAGGTAGAAACAGATCACAAGCCTCTAGTTTCTATAAGGAATAAATATGTAGCAGATGTGCCTTCTAGTAGATTACAAAGAATGAAGCTCAAATTACTGAATTATAATCTTAAACTTGTTTATGTACAAGGCAAAAATATGCACATTGCAGATCTATTGTCAAGGTCATATCTTAATGAGGTTGAGGAAGACGATAAGTCACTTACTGAAGTAATCCATAGTCTAACTTCTCACTTACAAGTTAGTGATGCACGTAAAGAGCAGTTCATTGAAGCAACTAAATTAGACCCTGTGTTAAGTAGAGTTTTGGATCTGTATTACAAGGGTTGGCCCGATGATAAGAAGGAATTAGATGATAGTGTAAAATTTTATCATAAATTGAGACAGGATATTACTGTAGAAAATGGCCTAGTGTTTTTAGGTAAAAAAGTAATTGTACCGGTTAGTTTAAGGAAACAAGTGTTAAACCAGTTGCATGAAAGTCATTTTGGAGTGCAAAAAACTAAAGCAAGAGCAAGAAAGATAGTGTATTGGCCAGGGTTAGCAACGGATATAGAAAATATGGTCCTTAAATGTACGACGTGTGAGAAGTACAGAATGTCAAATACCAAAGAACCGTTAATTTCCCATGACATACCAAATTTACCATTCGAAAAAATAGGTGTTGATATCTTAGAATTTGGGGGTAAGTCATTTCTAGTCATAATGGATTATTACTCGAAATGGCTTGAACTTTTACCACTGAAGTCAAAAACTTCTGTAGAAGTAAATGACAAACTTAAAAATGTATTTACAACACATGGTATACCTAAAATTGTGGTGACTGACATTGTACCATTTAGCTCAAGGGAATGCAGGGATTTTGCTAGAGAGTGGGATTTCACTATTATAACTAGTAGTCCAAGGTATCCAAGGTCGAACGGATTGGCAGAGAAAGCGGTAGGAATTTCAAAAAGAATTTTAAAGAAAAGCCAAGAAGAAGGGAGAGACTACAGGTTAGGGTTACTTGAATATCGGAATTCTCCTGTATTAGGATCAGATATGTCACCGTCTCAAATGTTAATGAGTAGGAGGGTAAGAACTAAGTTGCCAGTACATGTAGAGCTGCTAAAACCAAAAGTTCAAGAAAATGTACACAAAATGTTACTAAAGAAGCAGCAGAAAAATAAAATGCTTTATGACAAAACAGCTAAAATAAGGCCTGAATTTAAACCAGGGGAAAATTGTTTGTTGCAAAAGGATAAGATATGGGTACCAGGTCAAGTAATTAATGTTGAAAACACTCCGAGATCATATTTAGTAAAAGATACAAACAATCAGGTGTATCGCAGGAATAAAATACATTTAAGAAAGTCTCTAAACAAATTTGAATTTCAAAACTTGTGTGAGTATGATGATGTAACTAACAATAATGTACAGGGTGTGCAAGAAAATCAAGAACCCATAGAACAAGACAATATAACGAGAAATCAAAATGTGACAGAAACTAGTTGTGATGTCAATCTAAGGGGAGTAGTTGGTGATAAGCCACGTAGGTCCGAAAGAAAAGTAAAGAAGCCTTACTGGTTCAAAGATTATGTGTAAAAGGGGGAGATGTAATGGATGCAATAGTTGTCAAGTGGTTCTGGCCACACTGACAGTGTGCATTAAGATATAGTCTGTGACAGCACAGCGCATGTGATGTAATGAGTGTTCGCTGTAAGGTGAATTATATAAATTCATAATAAATACGTTCTAGTGTAATACACTTAAGTGTATTAATTAATTAATTATCATAACAAACGATACAGGCTTAATGTTCCGGAACTGACACTGGAGATGCCAGTAGACTCCTATCCGCTAGAGAAGTTTCTTCCACCAGTAGGTATAGGAGATGGTCCTAGGTTCATTGCGCAAATGCTCCGGAACTGACATTGGAGATGCTGGTAGACTCTCATCCGCTAGAGAAGTTCTTTCTACCAGTAGGTATAACTGGGAGATGGGCCTCGGTTCATCGCGCAAATGATGGTATTCCATTACCCTCCTCAGAAAAATTCTTGGTGTTCTAGTATTTATGTTTCGAACGATTAGTCACTGAAAACTTCTTTGATCACAAATTACAGACTGTTTTACATGAAATTCCACAGTATAAAATGCTCTCCTGTCTTAGTTTCCTATCATATTGATCTATAGCGGTAGAATGCGTAACTAAACGTAAGCTTTGCCAGCCACTAGAACTTTTTGAGTTTTCTTATTTAACATACGTTGCATGATATTGTGAATAAATAAACGTGAGTTATGAAACTTTGAAATCGGGAAGATCATTTACAATAGCTCTTTATTAAAGATTCAAAGCAGAAGAGAGAAAGTTACTATTAAATTGTGCATTTTACTCTGTCGATAAGTCTTTGAATGAAGAACGCAAACAATACTAATTAACAACTCGCCTGAATTAAATTTATATCTCTTTCGTGTGATTTCTTATCCGATATTTCAAGTGCTTCCCACTTTCGCTTTTCTTCAGAGTTAGGATTAAAACTTTCTTCTGTGCAATTCTTCACATAGTTTTTGTAATTATAGTGATTTGTATACAGTATAAACGTATTTTTATAATGCAGTATAATTTGGTTAGTTCACTAACAACTAAAGCAAACCTGCTGCTTGTATTTTTCAGGAATCTTATCCTGTAATCTTCCACAATGAATATTATTATGTCTTGCAACCGATGGATGTTCAAATCCCTGTACATACAAAATGTTGTCAAATCAAACTTCGTTGCCAATTAATGTTCAAATTCAACCCACATTTTGTAATTTATTGTATGGGTTAAAAGATGTATAATAAAGTATTTACAGTCTTAAAGTTTGTTTTTATTGATGTAGTTGATAATGATCGTATCCTAGTCCTTCTCAAGGATTCCTTTTTCGATATTCAGTAGCAGATTTTTTGTTCTTCTATAATAGACTTCAAATACGTTTCTTTAAATGTTGGAAGTGACGTGATATAAGAGCTAATTTCTTCTTTTGAATTGTATGTTTTGTAGTTTGGAGATGTTTTGACAATTCTGAGACAGCTTCTGCATACTCATGGGACTCCTTAATGTGTTCCTTTAATCTGGTGTCAATATTTCTTTTGGCCACTCCTATATAGGAAGCGTCACAGGAGCAAAAGACTTGACATATGCCAGTTAAGCTGTGTTCATCCCTGGAATTTTTATAATGTCTTAGAGAAATTTCCATGTTTCTAGGAAGGGGGGGGGGAGGGTTGAAACTAATTAAGGGTAATGTATTTTAACTGTTTGCCTTAATTTTTACGATATCCCTGAACACAACGGAAATTATATCCAGGGAGGATGTCTTGCGTACAATTTTTTCAGACCTGTTTTTTCAAGTCGTAATAATGTGGGCGTTTTGTTTTGTGTTTCCTTCATAATAGGACTGTAAACGTTAATACATCATAGGTTTGATATTCTTTGTAGTTCTTCAGCCAAAACTTCCTGAAGTGTTACCAACCTAAACTCTAAAATACGTGTTTATCCATATGTTGACCTTGGTCTAGCAGGAATGGTTTTTAGATCTTTTTACGAGTATATTACTTGCTAAAGGTTTTCTGTATACTTTAGTTTGAAATTTATTGAATTTTCTACAAAATGTAACGTCTAAAATGTAAAATGTATCAGTCTCATTATGATGGAAATACGGACATGAAAAGCCCACAATATTTTTATAAGTCAAGATACCCACCCCCATCCCTTACGGGTTTTACTTTAGTTGTGTAGGGATATCGTACACATTAAGGAAAACGACTAAAAGACACAATCTTAAAGTTAGTTTCAAATCCCCTAGAAACATGGAAAGATCTTTAAATCATTATAAGAATGTTTTGTGGGTAAAAACATCGTAAATGGCATATATCAGGTCTTTTGCTCCTGTGATGGTTTCTATATAGGCATGACCAAAAGAAACATTTACGTCAAATTAAAGAAATACATTAAGGAGTTTCATGAGTATACAAAAGCTGTTTCAGGGTTTCAAAACATCTCCAAACCACAAAATATACAGTTCAAAAGGTAGAGCTTAGATCTTAGATCCAGTCACTTATATTTGAAACTTATTATATAAGGACAAAAGATCCGCTATTGAGTACCGAAAAAGGAAACCTTGAGAAGGACTACGATACCATCATTACCAACTACATCAACAAAAACAAAATTTAAGACTGTAAATATTTTATTATTATATATTTTATATTTTATTTTAATCCACATAATAAATTACAAAATGCGGATTGAATTTGAACATTACACTGGCATTTAATTTGACAACATTGTACATACAGGGATTTGAACATCCTCGATTAGAAGACATAATAATATTTGATTTAGTTGCTACTGCACAAACCAAATTATACTATCTTATAAAAATATATGTATATATACACACCACTGCTGTTACAAAACTATGTAAAGAACTGCATAGAAAAAAAGCTTTCAGCTCAAGCCCTAAAGAAAAGTACACATGGGAAGTACTTGAAACATCGGTTAAAAAACACATGAAAATAACATTATTTAGGGGAGTTGTTCCCCGCTCAATAACCAATAACGCAAACAATACTTCGAAAACATAACTGTTCAATTGTTATTTTGATCTATTTTATATCATTTATCGTATTGTAATTAATTAATTATATGTAAGCATAATATGTAATAAACAAGTATAATATATATTCTGACATGTTCTGCAAATTGCGTACATCTTGTACTTTGAACGCATTAAATACTGTACAAAATCATTAAAGGTTTATTATTATTATTATTGTTTTCTCATAAATCGATTCCATATCTTAAAAAACTCTGGCGATAAGCGAAATAGGTTATTCTTTAAAAGTGTAGATTCCATGTATGGCCAATAGATAACATATTGAACTAAGTTTACTACTGGAGAGATTCCTATTTATTTTTATTAATGGGGTTGAAAATGCGACTATGAAGTCATTTCGCACTATAAATAATTAACAACGAAACACTGGAAGGTAATTTTTGAATGAAGTCGGCCATAGTCTAAGGCTACATAAGTTAACGTCCCGGCATTTACCTGGTGTGACTGACAAAACCTTCAGTCAGGATGACTTGCTGCATGATTCGAACCCGGTACCTCCTGCTCTCGAAGCCAGAACACTACCTGTTCATCTATGCCCACATGGAAATATCTCTGTCATATTGAATTGGACCAAGAAATTTTGTTGATATTGATAACGTAGTGCAATTTATTTAACTTCATTCGAACAGTAACTCTTAAATATTGTACAGAAGAAATTGTATTTTAAGTTGACCTTTCATTCAATATCACAAAACCATGGATCCAATAGTTTAAGTACAGAATTAATATTGTCTCACAGCTGATCTCAAGTCTGAACATTACTTCAATCGTACCTAGATAGCATAACAAAAAAGCTGTAACTAGCAGAATATCCGTCTTTGCATGGGGAGAATATCATTTTGGACATAAAGTACTAATGGGGGTTGAATTTGGATTTGAACGGCATGAGATGTATCACTGTTCATCTCAGCGACCTCGAAAACTATGGATTCGACATTAATATCGAGTATTTTCGATCATTTATTTATGTATATATCCTCTTCCCCAAGTTGCGGGGCTGAATTTGGATTTAAACGGTATCGGAAGTGTCATTGTTTATCTCAGCGACTCCGAAAACAACGGATTCGATACTAATATCGATCATTTTCGGTCATTTTTAAATATCTCCGCTTCCCTCTCCCCTGAATTGCACTGTCAAAGTTAAATTATGAAAACCATCCCATGCCCGATCCTCATCTATGTGACAAATTTGATCGAGATCGGTTTCGTGGTTCAAGAGTTATTAAGTTTTATTTATTGTTGTATATCTCCCCCTCTCCTACGTTGTACCGTCAAAATGAAATGATAACATCACTCCCAGGCCTGAACCTTATCTGTGTTAGAAATTTGATCGAGATCGGTCAAAGAGTTATTAAGTCACAAACATAGTAACTTTCAGTTTTATATATATAAATTTATGAATTAACGTAGCGAGTTTTGTACTATTTTTGGAAGGTATTCAAGAGATGGGTATATTTAAAGAACTTGCGTCTAAATAGAAACTTTAATTAATTCGTACAGTAATAATGCTACGTGCTACCTAACAGTAGTGAACACATTTTGTTGGACCGAACAAAAGAATTATAAAAGTTTAGTTAAAATTTTAAGATGTCGTTAACTTTGCACTCTTGGACATAAACCACCTACATTAATATCTTAGAACTGTGGATTGAGTTTTCACAGTTATTATTACTTTTTTCAGCCCAACAAAAGTATTCACTCTTGAAGGTTATTACTCTTGACCAGTGATCACCAAACCGTCGATTGCGTGGTACTAGTATCTCGCAGGGACATTTTCGGTAGATTGCGTTAACGCTCCGGTTAGCTAAACTTGATCAGTGTTGCCAATTTGGGGTAAAAGTTGCTAAACCTAAAGAATTCGACTTCCAGAATAGCGACAAAAAATATTTGTTATATATTATTTTTTTTCTTAAATTTCAGTTTCTTGTTTTATTATATACAGTTTAATTAAAATTGATTTCATATTTACTAGGAATGTAAGTTTGTAAGCAATAAACAAATGCAAGATACTTTAAAAAATAAACAAGTTGGTAGTTCTTTTGGTTGGTATTTCACAGTAGGATTTAAAAACAATGGTCAGAAGCTTCATAAGTTTAGCGACCACTGCTCTTGACGACATTCAAAGTAATCATTTTGAACTATCTAACATTATAGTTTAATCTTATTAGAGCTACGTAATAAATTTTCATATATGCGTAGATATACTACATTATAATTAGTTTTTCAAAAAGTGTAAAAGTGTTTGTAGAAATTAGAAGATTTTTTTTCTTTCTTTGAAGATACGGCCGTGATTATTACATCAACGTGGAGAAAGAGGTCAACAAAAATCGACAGCAGGAGAAATCCCCGGCGCAAGCTCTGAACCAGCTGGAAGAGCAGGTAAGTCGCCATCCACCTTCTCCACTGCTTTTTGAATTGGAAAGAGATGTTCTTCGACAAGATTTGTATCATGCTTCCTTCCGATCCAGACAGGCATCACCTCATTTTATGTTGAATCCCTTGTACGAGCCACAAGATGGTGATGATGATGATGACAATACGAATTCAGAATCTGTGAGTGTGCAACGTAGCAGAGAGACTGTGGACATTGCAGTAGCTGAATCAGGTTACGAGAGCTCTCAAGATTCTCTAGTTGAGTCCAATCGATCTGATAGTCTTCGCCTCACCCGACCTAAACCTGAAGTGGTTATTGAAACAATGGAGTCACTCGCAAGTATTCGTCGCACAAACAGTCTTCGCTTACCATATCGCAAATCAACGAAAGAGCAACTACTTGGAGGTAGTTTAAGACTAAAGGGCAACTCGAGACTTTCTATGATGTGGTAGATATCACATACGCACACACACACACACACACATACATATACATGCTTACGTACTGACACTGAATGGCAGTGTGTTGCTTCGAGGTTGATTTTTGCCCAAGTGTAAGACTGGATAATCAATCAATTTTACATTAAGTTACCAATTTGTTTTACGTTGTGTACCAATACGTTCTGAAGTGAAACTTTGCTGCAGAGTTTCGAAAAATTCATATATACCGCGTTATTTATGCATGAAAGAATAGGATTTTGTTTAAACTGTTAATAGGATATATTAATAGTATATATATATATATGCATTCTATTCTGTTACTTGGCTTTCTGTTCTATAGTTGAATTTGTATATTCTGTGAAATATACATTTTTTTTTTTTTAAATATAAAGTGACAGATAATCCGATGCTTACGAAGTCTTACATACGTACTGGCTGTGGTTTCAATCCGTAAACTAGATACATATTCGAATAAAATTGGATTAATTTTCCCTTTGTATTCGTTACTATTAATGTATATTTTATAGAAAGGTACATTTTATATAAAGACTAAGTTATTTTTATGAGATCGGAGAAATTGTTCGCCATAATATAATAAATATATGATGTTTGAATTTGCACGTCTTAGTACGTCCGTAAGGAATGTTTTTGGAAATATGAGACATTTACTGATTCGAACAGAACATATTAAGTGGTTCAGCTTTGAGATGACTTATTTTGACTTTAAAATAATCTCTACACACATTTACTATATAACATACGTTTACATTAAGACAAACGGAACGGACGTCACTATACTTAAAGGGCTCTAAACTGTCACAAATTACAAACAAATTCTTTTGTAGTCTCTTCTTTAAAAACAGAACTTGCTCGTGAACTGGCAAATATTTGTATCGATCTTCTACATTTCCCAAAGATACAATTTCCATTGATTAATGTTTTACATTATTAAAACAATATCTCTGCAAATGTACAATATATTTTACAAGCATTTTTCGGACCTGAATAAGAATAAGATGAATCTGTATGATCGTATATTTTTAGTACAGTCTTACAGTTTTTGTCGAGCCTGCATTAAACAAGTAATAGGCCGTGATTTTTAATTTTTTTTTTTTTCGTGCAATTGGTGCTTTACAATCTCTGTTCATTATAAGGAATATAGTTTTAGGTAAAGTCACTCTTAAGATGGGAATTAATCTATTCCATTTATCTGGGAGATGCTTATTTCAATTATTTTCGTAATGGTTTGACGTTTGTTGTCCTGTTTAAATATTGCGTAGTTTTTCCTTTGTGTTGTCCGATTTGTGCAGAGTAACTAACGAAATTATTTTATATTGTAAATGAAATTTTAGTAATTATATATACATATATTGTTTGAATGAAGGGAAAAAGTAATTTATATATTCCAATAAATAAGCAGAGGACTTTAGCAAACATTGCAACACATTAATGTTTTTAATTTTGTATACAGTAAATCGTTTTAACACAAGAGAAAGGAGAAAAAGAAAAAAAATATAGAATAGGTTGAAAATATCCCGTCTACATTACGTACATAACAATAATGTACTTTTTTTTATCTCATTTTTCTCACAGTCAAATCTTACAATCTCTTTCTGTTACTGTTTGTATAAGCATCTTATATTTTATTTTCAGTATGTCTGCCCCGGCGTTCCTTTGTTCAGTGCATGACACTTGATACATGATTCCTTACACAAAATACAATACATTTCGAGTATTCGGCCTAATGTGGCAGAAGGGTAGGCCGGATAACAAAAAAGCCGGAGATCTGTAAACTCATTTCTTTGCTCCACCAATACCAAAAGACACAATTTTTACACCAAAACTCACTGATATAATACAGTACGTATTTTCTCGCTTCTTATTTGACTCTGTGCTGGTAGTTTATAAATGTTTATGCACTGCATTGTACGTTTCAGGAATTTATTAGAGAAAAAGTAAGTTAAAGAATACGTACACAGTAGTTCAAATTTTAACATAAATTCCTTAAATGCAGGAAACATAAACAAAACATTAACATAAAATTAGTCGTAATCATTAAGAAAATTGACTCAAACTGATTTTTACAGTACACAGATATGAAAAGGTAGCCATAAGATAATAGTCAAAACTTAAAGTTTTTAGTTTTTGAAAAAGTCCTTAACAGATGACTGCTTCTAAATTTTAGCTGTCTTTCGCAACGCAATGTCCCTCCACTTACGCAAACATATGCTATCAGCTGGCGTCGCTTCTACCTGCTTTCAATGCCTTGGCAATATTGCCAATGCAACGCCTTGCCTTCCTCATTTAAATATGATAAAAGAAAACGAGGCCGGATAGTTGTGAGCCGGGTACTCGGGAGTCTACTGTAGTACAAAAGAAATCACTTCGAAACCACTTGCTTTAAAAGCTAGATGCATGAGGAAATTGTTGTAAGCGTGGATTTAACTTCTAATCTCAATAGAACATTCAGTAACTTGATAATTCACAGAATTCCTAAATCTTACCAACTAAAATGTGAGATATTTCCATTTTGACTTTTCAGAGTCAAATGTTCAGTGATTGGATCATTAAGCATACAAAATTATTTTCTTCTTCGATATTTAATTATTGTTAGTATATTATTGAGGGTTTTAACGTTCGCCAATGACATTTTTTTTCACATATATTGTGCCTAATTGAAGCATTTTTTGTCTCACGTTTATTAAAACTGGTTTGATCCATTTACTGGCAGAAATTACCTTCCAAACAAGAAGAATAGATGAAACATCACAACAGGGATATGATAATGGAACAATTTAAATGATGAAATATGTTACACGATCTCTAAATAAGATACACAATGTCTACTAAAAAAAAAAAAAAAAGATTTATTCTTTTTACTTACAGGATGTACCAAAAGTTCACGGCCATAGGCAAATTCCGTTATGAGTAGGGATACAAAACAATAGAAAGGGAAGAAAGTGTTTGAAAATAAGTGTTTTCAATTTAAAAACGGTATTATTTTTTTCAATCGCACCAGCCGTTTGGGCCCTATGCTTCCCTCCTTAAATGGAAAATGTAACATTTTTCAGCTCAGCAGTCTGGGGAAACAGAACGTAAGGACAGGCAAAAATGACAAGGTGAACTTGTACTTGTTATATGAGGAACTTAAACTTAGAATATCCCAAATCCGTTTTCTTACAATGCCGTATTGTTGGTATGGTGAGAACCCAAGAGAACAACTTGCTGATACGGGTCACAGTGGTAGAGCATTTACCTCTGGTGCATGGGGGACCTTGGTTCGATCCCAGCTCACATAAAGTGAGCTTTGTGGTGGCCAAACACCATGTGCGTGGGTTTTCTCGGTGTTCTCCATTTCCTCCCACTTTCTTCATGCCATCATTTCATTCATTTGTCATCACTGTTTCCTTTAGTCTAGCCTGCATAACTATGGGACGTAAAATTTCATTTCAACAACCTGATGAATTGGCAACGCTGCTTTTTTATTTAACGTAGGGCACCTCACCAATATGGAGTCCAAACGGCTGGTGTGATTGGAAAAATTCTACCTTTTTTAAATTGAAAATAACCTATATTCGACAAATTTCCTCTATTTCCATTTTTCCATATCTTCACTCATAACAGGGTTAGCCTGTAGCTCTGGACTTTTGATACACCCTGTTTATTTGTAATAAATATGTGTGAATTATCATAATGCAAAAAAATTGCTAAATATATTGCAACTTGCCCCGCGAGAAAGCTTTTTTGTAATAATGGTAAAAATCTTGCGCTGTCTGCTTCCAAAATGCAAAATACTAGTACTTGAACCCTGGTTAGATTCCGACACGTGTGGAACATTATCAGAAGGACGGCAAAGTGGATGTAGGGGGAAAAGGTATGAATATAACTTATATAAAATCACATAACGGTTGATTAAGAGTTATACAATAAAGTGAAGAGCAATATCAAACAAAAGAAGATTGCGATAAAATTTTGCCAGATTATTTGGTTTGAAAGTTCAAACATTTTGTGGCACATACTTTGTAATAGCATTTTCTGGCCAAGTTTCACCTTGATTGAAATACGATGAATCCTAGTTACCATTTTCTTAACTGGATAATTGGCATTATCTTCAATCGAATTATAAAAAAAACTAAAATTTCGAGTGGTACTTAAGGATAAAATCTGAATGAGAAAAGTTTGCTTGTAATGATATCGTTGTATTACTACGTACCTGCAGTGGCTTTGATTTCAAATGAATTTGCTTATATATTACTTCGAGTACTTCCTTGGAAAAGTGAACACTTAATTGCATTTTGCAAAATTAATTAGGATAATGATGAAAACATTATATTGTTAGAAGAAGAGCGTTATATCGTTTATCGAGATATGATCTTTATATTGGTTGTTTTTCAATATAATTCATTCTTTGCTATATCAGAAAAGAAATGCGGATCAAAATCTGTATTTTACTAACATATCTACGTGGCTAATTTACAGATATTGCATTAGTTTGATGTGTAAATATAATATGTTTGACAATATTAACAACATAACGATTCAAATTTCTTTCTTGAGCTTTCTCGTGGCTATGCGGTTAGCATACGTGTCTTTTGCGTGGGAGACCCGGATTCGATTCCCGGCGGGAGCTCATGTGGTTCAAATTCTACATAAAACTGTAGATCCACGTCGCAGCCTCGCTGCTGAAAGGGACGCTAAACTGACAGCCAAATCAAGTCAAATAAAATTTGTTTCTGAATTAGCCATTCTCAGCATTCCATATACTTCTGCAAATGTTTTGCCAAAGCGAAACATAATGAGAGAAGTCTTGTATATCATATCAAAAATTTATATTCATCATGACGGTTATGTATATTTTCCGAGAACTTCTATAGTAGAAATTAGTTTAAACAATGGAGTCACTTGGGATACGAATTAGGGGGAAGGAGGATAGAGCTAGAAGAGAACTACCAGATTTCAAAAGATTGTAACTTGTCTCTTCTAGCTGGGTTTATTCGAAGGATATTCATATACTAAACACCTTCGCCCTTCCACAAGTATCCGACACCTACAAAATTGGGCTAGCAAACACGAAATTTGTGAGTTGTTGTGTGAACACTTTGTCAAGTTACTCTACAATATTCATGAAAATCTCATTTATAGCCATTATCTCAGTGATCACGAGATCCGTTTGTAATTGTATTGTCTATGTAGAATATTGCAACATAGCAATACAGTTTATTAGTTACCATTTAGGCTATATATATTGTTACCATTAACCGTTTAGATTGCCTACGTTAATATGAAAAAAAATTATTGTTAATAATGTGGAATAAAATTTCACTAAGGTATTAAAGTTTTCTTCCACTTTTGTCGATCTTCAGCTTCCTCTTTTATCTCCCAATATTTTCTCCTATCTTTCAAATAATCGATCAGCTGTGTTCTTCTTCTTCCTATTCCTCGCTTCCCTTCCATCTTTCCTTCTATGGCGGTGTGAAGAAGACAATTTCTTCGCAAGATGTGTCCAATCCAATTGGCCTTTCTACGAAGAATGGTGGCTAGAAGTGTCCTTTTTCTTCTATCCATTTTAAAACATCTTCGTTTGTTGCTCTCTCTGTCCATTTTATCTTCTCCATCTTCCTCCAACACCACATTTCGAAGCTCTCCAAATATTTCCTTTCTAACTTCCGTAATGTGCAAGTCTCTGAACTATACAGTCCAATGCTCCATATATAACACTTGACCAACTTCTTAAGTCCAATATTGAGCCTGCTAGTTAAGAGTGATCTTTTCTTGTTGAACGCTTCTTTAGCTATGGCAATTCTTGACCTGATTTCTTTGGTGCAGTAAGCGTCTCTCGTCAAAATACTTCCCAGATACTTGAAATTATCGACCTCTTCAAGTTCTCTTTGTTCTACTCTGATCCGTAAGGACATGTTTCCACGGGATATTCTCATGACTTTCGACTTTTCGATGTTAATTTCCATTCCATACAGTTTTCCAGTGTCAACTATTTTGTCAATCATCTCCTGTAGTCCTCCTTCGGTTTTAGCTATTATAACCGTATCATCTGCATACCTGATCTTGTTAATGATCTGCCCTCCAATCTTGAAATCTCCAATTTCTGTTAATGCTTCCTTCATTAAACATTCACTGTAAATGTTGAATAATTGGGGCGACAAACTGCATCCTTGTTTGACTCCTCTTCCAATCTCCACACTATTGGTTTCTCCTTCATTCAAGCGCAGCTTCACTCGTTGTCCTCTGTACAGGTTTTGAATGGGTTGTCGATCTCTCCAGTTGACTCCGATAAAGCCAAAATCTAAAATTGAAAAAAAAAAAACCTCATTAGTCCCAGGACCTGTCGAAAGGCAGAATACTTATTAATAATAATAATTAAAGTTTTGTATGCATCTCCATTTATAATTATAATATAAAATGTATTTAATAAATCGTTTAAAGGCCTTAAGGAAAATCATTTCTCCTGAATTCGCAATTAGATAGAAGTTACGTACAAGCTCTGTGCAAACACTAGGAGAGAGAGACTAGAGTCTGCACTGCAGTTTTGAAGCCTTCGGAAAACCATTATTGGCGTTTTATTAAGTTTTCTCGGGCTATCAGCCAGGTGAAAGTATTGACACCCGATGTTTCGAATGCAATGTATGAATATCACTAATTTCACCTGGCTGATAGCTGAGAAAACTTACTAAAATCACGTCGCCACGAAAAATTCAATTCTTCCTTCATTATTGGCGTATGTAAAGAATATTTCAAGTATAAAATAAGTAAAACTTATTTGAAAGAGGAAATGACAAAATTATGAAAGTGGACGGAAAATAATTGAAAAAAAAAAGTCTGAATAGACAGAAAATCCCCTACTTATCTTTGAAAACTCTACTACTTCATTTAAATGTTCACTGCTATTCCAAAATTACAGTTAAACATGATTTTCCGTTTTTCAAAAGTTTGATTACCTTCTGAAATCGTTAACTCAATGTTATTTCATGATCAGTCCACATTTAACAGGACTTGAAATACAAATTGTATTATCGTATTTTAGCTTCTTACAGAAAAATATGATTGAATTTAATAACAATAATAATCTATAAATAAAAATGTCATTTCTTTTTCTTTCCGTTTCCTCTGTTTCTTGCCATCTATCTTTTTATCTTGGCTTTCAAAGCCTTCATATTTAAGTCCAAGACTTATTTCACAGAACTTGTTTTTTTTTTTTCAACTTATAAAATATTATGAACTAGCTGTTATTATTATATACAGAATAATAACAAAAGTCATTTGTAAATACTATTTCCTGAGGTTTGTCATAATTGTTTGATATAACTTATCTGTAGATTTTTTTTACCAATCCTACATTATTATTATTATAAAACTAGTACATTTTCTGAAATAGACCCTAATCGATCCTCCTTGTTCAGCGTCCATCATTTTCGAGAAATGACAAATTAAAGATATTAAAGTGCGAGCACGTTCCGACAACCAAATCGAGAGAAATTATAAAATTTCTTGTAAGACTCATGCTTCGTTTCTACCTGAGATACTTATCATCTCCTGTTCAAAAAGTTGTGAAGTTCAAATATATAAAGATACATATATAGAGAGCAGCGTTTCCCAACCTTTTTCAACTTGCGGCACACTACGGGTGTAACTTGAATTCTCGCGGCACACTCATAGATATTATTATTATTTGCAAATATAAAATACCATGGTATTTTTTTTTTCTGTGATTACTGATCTCCTTCTCATAGAAATGAAAGCTCGATCACTGGTTTTCCCCTATGCTAATTCATTGTGCTTAGTTTTTATTCTAATTTTTAAATAGAAAACAATCAAATATAGGACTCAGATTTTTAAAAATACGCTTTCTTTTTCGAAAACTGTATCCACCCTTTCACTAAAAACGAAGATCACTAAATAACGAACGAACAAACAAATGTCTTGTACTTTTAACTTTGCTGTTTTAACCAAAACGGTGCATATTATTGCAATCACACAGCTTGCGATGCGTCGAAGTCAAAACACACCTGTTGAACAAAGTTTTGTTCTGTCATTCATGTTCGAATGAGTGTTCTACGAACGTTCACTTGACGCGTACCGTACAAGTGCTTCCATTTCTCGGTGTTAGTATGACTTTCAATTAAAGCGCAACATAGCAGCTAACCGTTTAAATGTGTAAGAGCCGAAATACTGTCTGCTACACAGTAATAGATGTAGAATAATATATTACAATTACAGTAATTTTTTCCATCTTAGAAATTCATACTAATGTGAAATACAAAAATACACATTTTTTTCCTATGTCTTGCAATTTGGTTGTTATAGAATTAATAATTTTGTTTCGATTTCCTCGCGGCACACCAGCGGTCCATTCGCGGCACACCGGTTGGGAAACGCTGATATAGAGTGAGGCTTATACTTACGTTTTTCCTGTGACGTTTCTATTACAATTCTTATTCGTTATTATCATATTGATGGAAGCATATATTAACAATGATGACATTTATATCGAATATGATTGTCAAATATGTTGTGTTGGATTTAACTGCTTTTCTCTTCCTCTCAATGCACGTTCAGAGGAACAACTATTTTCAGAGTTGTTTCGCTCATCATGCGATAGAAGTACACTATAAATATTTGTCATACATAAAAATAAAGAGCTTAGGAAGTTACGGTTGTACTTATTCAACATTAAACAGTATTCAAATTTGCCAGTGATAACTATAATCATAAGAAAACTGTCAATGAATGCAGATCCAGGTGAATCCCCGACAATTATATTTTTCAGCTTCTCTCCTTTTTTCTTTCTTTTCTTCTTTCGTCAAAAATCTCGGGAAAATCTAGATGATTGGATTATGCCCTCTGTATCAAGATGTCAGCCTGAATCACTATGTCTGACATTGTGATAGCTCAAACAATCGTTCTTCTGTTGATTTCGCTTACAAAACCTAATAGTTCTTTAGACTACTTCTAGTGAAAATGTTCTATAGACGTATTTTCCATATACATAGACATAGACATATGTTCTACATTAACGACAACATTTGGAAATTTTCAGTTTGACAGTTACATGAAATAGAACTGCAGAAGAGACCACAATATCTCGATCCTTTTAATCACAGATAGACTGGTCGAAAGTTACGAAACAGTTTTTGATTTCTTTAATGGTTCTCTTGAAACCACAGTACAAGACATTATTTTTAAAAGTTTAAATTGCTTGTGGTAATGGTTTTAAAGTTAAAATTGCTTGTGATAAATTTACGAGCAGTAAAATGTAAAAAATAGTACTTTCGAAAATTTAAAATAATGTCCTGTTACATCTTTCCGTAAATCCGTTAGTTGTAGTACCTTAAGAAAATTTAGCCAATCGCTGTAAATGCAAAGTGAATCATAGAAATTACTACACTTTTATTTTATTTTTTAAAATTTAACTTTTGGAATTATGCCTGCCAAACACACACACACATACACCCAAGTCAATAATTTGGACCGACTTCCTAAGAGTAGGATTAACTTTGACCTTACCATAGTTGAGTTTTCTATTGTCCATACAAGCCAAATTTTGAGTACAAGTTCAAAATCAGCCTTGATGCAATATGAATATGTAAATATACTCTAAACCCTACAGCCCTCTAAGCCCTGTGGAATATTTGCTACAGAAATAATCAAAATTTTAATGTACCACTGCTATGATAGTGTAACCAGTAACTAGCGCTTTGTTTCTTTTCACATTTTGGGATGTCGTCTTTATGCATTTAATTATCAATTTGTTTAGAAATAGATTTAAAGAATAAGGTATACTTTCACCAATATCCTTTACAATATTTTCAAGTGTATTTATGTCACTGTGTTTTAAAAATGATTTCTCACCTTACAATTGCCACTGCCAGTCGCATGATTTAGTCTTACTTTCTGCCTTTATTGCTTTCTTTAGCGTATGCGAATACAAAGCACTATTCAGTATCTCATAGCCTACCTTACAGAAGTATACTGTAGACTCTTTAAAAGGCGTAATCATTGCCATTACTAAATTTTCTAAGTAAATTTCTCCATAAAGTTTTCGCCTTTCTTGTTTCATGTAAGGCTTCAGCTGGGCGTTGGGTTGCAATATGATTGATTCCTTATAATCTGGCCATGCACCTTCAGCTATTAAACAAGAAATGTTCAAACTGTGATTTGCGCTCTTTGATAATCATCTTATTGTTCCATAGCTCTTTCAAAAACTTGTTCTTTAAATGCTAATATGTTAACATTTCAAAGGTTTTTAATCGCGGAGCGGATAAACTTCGTTTGAGTTTATCTTATCTCCCAAATCATTTCTACTTGTTTCTCTAAAAAGAAAGATAAAAATGTGAATGAATTCAAACAACAGTAGCAGTCAATAAAAATCTCTATAAAAATATCGGGGACAAAACGGTAAACATGGACTTTATTTTAAATATATTTTTTTCTATTTTAAATTATACTTTCGAAGAGTTTCGGTTTGGTTGGCCAGGGGGACGCTAAGGCGAATTATTGTTACGGGCGACAACTAGTATAACTGTAACTTGAATTAAGAATAATGTAAATCTTGAGATATGGTTAGAGGTATGCGAGAAACAAGCTTGAATACCACTGATTTAAATCATAGCTTCATTTCATAAGCTTATGAAAGTTTCGTTTTTCGAAATTAAAACCTTCTTTTTCAACTAAACTATTGTATCTTTATCTCTTTTAAAAAAATAGACATCAATATATGTGCGAATTAGAACACTTTTCTGATAACTTTATGCGCAAAGTGACATAACATTAATTTCTAGTGTAATAAGAAAAGCTATTCTTAATTGTGTTGTTTCCGTGATCGTGGTGAAGAAAACTGTATGTGTAATAAGAGAAAAGTTATATATTTCTTAATACCTCTATGAGTATTAACTAAAAAAAAAGAAAGATATTAAACGAAAGGGCATTATTTCGAATATTACATGTTAGGAACATAGAACTTATTGTTTGTGATAATTTCATTTTATCTCATTATATTTCGTGCTAAGATTGTACACAAATACAGTACAATACATCGTTAATGAAAAAATGGAATATTATTTGCGCAGTATGCTTGTAAGAATTGTTCAATTGTTCTAAGTATTGTTGTTGATAATATGTTACGTGTTTCAAATTTAGATTTTTGCTTTGTTTTTAAAAATAATAAATTTAGTTTTACTAAATTGCAAAAATAAATTTTATTTCAAATTAAAAATTATATACAGAGTAGACTATTTATCTTGGTAAGCCCTTGTAACTCTTAAACTAATTAACAAAAAATGCTGGCATTTTGTACTATGCAAATGTAGGCTGGAGAACATTTCTCGGCATACTCTGCGATACCACAATGTTAACAGTGTTGCCAACCCAACATAAAGTTGCTCCCCTTTCTAATGGCATTACGTTACGTTATTATGTATTTCAAATTTACATGTAAAACGAAAACATACAATATTACACTTGTCATACAGTGTTGTAAAGTAAGGACGATACCCCAAACATCGAAAAGCAGCCAAATTTTGAAGGTTCTACAACAGTAATGATGCAAGTGATACAGACGGGGTAATGCATTTCCGAAGTACCTTTGTGTTGAATACTATGGTCATTATATGACATATTTCGAACAAATACAAACAAAGGTAGATGGAATTGAAAATTTGATTTTTTTCGGACTTTATTTCGAAAAAGTGTTTAGATAAGTATCAGGTCGAATCACTTAGTTAGTTTTAAATAGACATAAAGAGCATAATGCAGTTTGAAGCAATTTAATATCTCAAACTGTTCGGGAGATATGATAAAAATGATAACATTTCATATATTTTTTAAAATAGCATATTTGCGGGAACTTCTTAAAACAATTTTTGATTTACTTTGCTGCTATTATATTACAATAATACTTTCTAGTAGGTGTAATTACAAGTCCTCGGAATTACATAATTGTAAGCAGTGTTGCAAAGTTCAACAACAGTTTTTACCATATCTCCAGAACGGTTTGAGATATCAAATTGCTGTAAACGGTAATGACATTTTCACGTCTACTAAAAGCCATCAATGCAGTTGGATGACGTACTTTACATAAGCAGTTTTTCGAAATAAAGGGTTTTTGAAAAGTCAAATTTTCAAATCTTTGTAAGTTTATTTGTATTCATTCGAAATCCGTCATATCATACTCATAGTATTCCGACACTAAAGTACTCTGGATGTGCACTGCCTCACCCATCTCGTTTGCATTATTACTAGTGTATAGGCTACCAAAAATGTGGATGTGGGTGACACTGTAACGTACTTAATTTAGGACATTGCATTCTAAGTGTAATATTGGGTGTTTTCTAAGGATGCGCACGAGACAAGATTTGTGACTGTCTCATCTCGAAAATGTGCTGTAAAAGTGATGTTTCGACTCGAAAAATATATATTTCTCTATTGGAAGAGCCGTGTCTCGTCTCGAAAATGTGCTGTAAAAGTGATGTCCCGACTAAAAAATGTATATTTCTCTACTGAAAGAGCCGTGTCTCGACTCGAATTTTATCAGGAAAATCCTGTCTCGACTCGTCTCGTGCGCATCCCTAGTGTTTTCGTTTTACATCATCTTTCTCTCCTCAACCATAGGTTGGTGGGCAATATGGAATTTTTAAAACTTTTCTCTCCTTTGGAAAAGCTGTTTTATACTTTGATAAGGCCTCTTTTTTGTAACTGCATCTAGATATTCTATCCTTGGCCTTTCTCTTCCTGGTTTTCCTTCTGCCTTTCCCTCTATCAACACGACGGTGATCCAATCGGAGTGCCGATTATCTTCATGATCTTTCCTCCTTCATTAGCTTCCTTTAGTACGTCTTCATTTTTTTCCTTTCGGTCCATGATATGCGCAGCATTCTGAGCCAACACCACATTTCGTTTTACACAGATATTTGGAATATGAATTACCTAGATGCTGTATCATTTGAAAAAGACAAAACTTTGGTTGGTAATATGTTAATCTTATGGAATTGTAGAGTGTGCCGAACAATAATCCTCTGCCGATATTTACACACTACAAAATTTCAGCCTTTTTTGACAATTAGTTTAAGAACTACGAAGGTAAAACACCAACCTGTATGTAAAACATAAAAAAGCGATTAAATAATCTTCAATATTACAAATATGTAGTAGTGTTTATTGTAAACGTTTCGTTAAAACCATCAAAATATTAATTTTTCTCCATTTGTTCGAAAACTACGCATAAGGTTTTGCTCTCACGCATATCATTTCATTCAGCTTAATAGGATCTCTCAATTGGTATATGTCACATCTTTCCATATTTTTTTTTTCATTAAACGCTATTAATATTGTAAAATTGAAATATTTTTTATATTGTTAAAGAAATACGAGGGTCGTTTGGAAAGTAACCTCCGATTGCAGAGGCGGATCTAGAAGTTAAACACTGGAGGTGCCAAGCACAACCCAGACGAGAGCTTGCTATAAACTTTCAAAAATATGTGAATAATAGTTTCAATTATTTTTGTCACTCAAAAAACTGGGGGGTCCTAAGCCCCCGGCCTAGATCCGCCACTGTCCGATTGGTTAAAAAAGAAACACCAAAGTAAATAAAAAGAATTTATTATATACATCTGAAAAATACTTATTTGCTCTATTTTTCAACATAGTTTCCATGAACATTCAAGCAGTTATGATATCTCTTTACTAGCGTAGTGATTTCATTAGCATAAAAATCTCCCTCCTGTGCCTTGAGCCAGCCTGTGTCACTATGTCATATATAACATAGTCCTGGAAATTTGTGGAAATTCATCGGAAAGCTCCGAGAGAACTTTTTCATAAACTTTCTGAACGAGTTTATCAGTGACCACTGATGGCCTGCCAATGCTTTCTTCGTCATGACTGTTTGTCACCCATTTTTAAATGAACGAACCCATTCACGAAAAACTACTTCACTCATCACGCTTGATCCGGCAGAAAGTTCCCGATGAATAGCTGCTTTCGAATATTATTTTGCCGTAAGAAAACGTATAACAGCTCGGACTTCACGGAGTTTTCTGTTGCAGCACACATTTTGAGATGCTACAAAACTGGAACTAGTGATCAGACAATCTAAGCTCTACTACGACTGGTTGCAGATTGATCTACCGGGCACGTCTGTACAAAGATGGTGCTGCCCCCACTACTTCACGCACACTGTCCAATCGGAGATTACTTTCCGAACTCGCTTCGTATATTTATTTGCTTTGCACTATACTCTTTTTAGTATATTTGAACAACATATTTGACCATGTTTTTACAGATAGCTATTACAAAAATAGTAACACTAACATCCCGTTATTCTTTCAGTAAGTAAGTTTGGAACGAATCGACGAAGTTTAATGCTGTTTTCTTTGAAGTAGATAGAACTTAATAATGAAAACTGTATTCGAATTGGTCAGTTCGTTTAGAATATGATGATGAAAACTATTTTCAGTTACTCATGTCCGCGTGATCCCGGGCTTGATTCCCCGGCCAGTGCTTCCCAATTTTCGGCGTGCGCTCAGCGTCGTGAGGTAAACTGGGGAGTTGCATGAAAACAATACGTGACGGCCATTAGGTCTAGAAAGCTCCGGGCGTGTCTGTTAAGAACAGGGCGTCGCAGCGCGTTGACCACGTGCTTGCCGCTAGGCTGGACGTAGTTCAGACGGTCGCTAGCAGATGGCGCTGGTGCAGGCTTAGGTTCACAAATGGGCCGTTACGCTAAGTGGTTTGGTATTTTCAGTTGGTCGATTCGTTTAAAAGTTATTAAAAGAAGAACTAATTAGATGCGTAGCATATCCATGTTTGCCGGCGACTATACAACACCAATTATTTGCGTATATATGCCAAAGGACAAACCGAAGCTACTATAGTGCTGCCAAAATGTCTTGAGCCGTGGCAAATATGCGAACTAACGCTCACACCCTCGACACGCCCAATAAGGGTTCAGATGTTGCTAAGCGAGAGAGCCTTAGCCAAAAGGAGTGGAATTCCTTCACCCGATAGCAGCGCTCGGAACGAAAGACTAGGTGTCATGTCAATGTGGTGTTTCTATACTTACATATATTAAAAAGTCACCTAATGATAGAATAGATTTAAAGAATAAATAACTTTCAGCAGTAATAATAGGGATTTGATTTATTAAAATCAATAATATACACACAAGATTCGGCTTCGTAAGAATTGGTTGAAGACACCTCCAAGTTGTAATATTGCCCCGGAAAGCATTAAACAACTTCAACTCATAAACTTCTTGTTACAGAAATTTGGCTGTATTAGAGCTGTACAATCTTTGCACGAACATAAAACTTGAATTATTACTGATGTTGTACAGAAGCTGTAACTAGCTTTCATTATGGTAAACAATTTGATGTAGTAGCACTTTTTTAAATTATGTAAAAAAAAATATGTATTGGGATATCTATGGCAAGTCTTTGCTTTGGCCATTTCATTCAATGAACCGATTCTTAACGAAGAAAGAAAACAATGTTCCCTGCGGGGCTGTAACCCGCCTTCACTCGCTAACGCTCGCTCAGCAATACTGTGTGAATTAAGGGGGCAAACTACTAAATATTTTTCAAAAGCTAACAATTTTTCTTTTGCCTGTTTTTCGTAAGTGAATAGAGATAATGAAATGTAACTTACCACAATAATAGATAATGTTATTCTACACCCGAATATACGAATTGGAAGAATTTTCAGTGTTGCCATCCATAGAAATTACAATGTGCCCAGAATTTGAATTATCCAAAAATCTAGGTTAAGGCAGCGACTAGAAAAATAAACTCAACCGTAATTGATGACTTATCGTGCTGTCTATGCTCCTTGTTAACTACTTTTTAAATAATATTTGCATTTATTTTGTAATAACTTATTTACTTTGTAATAACTTATGTAAGTTATTAAAAAATAAATACAAATATTATTAAAAAGTAGTTAACAAGGAGCATAGACAGCACGATAAGTCATCAATTACCGTTGAGTTTATTTTTCTAGTCGCTGCCTTAACTTAGATTTTTGGATAATTCAAATTCTGGTCACATTGTAATTTCTATGGATGGCAACACTGAAATTTCTTCCAGTCCATATATTCGGGTGTAGAATAACATTATCTATTATTGTGGTAAGTTACATTTAATTATCTCTTTTCACTTACGAAAAATATTTAGTAGTCTGTCCCTTTGGTACAGAAAGGTACCAACCCACTTACTTACCTATATATATGGGCTAACAGCTAAGTTCTCAAAACCGGAACCGAAAGATAAAATCACTGAATCGAAAAAAAAAAAATGAAATGGCCGAACTAAAGACTTCTCATATCTAATTATTATAGTTACGATATCAAAACTACTGTGTAACTTGTATCCAAGCAGAAGTTATAACAGCATGTTTTTATATGCGTGTGTGTGTGTGTGTATTTGTGTGTGGATGGCGTATGTTTCTGTGGGTGCATGTCGTTATACGTGTTGGACGTAGAACCTATACATATATTTGTAGACACAACACTTTGAAGCACTTCAGTAGATCTGATACCACTCTTCTTGCTTTTATCTATTATAACCTTTTTTTAAAAAATAAACTATTTGCTTTAAAGATAATTTGTAACACTTTCTTTGAGCATGGCAGTAATCTGGAATGCATGATTATATTGTTAATCAACACATTATTGTTATCATCAAATACCGTAATGTTATTTAAAGTTGGTCTCTTGATAATTACTGTATAACAATTTGTAATCATTTACAATCACTGCTGTAAATAAAGCAGTTCTATTTATATCATACCAACGTTGTTTTCTTTTTCTTGTATTTTGTATAATTAGTTTTAACGAAGTTTAACCTTTGCACCTTCGTCCACTTTTACCAGTCATTGCCTGTTAAATCACGCTTAATTTTCTCAACGGTGCATGCATGTAATATTGGTAGTTAGTTGTATATCATCAGTATATTTTATCATTGATATGTATTGCGTAAGCTATTGGTCTACTTACGAAGTGTTTACCTTACCATTGATACTTATTTATTATTCAATACAACGGCAGGTGCCCAATTATGCCTTCTATACATTATGAGATAAGTCCTAGGAAATATCTTAGGATTTATCTGAGGAAAAACGTTACGACATATCTCGTTGGAAATCCTACTCTTTTGTGCCATACACGTAACTACACTGTACAACCTACTGGTACTGATACCAGGCACTATATTGGTAATTGCATACTTCTAAACAAAGCATAAAAATCTGAAGATAAATTAACAAAACATACCTCATCAGTCCCTGCATCACTGTTCATTTTGTCAGGTATTTTTACTCTTTCATCCACATACGGCTGGCGGAAAGAAAACAAATTTGTTTTCACTTTCTCTTACCTGGTGTCGCTTAAATCGAAATCCTACGAGTTTTCGTTCCGAAATAGAGCGTGCTCCAAACACGAAAAATCTCATAGGATTCCTTCGAACATAGAAAATGACATGTGATCTGATACCATACATGTTGAGATTTTGAATCTAGAAAAAATCGTAAGATTTCTTAGGAACTATTTTATAGTGTGTACAGCAGACCTGAGAGTGTTGAAATGTTTTTAATACATTTTTACAATTTTTTTTTTTTTTTTTTTTTTTTTTTTTTTTTTTTTTTTTTTTTTTTTTTTTAAAGTTTTGACAATTAATCACTTCATATTTCAAAACCTATTCATACATTTCAAAAGCTTAACACAACAACTTATGCGAACAGGAGCATTTTTTGAAACAACTTATTATGTAGTGTCAGTAACTCACGCAGGGATTTTGTACGGCGAGGGAGACAAGCAGATTCTAGAAGTGTACTAGTATTCTAACACCACTGTTTTGAGTTGCAGATACCTACAGATTCTGGAAAAATAACATAAATAATAATAAATTTTAAAAGGTGGTGTCTTATATTAAATTAAGGATAATTGTTCTATTAAACAAGGGTAAAAAAAAGTCCCCTCTACGCTTCTTAAATTTCAAAGAATGTGTTTTTATAAGTGCTAAATTGAAAACTATGGGACTTAGTTTAAGCAATTGAAGAACCTAGCCGAATAAGTAAAGAAATCTCTCTAATTTTCATGTTCGCGAGCCTTACTGTAGTTACACGACGCATTTTAGAACATAGAACGGAATATCAGAATGATATGTACCAATAACACTTCTAAAATCCGTTTTGTAGGTACGGTTTTCAAGAATCGACATTTAGATGTGTAAACTGCACTACTTTACACAAAATATATTATCACATGTATGGTACGATGTGAAGTTTTACAATATTTCCCAAACCTTATTGTTTGCTTTTTCTTTTATCTCTGGATTATTTCTTTAATGGGTAAATATTTTTGCTGTTCTCTTGCGTACGGGAAACATAATAACTTCAGCATCTAATGTCAAACTTTAGAAGACTGGTACACACATTCTTTTCTTAAGATTGACAAAAATTAGAATGCCTAAGTAATCCTTTTTCCCGTATTCAAGAGGAATAACGTAAATATGTAACGGTTCAAGAAGACTCTAGAGGAAATGCGTGCTAGACAAAGCAAACAGTAAGGTTTGTGAAATATCGCAGCAAAATATAATTTCACGACGCACCACACAGGTAAAAATCTTTGCTTTTTTATATAAATTAGCACGTTAAAATCCATACATTATTGTGCTAGTTTCCCATAATTTTGTCAAATCCCAATACCTAGATTTCAGCGCTTTAAAAATTCATTTTTCTCATTTTCGGCAGTTGATATCTCTGAAACAAGATGTTTTTTATTCAATGTTTACTAGTTTTTTTAAAATATTATTATGTAACAAGTTCTCTATATTCTATTTTTTTAATGAAAAATTTGGAAAGAAAGGGAAATCTAAAGATTTGCTCCAATTTATTTGACCCTAAAAGTAACTGTATAGTTATTGCAGAACAGTAAACACATTGTACAACTTTCAAAATTCACAATTTCCGTTACTGGCGGTGGTGAAATCCATGTTTGACCATCTTAGTCAACAAGGGTTTGGCCAGAGCAGAATGAATGTGAAACTCCCAACGGTCGATGTTGCTCACAGATGGTTCGAAGAAATATTCAATTCTGCGGAAGTTGAATATCTGTGATTTTGTGAATTTTATACGGAATCAATTTTAGTATTCAGTTATTCCATTCTTTCTTCCTCATCTCAATACTGAACCTTATTGAATATAACTTGTTTCTGCTGTAAATATACTGAATATCACTCCGGGTACTGTGGCTCGTGATTCACAACAAAGACTTGCTGTAACGAACGCATGTGAATTATGAGAAGCACACCAACGATTTATTCTGTTTTGAACTAACATATTTGTGTGAAGTTTAATATTCCTTTTAGCATTAGCATTTGCTCAATATATGTGCTCGTTGCTAGGGTGGACGTAGTTCATCTGGTCGCTGACAGATGGCGTTGGAGCGGCTCAGGCCCTAAAGATCGGCTGTTACGCCAAGAGGTTTATTAACATAATTACAACTTAACATGGGATATAGATTACATGATCTTTCACCTATAAACGTATCGGAGTTTTGTTTCTGTATTCGATATGTTTTCTAATTTGTTGCGCGAATGGCACTATTACACGTAAATATGTGCTGCGCTTCGCCAAGCTTCACACTCTAATACAAGTAAAAGTGGGCAATCAAGTGGCATTTACGTTCAATGATGATTTCATGGAGTAGCCCGGGGAGAGGATTCCTCCACTCCATCCCCACCTCCCGAAGAAAATTTTCCGAAATCATCACTGTTTACGTTAATTTGAAAGATACATTACGATATACAACTGACAACTCTGTATTTAATAGCCAAAGAAACGACCAAACAATAATTATAATAAAACATATAAAGTACATGTCAATATCCAGTTACATGCAGATATTTTTAAAATTATCCGCTACATTGAAGTTGTTTCAAGTAATTGGGAATTTTATCATACACTTTTCTAGATGTCATTAATTTATGAACAGATTAATACAGTTTAAGTATTAAAAGAAAATAAAGAACTGAAAATTTACAAGCTTAAGTAAATATCACTGCAAGTAAAGTATTATTATTCAATACATTTATAATTACTCTAAGGGGTTCGAAGTTTACTAACAAAATTAATTTTCGAGTTATACTGTTAATTCTTCTTTTCTTTTAAAATTTCGTGTTGCTGGGACTAATTTTTCATATCGAGTATCTGTACACATACGAAATATATATGTATATAATATATAATATATAATTTTACAGAACATAAGAGCTCCTAATTACACCCTAAATAAAACCATGAAATATTCATCATATTTGTTATATCCATCAAAATACTCGTCAACTCTCTCGTGTTTCGCAGAAATTATTTTTCGAGTTTCTAACCTTATCTCTACAATGTATAATTTTTCAGTTGAGTTTAAGCATTGCACGTTAATAGCACTTAAAAGAATACGTTTTATTTCCACCGGAATCTAATGCAGAAATTTATTTCTTGCACCGCCATATTTGCACAGAGGATGATAGAACAGTCTGGCATCATAGATGTGGTAAGTACTTGGCATGTTGTGCATGTTAGCTTGATATTTTGATGTTGCTGCACAGCTCCGCTTTTATTGCTTCCATTACTCAAACGGCACTTGTTTATACTGTTTTAGAGTACAAAGCATGCTGGTAACTTTCTTCGGAATGAAAGAAGTGAAATAATAATAATAATAATAATAATAAGTATGCATTGAATTGTGTTATCTTTTTCATTTATAAACAAACTCATAAGTAGGAACCTGACATATGGTGTGTATACAGGGTGTTACAAAGATGTGTCACAATATTTTGAGAATAGATTCCTTACATCAAAATAAGAAAAAAAGTTTATATGGGTATGTGCTCAAAAGTGGATACTTTCGGAGTTATAGGGTGCCGAAAACGTGAACAAGTGAACTTTAAAAGTTCATAGCTTTACTACTATGAGACCTATCGTAGTCGGGTCAAGACATCACTGAGGAACTGATATTTGAATTATCCAAATATCCATGTTCAAGAAAGCTCCAGTACTTGCACACCAATTTTTAGAGACGTAGGTGGACAGTAATCAAGTACTCCCAAACAGCCTCTCTAAAAAATGATTATGCAAGTACTAAACGATGGATATTTTGATAGTTAAAATACTAGCTCTTCAGTGATGTCTTGGCCCGGGTACGATCGGTCCTATAGTAGTGGAAGTATTGACCTTTAAAGTTCATTTTTCACGTTTTCGGTGGCCTATAACTACGAAACTATGCACTTCTGACCATAGGTCCATATTAATATTTTTGTCTTATTTTGTTGTGAGAAATCTATTCACAAAACATTGTGACAAATTTTTGTAACACTTTGTGTGTATATAATATTGTTAGTTATCCGTTATGAGAAATTAAATATATATTGCTTATAAAGAAAATATAACAGAGAACAATTTAAATAAAATCGAGGTAATGAAATAGCATTAAGATAGTAACCGTTGTAATAATCTCAAAATGGAAGTACTTTCCAATTCTGGTTGTTACCTCATAGTGCATTATTGTATGAAATTTATTCTAATGTACCATATAAATACAATATGGTTGCCATAACATTACAATTTTGTAAAATATATATATATATATATATATATATATATATATATATATATATATATATATATATATATATTAAAAGAAGAAATATAGTAATCAAGTGACAGTTTAATTATAGAACAGAAAGTACAAGCAATCCATGAATTAACATTTCCAGTTTATCATTAGAATCAACAAAACAAAAACTTAGCAAGTTAAAAAAAAAAAACATTTTTTAAAATCTCGTATACGGTGAAAAAAATTTAAAAACCTTAAACGTGATCACGTTCAGCATATATTAATGGTAAATCACCTCCGTAAGCATCAAAATTAAGGATAAGGTATTACCACCGAATACACAATAAATTTATTCCTATATTACAAACTTAATATTTTTTATTAAGGATATAGACAACCAGAACTTATAGCCTGCATCTACACCAATCGTAGAACTGTTTTGCCTCTGATGTGGCACATCAGGAGATTCGATACGATTCGGGGAGCTGCCTTCCGAACGCACACTTGAGAAAACGTCAAACATCAGAAGTGCACCAACAATGTTACCAAATTTTGGAGACATGGTAAACGAGCAATAAACAAACAAAGAAACAAACACACACACAAAAAAAAAAACAAACTTAAAGAACTGTAAAAAACTGGTAACAAAAATGACTGTAATAATATAAAATAATAATAATAATAACAAAAAAATAAACAAAACGAAACAGTGAGAACCCAGAGAATCCGACAACGTTTATCCTCAAGATATGATCTCCGTAAGGCGCGAAAGACGACTCTGGCAAAATTTCGTGAAGGAGGTTGCCGACCGACACACTCTCGCGTTCTATTGGATGGTGAAATCGGTAGACTTAGATCAAGTTTTACGACTCCTTGCGGTTACTATAATCCTCTGCCATTGATCTACAAACACTTAAGTCTGAGTGATGTACCTGGGTTTTGAATCAAAAACTCCACGTGCTTCTACAACTTGTTCATATGACTCAAAGCGGTGATCGCACAAGAAATGCTGCATAGAATGAAACACATCGTGGCTTGAAGATGCAGTATTGGGATTGTAAACAAGATATGGCATAACCTCAACACCGTTTAGATGACAAACTTCTTGATCTGTTTAGCGTTATACGGTTTGGCGTTGTTCTGCTGGAACATGCACACTTTCTACGAATCAAGGCTGGGTATTTCACCTTCAGCTTGTCGCCAATGTGGTCGAGTTGTTTGCACTGGAGTTTTGCAATGAGGACACCAACTATTCGACACAATTTCAAAATATAAACATTATTAAACGTAATGCTTATTACCCACCAGCGTAATAAAGAATTAGGTAGTTTTGCTTTTAATGCGCAGTATTATAAATAATTGCTCCATTGGTATACTATGCAAACAAATTGGTATTTTGTAGGTGCTACAAATGTAAATTCTCGCTTTAACCAATATAATACTTTTACAAACTTTACTATATAATACTAGTATTATAAAATATTATCATCATAAACGTATTACTCATAATAATAATAATAATAATAATAATAATAATAATAATAATAATAATAATAATAATAATAATAATAATAATAATAATAATAATAATAATAATAATAGAGAAATCAATACAGTATACACTTTTTAGATCTAACATTTATCAAATAATTTACAATATATATATATATATATATATATATATAATGTTTCAGTCTATAGCAAATACTTCTAGAAAGTAAGATGGTCTATTTAAAATGTGAAACATTATTTCTTTAAGAAAGAACTGCAAAACAAAACAAATACATTATTTAAATAATTTTTATTCACTTACGTATAGTATTTAATTGCAAGATTTGGCTAAAATATATGGAACTGAGTACTGACATAAATAAATATACTTCGATTGAAAACACTGTTTTGTGTATGTGATTAACTAAATTAAAACGAAAACTTAATGCAAATTCTGCAGTCATCAACGAAAGTAAGTACCCATCCTATATGTTATTCGTTAATTAACTTTTCTTGAACGTAGTGTAAATTGGTTCTCTCTAAAGTTATCGAAAACAATGTTCATTATCAGCCTATTCGTTCTTCATTAGCTAAATAACAAACCATTATGCAGTATGTGTAATAAAATGGGATATACATTGTCACATAGAAAAATTGAAGAATTTGACTTATTAATTGAAATTTAGTTCATTTCTGATTGGTAGTTGTTCAATAAAGTCAAGAAAAAAGAATTTTCAGTTTATTTCCATTAAAGTTCATCATGTTGCTCAACAAAGTTATTTTAAAAAATCAAATTCATTTATTCATGAAAGTATGTTGGTAATCCTCTACAAAACAGACATATTAATTGCTGGTCAAATAAAATATAGAGTTATCAAGGTAAAATACTTCCTGAAACAACGGAAGTAATTGTCACTTTGGAGAGTACCACATAACATTTATATCTAACGAAAATTTTGAAATGTTAATGAGTCATTTTTACAATAATTCTTCAATATGTTATGCAATATATGTTGTATTACATAACACAATGAAGAATTATTTTGAATTTTCGTTGAGATTTTAAAGAGAATATTTTGCTCTGGTGTAACAAATATGCATTACATTCTTAACTTCATGGCAAGATTGAAACTATTCATTAATTCTGACATGTCACCAAAACTGAATCAAGAACTTTAAGTGTTTAGGAAGAATATATTTACGAAAACAATATATTTAAGAAGCACATAAACATATCTCAAAATTAATTGCGAAATTTAACCCATTTCACAATCTCTATTGGCAAAAAGTGTATATTTAATTTTCGCATCACTTTTTAGCGCGAGGTCGTATAAGATGTTGACATACAATTTTTAAAAAATCCAGACCATGTGTAATCTCACTGAGGATCGAACCAGAACCTTCCGTACAAAGAATTTTACATATTGAACTAAAAAGCTTTGAGAATGAAATTTGCATGTAATATGATTCTACATAATAGTGAAAAGAGATCATAACACTGTTAGATGTACTCTGGATAGTTATGACAAAAGAAATGAATGCAATTTTAATTTCATACTTAAAATCATAAATGATAGAATTCAGTTTGCAATGCTAAATGGAATAATTATTGTCGGCAACAATTATGTAATATGAATTATCGCTTTATATGTTAACCTGATTTACAACCCGAAAATAATAATAATAAAAAAAAGTATTGATTTTATTCTAAGTTCTTATTCGTTAAACAAAATACCAGATACCTACTGGAGTCTCCATTCGTCGAAATTCAAAGTCGACGATTTCAATGTAACTTTAAGAATTATATATATATATATGCATTAGGAACAATTAAAAAGAATTTATACTAATCGAGTGTTCGTTTTTATTTAACTGTAATTGAAGTCACACGATTAGTATTAACCGATTTTTAGCAAGTTTTTAAACCGAAATCAAATTCCGTTTTATGTTTCACTTAGTTTTATAAAATAAGTGTGGCAACTAGCAAGAAGTAGAAATGAAATATATGTGATTAAACTTTGTAAGTAAGTTTTAGAAGAAAAATTTCGCTTTCTTTTTTGTGTAATAACATCTTAATTATATTCCAATATTGTTTCTTTTATCAACAAATTGATATTTAAAACAGGTTAGTCTGTTGAATGTGTTCTACTACTAATTGTTGTTGTGATGGAATTAACAGAGAAATCATTAAATATTGGTGATGGCCTATTTATATTCTTTTTCTATTGATCTCATTATATTAGAGAAATCTTAAGGTATGTGCTTTATAAAATATACTCTGCCAGATGCTTTAGCATTTGCTCTTTTTATTAAATATGCTATCATTTAATATAATGTATTATCTTTCATTGAAGTTTAGCTTCCCTTTCGCAACAGTGTTATATGAGACAGACTTGCAGCTTAATGTGGGATCTGAATCACATGAATTCTCATCGGGAATCGAATTCAGAATTTCCGCGCCAAATATAATGTATTCTATTCAAGTCTTTTATACAGTGGTGTTCACCCATTTCTTTTCCAGGAGTTCTGTTTTCTTACACAAGGTGTTTCAAAATAACACCGACAACGTTTGGGAGGCGATTCCTGACACCAACCTGGGTGCACAAATGCTTCCTTTCGGAGTTATAGGCTGCCGAAAACATGAAAAAATGAAGTTTAAAGTTCCATAATTCCAATACTATGGGACCTACCGTAGTCGGGTTAAGATTTCACTTAGGAACTAATGTGTGCGCTATTATAAAAATATATGTTTCAGAATCTTAAGGTACTCAGGAAACAATTTTTATAGAAGGAGTTTGGCTGCGGGCATATAATTTGAAGTACTCTCCAACTACCTCTATACAAATTGTTACGGAAGTACCTCAGGATTCTGAAACTTAGATATTTGGATAGGGCACATACTAGTTCCTAAGTGAAGTCTTGACCCGACTACGGTAGATCCCATAGTTTTGGAGCAATGGACCTTTAAAGTTCTTTTCTTTTTCATGTTTTCGGCAGCCTATAACTCCAAAAGGAAGCATTTGTGCACCCAGGTTGGTCTATATTTTTTGTCTTATCTTGGTGTCAGGAATCACCTCCCAAATGTTGTCGGTGTTTTTTAAAATACCCTGTTTATAAACGTTAATACGTTAAACGTTATTTCTAAGTTGCAACATTACTTGTAAATAAAAGCTTTTCTAAAAGAACAAAGAAAAGTTATTCCGAACTGATATTTCAACCTGGTCGTTACAACTGTGACTAAATTCGCTAGTTGATAATTAAATTTGCTTTATTAACGAAACATGATATCATAACCTAAAAGTTCAATCATAACAAAGACTTGAGGCAAATGGAGACAAAATAGTAACGTTACATTGAAGAAAAATATTATAACAAAGTAACATATGTTTTATTTTTATAGGGTTTCTAATTAAAATGTTAATAACCTACATTGTACATACCATAGCTTCCTTAATATGCTTTAATTTTTTAAACTAGCTCGATTGTTTACAATGATGAGAGATTCTTGAGTATTTTTCAGAGATTTTTGAGTAGCTTAAATATTTAGCATGATTACCTCATTAACAAATTTTTGCTGTGTTCTGAAGTTAAAACTCAAGTAATGCTGATCTTTGGCATGTTTGAAAAAAAAAATAAGGAATCCTTACTTTAAGAGAAAACAAAATCTAAAATAAATTGTTTTAGTTTCAAATCACTGATATTCTGACAATTCGAGTGTATTAATTTCGTCCCAAATTGTCTTGTCAAATAGTTGATAAGTCCATGCAAATTGAACGAAATAACATTTAAATGGTTTGTTTGTTTCAATCTCACTGCTTTTGCTTTGAATCTTTATCAACTTGCAGCTGTTTTTAATAGCTCTACTTCGAAATTTCATAAATTCTGACCTTGATATAAAATTTTAGTTTTCCTCGTGCATTTTAAGCCGGAACGCTACGGCTAACACGTGCGAGAAATACGAATATGCTGTACTATCGTTTTGGTGGTTAAACAAGAACTGTCATTTCTTCAAAATTTTGTAATAGTTGTGAATTGCAAAAGAAAATATTCGGAAATAATTATAATTGTTAAATGGGTAAGTTTGAAAAAGCTTACTTTGTATGTAATTATTTACAAGTTATAAGTAAAAAGAATTCCATCTCAAACATACCTGTTTATTTTGAAACTTAAAATTTATTTTCAGCACGTAGACTATTTGAGACAGGGATATACAGCTTAGCTTGAGATCGGAACTATATGGGCTCCAATTGGGAGTCAAGCCAGGATCTTCTTTGCACCAAATGTAGAAATTCTAACCTTTTAGCCTTGGGAGAGTTCAGAAACAACTGAATATAAACTCACATATAAACTCTACCAGAGCTCAGTAAATTAAATCTTAAATAGGTTTTCATAAAAAGAAATAATAAAATCAAAATTGTAAATGAAAAATTAAGATTTCATGTAAATAATTAAACTGCGAAAGACAAGTCTTTGTTATACCATTTTTCTGTGCTATGAGATTAGGGAAATGCTTTTATAACATTAGTCTGGCCAGCTATATGCCCTCATGGGCTATATGTAGCACAGAGTTTAGTGTAGTTCAATCCAGTAACTATTTGTTATTGCTATCTTACTATGCGCTTGTCATTGGTTAACTGATGTTGGAAACATGTTTTCATTACATTACAGGTGTATCTGACTACTGGCCGTGTTTCTCAGCTTGATAATAAAGTTTCTCAGCTGGAATTGGAAGTAAGTCAAATATCGGACGAAACATCTAGCAAACAAATGGAGTCGCTGGAAGATAGAATCGCGCAGACAGCGGCACAAGTGTATAACAGTGATCGACAGGTAGGCATACTATAGGTAGTTTCATTTCTGTTTAGCTGCGGGTACAATAAACATAATCAAGTACATATCGTCGTGTGAGAACTAGAGGAACGTAACTCCATTTTAGTAGGTTTACAGGCCAGAGGACAAAAGTATTATTTTCTTAGAAAGATGTGATTTTAATAAATGGTAATTGAGCTACATTACAACAGATGATCCACAAGAAGAACAGATGGCGTTATGTTCCATTCACACCAAGTGGGCCTTTCAAAATTATATCCAAACATAAAGAAAACGAAAACAGCATTTTTGGAGTTACGTTTCTCTGGTTCTCATGCGACGATATGTTACATTAATTTATGTGAATCCTACCAAAAACAAAGGAGTAATATAGATATATATATATTTCAAAGAGGTACACAGTGGTAGAGTGCTCATTTCTGGTGCAAGAAGTCCCTAGTCCGACTCCAAATCATGCAAATGGTTTGTGGTGAACAATATGGTATACGTGGGTTTTCTTGGTGTTCTCCCGTTTCCTCCCACATTCATATTCCACTAATCATTCACTTTCATTAATCATGCATCTTTTTTTAGCCTAAATGACATAATCATAGATTGTTAAATTAAAGATTTCGTTACATTTTCATGTATTTCATATTAACAAATAATAAAATGTTTTTTTTTTTAAAAAAAAGAAACTTCAAAAAATTAAGAAGAATGAAAGAGGAATATCTAATTTATAACAGTTTCTGAAATAAGATTACCAGACGGTTCCGTTTCCTGGAAACAGGACCTCAATTTAGTTTTTATTATTATTATTATTATTATTATTATTATTATTATTATTATTATTATTATTATTATTATTATTATTATTATTATTATTATTTCCTAAGGAAATTTTGGACCCGGATCTTCTAATATGTTCTTGCAACTCTCCTGTTTCGTTCTATGAAGTCCTTTTCCATATTTACCTCAGATTTACTTTGAGTAGGTTTCTATATCTCTACTGAAAGTGAAGGTAGTTTAAATTTTTACTACAAATGAAGGCTTTGCAAATGTCAGTAACAGAATTGTACCTATTGCTGTCATTAAATTGGTCCAAGAACCTTCTTTGAAAAGTAGTAAATATTCCTATTTGCCATTCTATTTAGCTCGTATAATTTATAGTTTGTTTTCACATTTTCTTCATTTTTTATTCTTCTATTGCGTCTATCAATTTCAATTTCAGGTGTAATTTTTTGCTGTTTATAGTAAATTTATCTAAGTTACCCCAAGAAACCTAAATTTTGATTAGGTATTTTCCGGTTGCATAAAAAAGTAAACGTGACGATTTTTTCTTTTATGTTATTTCATGCTTTGCATCGTGAAAAGCGTTTGCGATAGATATTTTGTGTGACATAATACAAAATTTTAACTAGCTTAGCGAATGTGTTGCAAAATAGTCTACATTCTAATTTAAAAAAGATATGGAGGGCAAACATTCAAAGTGTCACCTTATTCTGTGAAAAACAATCTTCCAACATTATTCTGCAACTCTTAAGAATTATAAGCTAGTTAAATTTGTGATCCTAGTAAGAATTTCATAAGATACCCCTCCAGTAGCACGCAATCGCTGGCCGATTACCTGCGCGATGATCAACAAAGTTGAACCAACGTCAAGCTATCTCGTGTCAATATTAATAAGCTCTTTAAGGAGTTCTACTAATATTTGTTGAATAGAACTCAACAAAGTGAAACTTTCCTGTGTTCACTTTATATTTTATTTAAATTTGGTAACTGAAATTGATAATATTGCATATTGACAGTAGGCATTGATGATATTTCAATTTTTCGTTTCTTTGAGACATAGTTGCTTAAACAGTTCATGTTTTTCATTGCTCAAGCTTTGCTTTTAGTATCGTAAATTTGATTTAAACAACTCGCTGAGCAAAACAATATGTTTATAACACACAGGCTGCGTACATCGTCAGAATTTTACTTATTTGAGGAATTCTTGTACAATTATTGTTATATAATTTAATTTCAACATTTTTTTTTGAACTGTGTAAACTTAATTTATTTACTAACGACAGAATATCATATAAATAAAAATAATTACAGAAAGATAAACAGTAAATTCTGAACAGTCAGTTATATATATATATATATATATATATATATATATATATATATAAACTACTTCTAATAATTTTCCAGGAGGTAATGTACCTAAAATGGAAGCCACATTTCCTCGCTGAACTGCTATGCTGATACGTTGTATCAGAAAAGTAGTAGCCCGCTTGTCACCAGTAATGTGTGCAATACATTGGCCTAATTCTTTGATGAAATTGAGTCCTTCGAGGCCCCAAATGCCGCTCGATTCAATGGCTACTGGCACGAACATGTATCTATCGAGCAGATCTTTATATTTTCTTCTTTTCTCGCATTCTCTGCGGGCTGCAGTAGCTCCTTCTCGAGATGAAGAAAGAGTGAGATTAGATGACGCGAAAGTGTCAGAGCAGGTGAAATCCCAGAGAAGAATCCTTCCTTTCTTCCATGGTACCAGCGTCATGTCATCTGGTCTTTTGCCATCAGATCTGTTACACCCCACAGGTTCACGAACAAATGGAACTTCCGCTGATGTGAATGCTCTCCAGATAATGTCATTCACGTTCGAATGCCTCACATGTCTTCCGGAGCTACTTACACAAGACAGACCGTGTAGACCATTCTGCTTCACTGATGCACCACATTTAGAGCAGTTGTGTGATTCACAGATGTCTACTCCTAGGCGAAGTGCAACTACAATACGAAAACTTTCGTTTGGAAGGTGCAGTCCTAGGGTGTGTGAAGGTAATGCCTGTAGCCAAGCACCTGAAATTGGTGATGAGGAGACGAGAAGTCTAGCCTCCTCTTGACTGCCTGCTTCTTGTAATAACACTGATTGATATAATTTGATGATTGGCTTGTCCCAAATTGATACATTACACAGTTTATTATAACAGTTATTAACTGTGTAATGGTTTTACCAATTATCGACAAGATAATGTCTGATGAAGCCAAAGTTGGTAGTTGTCGAAACTGTTACACGTCAATAATTTTTACAATAAACGTACTGTTTTGCTCAGTGAGTAGTTTAAATCAAGTCTAAAAAGCTATTTTAGTTAATATCGAAATTTGCCATTGTCACACATACTTCTAGGCAAGACATGGGTATACTGCTGAGTTATATAATATTCAAGAAGTTTTTAAAAAAATGCAAGAACGTAGAAGTATTTAAAAAATGCAAAAGTGAATAAATGCACCAAATTGATGTAAGTTGGAGGTTAATTGATATATCACATTATTAAGACACAATTAATTTATTTCAAGATGTTATTGTTCAAGTACACTGTGTAATAATAATAATAATAATAATAATAATAATAATAATAATAATAATAATAATAATAATAATAATGGACCATACCTCTTGCCTATAATAAACTCTTGAGACACCCTATCTAAACGGTAATGATTGTTGAAGTTATAGTCTTTTGCTGTGAAGTGTCCCTGGTTTGAATTTCGGTGGGAATACTCAGTCGGAAAGGTGTAAAAGCCTTTTCAGACCAGCTATCCTAAGTGGGGTTTTTCCTGGGTTTTCCTCATTCACACCAAGTGAATGCCAGGATGCTACGTAACGTTAAAGTTCTGAGTTGTTTGATCGCCGAGGGACGTCATCCCTCATACGTAGCGGGTGTAAAAAGCCACAGATGCCGAATGCCCAGAAATCTAATTCCTATTATAAGTGTTCCAGGTAAGATGTTTAGTTAGCGTGTGAAGCTAGGTATACTGGTAGTCTTGTAGTAGTAAAAGACTATGAAATGATAACTGTAAATTAAGGGGGAAAGAACAGGAAATTATAATATTGTTGCTTGTCTTTTTAGGTATCCCGAGTGGAATGTGAAGTAGCAAGGCTCCAGAGAGAAATCAATGAAACCGAGCAGCAATGGTTATCGAGTTTAGATCGATGTAGAACACGCCAGTTGTCAAATCGGCCATCAGTGGAAGACTCTCTCCTTCAACAAGTAGAACCGCTTAGAAATGGACATGCAAGTGAATCATTACGAAACGGCATGAGTGGCGCCAGTTCGGTTTCTTCGGACAGTGAATTGTGTTTGCCGTCAGTGAAAGAACTCGCGCGACAGTTTTCAACAGCGGAATCGACGGATTCTTCGAGTTCAACAAGGCCTCCTGTAACGAAGGTACGCCAGCAGTTGTGTCACATAATGGATGAAAGGGTATAAACTTGGTAGTATTTTGACTGCAGTTTGTTTTCTGATTGCTGTTCGACTGACAGTAATTGTATGTTTTAAATATACTTTTATTGTGCTTTAAATTGACTTTTAAATTTAGTTGATCGTCGTTTGTCATAAGCAACACTTTTTTTATTTTTTTTTTCATAAGTATTAAGACTGCTAGATTATTTTGAATGTGTAAGAATATCCTGAATAGATTTCTCATCTCTCTCTCTCTCTCTCTCTCTCTCTCTCTCTATATATATATATATATATATATATATATATATATATATATATATATATATATATATATAATGTAATGCGAATTGTCATGGTTATCATAGCGAATTTATGTTTCCTTATGAAACAAACTATTTTAAGAATAAACATAAACGATATGTATAAAAGTTTATGTAAAGCTGAAAATGAACTATTGTACAGGTAATAGCCTCTTTACACATCAAAAATAGTAACATCATTGAGATCTACAATCATTTATAGCTCGTCTCTAGACGAGGAAAAGAAGATAAAAATGAAAAGAAGGTAGAAAATCTCTATGTTAATAAACTGTCACCACATTACTGTTAATATGTATACCCTGAACGTCTGAGGGCGATGTGTTAAGAATAGAAAAGTTTAACAAAACTTAAGTGATTTCATATTTGTAATCTTCAAGGAACTATGTACGTTAAGAGGTTTCATATGTGCAACCATGTACGTCATACAGATCTAGCTTATATGTTTCATTCATTTTGAAAAGGCTATATTTTCAAAAGTATTACACGTACTCACATGACATATATATGTATAAAAAGAACCACGAACTCACCAAGTTTATACACCCTCTACAATTGTTCAGCAGTATGTTCCTCTTTGGTGACACGACACACGTCCAGCCGATACTTGACGTCCTTTTTTTTTTTTTTTTTCGTCCAATTTAGACAGATACTAACCTCGTACTGCCACACTGCCACACCCGAGTCGGAAAGATAATGGACTCGTGCTGCTACACAGTACAAATTTGGTGAGTTTATGGTTCTTTTCATATATCTCTCACGTGTGTCCGTGTAATTTTGAAAATACAGTGAAACCTGTCCATGTTGGCTCACCATTGATTCCATTGAAAAGTGGACAACTTAGACAGGTGGCCAACTTACAGAAAATAAGTGTGATTGGTATAGTTTAAGAATAGGACGTCTAGTATAACAAATTTATTCATGGTGGTTAATTCTAGACTATTTCCTTTATTCTTTTTGGCACATATGCACATTCTAATTTTGTAGATAACTACCTCTTGTTAATGAGTCATAAGTGTTTCTCTCGGAGCAAAGGATGTTTTGAGAAAATCTTAAAGGAATTCGTACGTCGAGATCTCCGCTATCGTTCCGACAAGCCGTCAGGTGCCAATAGTTGACAATTGAGATGGTTACCTTTAACCTTGAGAATTTTCCGGAACTACTAAACCTCCCCACTGATAAATGGAGCCGATATAGCTAATGGTTTTACCAAAACAGACAGGTCAAACAAATACGTATAACCATTTCCTGAATTCCTTTACGTACTTTTTTTTTATTCACATCTTCCTTCACCAACCCTTTATCAGGGTAGTGTTCTGGCCATTGATCTCCAAGAACAAATCGTGGGAATCCATGCTTCTTTGTCTCCAGTCACAAATACAAATCATCTGCCTCTCATATGGGAATACGAAAGAGTTAAGAAAAATAACAAAACGGTGTATTTTGAGTGGCCAAGATATGCAGGTAAATTTATCATTATCATCATAGAGTAAAATTGCTTCAATGCGGCCAACTTACAGAGTAATAAGTAGTGAATGTATTACGTGAAAATGCAGGTTCAAGGCGAACGAGGCCAAGATGAGCAGGTGGCCAACTTAGAAAAGTGGCCAAGTTGGCAGGTTTTACTGTATAGCCTTTTCAAACTGAATGAATCATTTATGCTAACCCTGTACTTTTATGTATGTCAGCATTAGTATTCTTTTTTGTTTGGTATGTTATTATAGAAAAGTAACATACATATTTCCAAGTTTTTAACTAGTAAGTTCTATATGAACGATGATAATGCCGTTGAGAGCGTGTTTGTAAGGTATTGGAACTTCCAACTAAACATCTTTCATGGTTTGATATATGAAAAATGTATTAGTTCGACTTAATTTTTTTACATAGACATTTCACTATTGCCTTCCATATCGCAGGTAAGCTGGAAAGAGTAATACTTGTTTCAAAGTATTTTCCTGGGTTTCCCTCATGCACACCAGACAAATGCCAGGATGATATCTAACATAATGATCTCAGGCCGCTTCCTTCCTTCCCTTTCATTGGATATTGTGCTCGCCGAGAGACGTCATCCCTCATGACAGCTGAATGGCCTTCGATGCCGACAGACCAGAAATCTTAATTTCTAATTCCTTGATTCAAAGTAGAGCGAATTTGCTCCTGTTATTTTGCGTTGCTGTGCTTGCATTCCAAACAAAAACAGAGCAAAATAAGAAGATAAAGGATTTACTATTGTTATTTACTCAAATTTTGGTCATTATTAAGTTGAATATCAAGACCAGTGCAGACTTATCGAAATATTCTTCCACAATCTGATTTTAGCTATGATGACAGTTTGAATCAGTTTTTGTTTTCTTTCTTTAATTGACACTTCAGGTTGCTACGTTAATACTGCTCACAAATAATGCTATGGTTCTAACCAGAGAAAATTATTATCTGCGCTAATGACTGGGAGGATCAGCACCTGTAATCCGGAATATAGTGACAGAAATATCTAATAGTGATTTTAATTACATATTCGGATTCCAAATGTTTAAATAAGCAACTTTTATCAGGAGAATTTACAGGTTTTACCTCATATGTTTCTATTTTTATTGTGTAATTGCAATTTTCGGCAAGTTATGTTTTGCCGTCTTCAAATTGATAAAACTTAGGAACGCAGAATAAAAGTAAAGAATGATTAGAAGTTTTTGAAGTGAACAATAAAATATAATACGTTAAAACCTCTTGAATGTTGCACCCCTAAAACCACCGTTGTCAGAATACAATATTATGGTCCGAGATGATGGCATCACAAATATGTAGATATATATATAAGCCTTTTTTTTTTTTTTTTTAATATTTTGTATATTTCCTTACTAAGTTTTAGTAACTTTAATCTTTGTTGTCCAGAAGATTACCTTCGTTAAGGATATGTATTCATTACGCTGTAAGAAACCAGAAAAGCATCTTAGCCGAAAATAATTGAATTTTCATTATTGAATGACCATTAATTGGCCTGCATATCCGTTAATGAGCTGTCGTAACTCAACCTCTGTATACGTTGTATCTAATCTTTTCCTTGACTACACTTTCTTAATTTCTTTCTTTTCGTACATTCTTAAAATACAAGAGAAAGAAAATGGCCACTCTACTATGAAATACTGATTTAGTAACTTCATGTAGCTCCGTTAGACCAGTGGTTCTCAACCGATGTATCGACACACTGGTATGTCACGCAGTCTTCTAAGGTTTGTCATATTTTAGAATTTAAAAAGCATGAAAAATTTAATAACAATTAGTTAAAATCGAGACAGACTGCACCAGTCAGCACTTCCAGCGGCAGCAATAATGCTTAGTGCTATAAGAGTCATTGTAAAAACTAATGTTTCACTATTATTATTATTATTATTATTATTATTATTATTATTATTATTATTATTATTATTATTATTATTATTATTATTATTATTATTTATAATAAAAGTATCAAACAAGTGTGTCGTGATGTCCTCGACGTTCAGTAAAGTGTGTCGTTACTCAAAAAAGGTTGAGAACCACTCCGACAGACCTCTGACCACCCGGACCCACCCCTAGGCACGTAGCCAAGGGGTGGGTCCGGGTGGTTCGGACCCCCCTGCCTTCGGATACATAAATGAAAAATGTTAAGGAATAGTGAAACAAAAAGAAACGAGAAAAAGATGAATCAGCGTCAAAAATATAAAACTACAGCAAGCGTTTGGTTACTCTTTCTTATGAGGAGCTTCGTGTGGAGGAAACTGGGGGGAAAGTTGAAAATGGATATTATTGTAACGAAGCATTCCGAATTCCATCTTTCTCCATGCTAATCCTATGGACTACAAATGACAATCGATAAACCGGTTCGATAAGATAGACTCTCAGGTAGAACTTAAGAAATGCCAAGAATCAGCAATAATATAAGACATTTTGAATTTCGTGGCAACTCAAATCCATTTTATAGGATGTCTTTACTCCCGAAAGAGTATCTCGTTGCTATCCTTGATGGCATTAAATGAAGATAAGAAGAAGAAGAAGAAGAAAAGGAGAACCGAGTTTGAGTGACCTCGGAAGACTATATCTTTTTCAATACTGTTTTATATTCTTTTACTCAAGATTTCTTCATAGTTTTTCTTATTAAAATACTTACTAACATATCCTCATTTTATTGCCCTAAAAGACCAATATGGGTATGTTGCCAGTAAAATAGTTTAGAATGATCGAGCCTCTGGTGTGATATCCACAGTATTTCGTCATGGACCCCCCCCCCCTTCCCTATTGCGAAATCTTGGCTACGTGCCTGCTTTCACTCACCCAAGGCTATACAACTGAGCGAAAATGTCTCCAAAATCTTCTGAAGATATATATATATATATATATATATATATATATACATTACACATGTAGTTCAATAAATCAGGAAAGGTGAGTCATTATTAAAATAACCTGTAAAACTAATAACCAGTTACGAGTTCTATTCCAACTCTCGTAATTCTCTTTCGACGTCCACCGTGCATTTTTATCGTAATGCGTTAACGAGCACTCCTTTCCTCGTTAAGTAGTAACAATTTTAGCATTCGAAACAAATTATTTATCTAAAAATCTACAACCTCGAATGCAGATAATCTGCTAAGCGGATAATGCGAGCATGGATAATCAAGACTTCAGTGTGGTCTTTAGTAAGTCTCTTAGAAATATATCAGATATAAATCACAGTCTTTCAATCTTTGAATTGAATTCTCCCTAACCTTTTCAGATACACCTAACCAAAACTATCCAATAAAAAAAAAAGTTTGTGTTCTCTTATATGAGCTATGCTTTTAGCTAGTTCTGGTAGTGAGTGGAGTTGTGACTTCTAAAATTTAATTTTTTGGTACTCAATTGGGTGCATACATAGCAGAAATTAGACTTAAAATGGTAAAAGAAGCTCTAAAATTCACAAAGTATAATAAATTATATTTGACTTCCATATTTATAAAGGATCTTGTCCAGTAGGATTTGAAATTGAGATGTAGAAATTACTGAATGCTTATCATACAGTAGGTACGGAAAACTTAACCTGAAAAGGTAATTAAAAAATAGATTAGCATTCTTTCAGTTTGTCTAAAGATAATATATCTCTATGTTTTTGCTACTTTGCCACATTTTTTGGTGTATGAACAAGTTTTTCTTTGAAAATGGGTGCTCTACGTATGGAATACATAAATTATTTAAATACTTATCTTCTTCTTCTTTTATCTTATTTGTGAAATTAAAGTTAAGTTTTGAAATGTATTGTCACGGATTGGAAATAAGAAATATTTGCTTGCCCTTTTATTCATTAAGGCTGGCTCTAAATTCAGACACACTCACAAAAGAAGGTATGAATGTGTACGTGCATTTGCTCTGATGGTTATTTGAGGACTTCACTTTGTTTTTGCATTGCACCTGACTACTTTCTGGCTTTTACTTGATACAGAATTTTTGTAAGTGAAAATCAGAAAGTAGTCAAGTTCAATACAAGAACAAAGTGAAGTCCTTAAAATAGGCAAAAGTATTGACAAAATAGATAAAAATAAATAAAAAGGTATAAATAAACAATTTTATATAAAATAGATGTTTCTAGTTATAAGTAAGGACGAAGCATACACATATAACTTTGTGTTATCACCAAACGAAAATTAGTTTTAAATTAACTTCTGCAGTCAACAATGTTCACACACTCACTTCTATTTTCCCTGAAAACAGATATAGGACATACATATCTGCAATATTTCAGAAATTGCTCGTTTGCGTTTTCCTTCTTACATATTTCGTTATTGAGATTTTTTATTTTTTTATTTTATTTTTATTTTTATTTTTATTTATTTATTTATTTATTTATTTTTGTCAAACGTACTTTAAAAATTATAACTTGAAAGATAATTGATGTAACTGAGTCTATAAAATATAATTACAGTTTTTCAATTGTATTGACTTACTTAAACACTAAAGGCCTTATGCAGAGTCATTCTGATTTGTGATTAGTGCCATACTAAAGAGTTCGACTAAGATATGTTTCCTGCAGTAGTCAGGTCTTTAGTATGACGCTAATCGTACGTCAAAACGACTCTGCATAAAGCCATAAATGTTTCTTCCCTTCTTAGGTACACCTAAATAACCCACCGCTTTTTACACACTTTTTTGGGAACATACTATTATTAACAAAACCACTTGATTAAAATATTTTGTAGAATTATTGTTCATTGGCTTTTTTTCTAAATTTATTAAGAACAGTCATCTTTTTTTTATTTATTATCTTTTTTCACTCTACCATCTCATATTTCTGTGTTTCCATGAAGGTGTATGTGAAATGTTAAAGTTAGCGTTCCTTACGTTCTTCAAGTAATTAGTTATGTTGAGTAGTCTAGTTATAGATTAGCTGTAAGACAGAAAGCCTTCGTTGTTTTATAGTACTCTCCATACTCTATAAATAAAATGAAAATTATTACCTTGTATTTGCATCGTGGAAATTACTTAACCAAATTTTCAATCACTATCCTATGTTTGACTTTGTCGGGGAACGTCTCCTTGAGAAGAGTGATATTCCTGCTAGATCTCCATATTTACCACTACCCTTAAACGTGCTGGTCCTTTCTTTTTAAAAAAAAAAAAAAAAAAAAAGAGGAAAAAACACTAACATTCCCGGTGCGAGCGATCCCGGGTTCGATTCCCGGTGGGAGCACTCGCTCGAAAAAGTGTAAAACACTTTTTCAGGCCAGCCATCTTGAATGACGTTTTCCTGGGGTTTCCTCATTCACACTAGGCCAATGCCGGGGTGGTACCTAACTTATAGGTCCCAGGCCGCTTCCTTTCTTCCTCAATCCTTTCTCCCTTTCCTTTTCCCTCTCGCCGAGGGACGTTATCCCTCAAACGTGACGGGCTACATGGTCATAGACGCCGAAAGTTCAGGAATCTAAATTCTAAATCCTTGAAATATTATTTAGTTTTCAGGAGAAAAGAAGAGGTAAGTATTAAGATCTAACAGAAGTATAATTATCCTGGAACAGGAGTTTTCGCTCCGATGAAGGCCACAGAAAGGATAGTGATTGAAAATGTAGTTAAGTGATTTCCACGATGCAAATGCAAAATAATAATTTAAATTTTATTTACACTGTATAATTCACGTAAAATGAAATCTGTCACTGTTTTTGTTACTTTCAAGCTTGCTTTTAACTTATATTTCACTATTTCCGCAAATTACATTCCTTTCCTCTTTATTTCAGAGTAAAAAGAAAGATGAAAGGCGTCAGTCGCAGTCGTCAACACCAAACAACAACTCTTCTAATCCTCTGAACAAAGACGTTGTAATTGTGGACAAAAGTGAAGAGCAGGAGAGGAAACATGACAACGAGTCTCGACCGACCCGAGTCGTCCGTGAGGTAACAAACCCTTCTGATCATAAACAAGGCACAGAAAATAGCACACCGCTAGCGCTGCATGCAGAGCACCTCGGTGACGGAAACAACTCAATAGAATGCTTTGAAAACTCACGCCTATTACTAAACACTGCACAAGATCAAGATTCTTTGCTTCTCTACAATCATAACCAATGTAATTCTACTAACACTTTTACTAACAGAAAGAAAGAAAGCCAATTGGGTAGCGTATTAACTAGCGTAAAAGCATGCGATTTGAATTTAACTAACCATATTGATTATATAAAACAAAACCTGTTGTGTTCTGCAGATACTATTAGGAGCAGCACGCCACATGAAACTTACATGCATGGTTACTATAATATTGATAATGGCTCAGAGTACGACGAAATATCAAATACCATTTCTGGAAATGATAACAATATTTATTTACTTAATTTACGAGATGTTTCAGATACTAGTAACATTTTAGACACAGAGAATTTGTGCTATTCTGAAACCTCCAAAAATATATATTCCACCTTAGCTCCCACAGATAGTTGTTTGGCAAATGTCTCAGTCTCAACAGTACCACCGACGTTAGTGAATATCACTTCTGAACATAATTTATTACTGAATTACTCTAAACAAGGTAACGTAAATGACACAATGACTCACCCTACTTCCGACACTCAATCCATGATACTTGAAAATGAACACGAAGACCTAATATGCAAAGCTTCTGTAAAGGAACTTATTTCAAAGTTCAGTAACAATCTTAAAACATCAGATAAAATAGTAAATTCACATCGTTTGCCAATGCAGAAATCCGGAAGTGATACATTAGGTAGCTTACATTCAGATATTTTTAAGGTAAAATATGTTAGGAACTTGAATTATTCTGCTACAATAGGATATCCTCGTGTAACAAGAGATTCTGACGAATATTCTGTGGCCAATGATGTTTCGGATTTTTCGTTAGACAGCGGATATTCAGCACTAGAAACAGGAACCGATTCCTCAAAAGTTGGTGATTGTACGGATACTTTTAGTATATCAGAATCCAATGTGAGCCTCGAATCTAGCATTTGTAGTAAAGGTAATGAAGATTTGTCGCTATTTATGCATGGAGATTCAGTTAAAGAAATAAAGGATTATGACCCCGTAGGTAGTGAACACATAAACACAATCCCTTTGTCTGTGAATGCATGGCATGGATCACGCACAATGCTTCAACGCAGAATTCTGTTTGGAGCGAAACATTCATATGGGGATATCACTCTGAACAGCTCAGATGATGAGACGCGTTCTGGTGATTTTGTCGCTAATAACAGCAGCCAGTCTCTTGCAGGTGAAATGGTGGTGAGGGCAGTTCCAGCGTTCTGTGTTATGGAAAATGAATCAGACACAGAAGAACCACAAGACAACAATGACACTTTGATGGAGGAGGACCTAAATTCTGGAAATTTTGTGCGGGTACATTTTTTTGCTCACCAGAATGATTCTTGTTCTTCGTATCTGCACATTGCTTTTGTGTGTTTGTACAGCGAGGGAGTTTGTTTTGTGTTTATGTCGTTGGTATGTGCTTCTCTCATCATTTTCTTACGCATTGCCTAATTCCGTGCAGAAATCTTTGAAAAGTTTAACATGATCTTATAGAAGATATCTTGTATTAAGAGCAAACTTTTTAAACTGTATGACTTTTTAGCCAAAATAAGTTGAAATATGAAATGTAAATTCTGCAAGTCAAAAAATCCACTTTACTTGTCATTGACTCATTAGAACTCTCAATATGAATATATACATATATTCCATTACAGTCAGTTTTCTTGACTAGATATTAAGAAATAATGTGCTTGTGTCTTTCTGTCCTTGCAAGATATGATTTTTTTTAAATCGTTATTAATCAATAATTACGATTAGTAAGTTTTCCTATTTTAAAAATACATCTTTATTATAAGTACACACTCCATTTACAACAGCCGGCCTTGACCCACTGAACCCTTCCGTCCAGCCCACCTGACTCGTTATTGAAAATGTATTTCTTAAGGAATCTCTTAAACTGAATTGAAACATTTTCCAACCCTCGATCGCACAGTGTAGAATTTGCCTTTTGCGACTTTGCAATGTTGAGCAAACAACACAGAAGCCAACATGTTGTAAGTAAATGTTTTGGCTATCGTTATAACAGTTTTTGTATTCCTGTGATGTTAGTGTACGATGAACGGGTTTCTCCATTGAATATGGCTATTCAGTTCTTGTGAAAATGTTGTATCTACATTATCTCGTACGACACTCGAAGTCAATTCACTCTGTGATTGGCCAATTCACTTTTCCAACTTGTACATGACTTGATTTACAACCATCAACTATCTCATCATTTACTTCCTTATGCCTCTAAATAACGATTAATAACAGTTTGTTCCTTGTATCTGTTCTAAATCGCAATTAAGGAAACAATGCGAAAATTAAACTAAAATTACATCTTTGATTGTCCATAACTCAGGAATCAAAGGTCTGCATATCATAGCATTGTATATGCAGTACTATCCAAATTAATATAAACAGATTCGAAAACATGCTTTTTGTTTATTATATTTGTTACTAACTTACAAAATTAATTCTAGCACGAAATTTGGCCATTTTTGGTTCGATAAGTGATCTCACTCTGTTTGGCATTGAATACACTAGTTTCTGGAAAATATTTTTCACCTTAGAGCCATTAAACCAGATTCTTACCAAACAAGAAAACAAACTTTAGAAATATGGTCCTATTTTCTTATCCTCGTCTTCAATATTTCCCCAGGTATTCTGAATGAGATTGACATCAGGTGTTTCCTGAACACACAAGACATTTCATTTTGTGTTTCTTGAAGATTAGGCAAACTTTATTTGATGCGTGACAAGGTTCCAGGTCTTGTTGAAACATACCCCCTCCGTCCGAATATAGTTAAAAAGAAGAATTGGTACCACTTTTCTCTCTGTTATGTTTACGTATCTATCAGAATTCATCACGTCTAATATAGGTATAACACGCCCTCGTCCATGAATTGAGAAGCAACCACAAAACAGTCCCTTTTCTGTGTGTTTCACTCACTGGTCAATGCACTTTGCTGTAATCATTTCACATGCTGATTTACGAGCATAAAGATATTTTTACTTTGTATTACGAAATGAGACTTGCCAGAACATAGAACTTTCTCCCACTGTTTCATGGTTCAATCCTGATGTTGTTTCGCCTAAGCCAACCTCTTCTTCTTCATTGTTGTTAGGAGTGGTTTCTTCTATGCTCTTAGAGGTTTTAGACTGATTTCAATTAGCCTCCTCACAGTTGAGCCATTACTCTAATCTCAGATCGGTTTAATTTTCTCTGATGATCTAAATATGTTAACTTTTTTTTTTTTTTTTTTTTGACATTCTCAGCATTCTGCTTATAGGTACCCTTCTTCTTCCACAATGTCCTCTTCTTTAAAGAGAAACATTGCCTGTTCCTTTGTACCGCTTAACAAGTTTATTTAGAGAACCTACACTTATCTTTTCAATCTTGATAATTTGTCATATATGTGCACTTACTAAGTGCCACGTTTTTTTTCTTTTACAATGAAATATCCATGGCGCCCGGAAAACAAACAGCTACATTTTACATCTACATAAAATTCACTTGACACACACTCAAACGTTATATTTCGGTTTATGCGACACTTGTAACGCAGAAACGAATTCACTACTACACTTAGAAATGCCATTGGTGCGAAAGGAAACTGCAAAGGTGCAACACACTGATAAAAATACGGTAATTTGGCGGACATATAGACAAATCTACCAGCATTGCCATCTCAAAAGAGTAGAATGTTTCATCAGGGTCTACTAGTATGCCAGGTTTGGTCAAGATGGATTCAGCATCGCATAGAGATTTTTGTTTTCGATAAATTCGCGAAAAGTTTTAAACCACAGAAGTATTATCTTATTCAACTTTATTTGGGGATTATTTTGCACATGAGCTTATTTTTCGTTCGTCTGTGTTTGTTGCTGTATAATGTTACGTATACGTATGTGTCTGGTTAACGGGTGTAAAAGGGTTCTAAATATATAATGCTTAATGTATTGTCTTCAGTGCGAAATTTTAAGTGAATTTAATATTTCGTGGATCAATGTTGTGAGTGGTTACTCTCTTGTTTGCATAGCTATCGATGCACAATTTCATCTGCGTTGATTTCAACTGCAGTGCTGATTATCAGATGCATTTTTTCTGTTTAATTTTATTGAGTATGCTACACTCCTTGTGATTTATGCTTTCAACTTCTAATAGAACAACACAAGCTTAAAGGCATTGATACATTACTTCGTAAAATATCTGCTTGCCCTTTAGTAGTCATTACACTTATTTCAGCATGTCAGATTAATTACTATTGCACAGATGTTTGTTTTTGCATTATCACTAATTAGTGTTACATACCGCTATCAATCTCTGATGAGAACGTTTATAATAGTGTGAAATTTCCTCTATATCTCTCAACTACGTAAATATACTTTAGTCAAGTCCATTCCCTATGTAAAATTATGCACTATGGCCTTGATAACCATAACTAATGTCAATATATTTCTTCTCTTTAAAATTTTTGTAAGGACAATCTTATAATGTTCTTCTTTTAAAAAAATATTTCTTCTTAGATTTCTTGGTACGTAGTTTTCCAAACAGCAAAATTTTTCTGTCTTATTTTGGGCGGTACGTTTGTATAGCCATTTTCAAAAAGACTTGATTAATCAACTATTTTCAGAAGGTTCTTTTTTTCTCTTGTAGGTAAGATAGCAACAAACTAAGTTAATGTCATTGAAATGTTTCTTGCCGTCGCATGTAGGAAAGTAACTTATTCACGGAGAAAATTAAAAAGACTTTTTATTTTTAATTAAAAAAATCTTTTTTTTTTAATGAATATTCCAGGTTTTAAGCTGTGAAGTTTAGAATATTTGATTTAATACAAATTTACAGTTACGTTATCAATGTCCAAAGATTAGCTAATCTTATTTATTAGTTTTCAAAGTAGAAATAGTTTTGAATATCGTTTATCAAATAAATAGTAAATTCAATGGAGTTTATAAGATTTTATAGAGTATTTCGTATTGTGCTTGATAGATTTGTTACACGTTATACTTATAATCATTAATTCCGAGATAATCGTCAAGATATTTTAAAATTATGGGATTGAAACAACATAAACGTAAAGATAGTTGATTCAAAAATGTTCTTTTTAGTTATATATAAGCACACCTTCGTGTGGAATATTATGCTCTATGAGTCAGAAACATGGACATTACGCAAAACTGATGAAAAGGACTGGAAGCTTTCGCGATGTGGGTGTGGAGAAGAATGAAGAGAATTAGAAATGGTGGGGAGAAAAGAACAATTTTAGATATTATTAAGAAGAGGAAGAGAAACTGTTTGAGGCATTCGCTAAGAAGGAACTATATCATGAGAGATGTTTTAGAGGGTATGATGGTAGGAAAGAGAGGGAGAGGACGAAGGAGACTACAATTAATGGACAATATCAAAACAAAAATCGTACGTTAAGACGAAGAGGTTAGCTGAAGATCGTGAAGCATGGAAACTTCTCAGCTACAGCAAGTGACCTGCCAATAATCACAGAATACCTATGATGATGATGAAGAAACACAGCTTGATTTTGATAATGAAATAAAGTCTTTAGTTTATCACTCCAAGTTATCGCGCCTGCGCAATATTCAACTTTGAAATGTGTCAGTCGGCTCCGCACCACCTTGTATATATATATATTAGGGAATGTCTTCTATTTTCTCGTGGATCGACCCCTTACCTGGGTGTACAGTTTATTATGACATCTGAATTACGTACGTACCCACTGTAATTTGAACCTGGATATTCTGCAAAGAAAGCAAAATTACTGATCAATCAACTACAATGGATTTATTTTAATATATCAGTTTCAACAGCGAAAGGAAAATATTTCCCTGAATAAGCCAATGAACTAAAATTCAAAGAAGGCTCAAGTATTGTAAACCACTGGCAAAAGTCGATACTTCTACCTACATAATTTGTTTTGTTTCCAGCTGTGAAGTAAATAAAACAATTGAAATCAGTATTTCTGTAACTTAAAGATGAGGGCCTTATACAGAGTCGTTTTGACGCACAATTATCGTCATACTAAAGGCCTGACTATTGCAGGAAGCATATGTTAGTCGAACTCTTTAGTATTTCATTAATCACGCGTCAGAATGACTCTGCATAACGCCTGAGAAGTTTTTTTTAATTATTATTTTTCACCAAACTTACCTCAGATTGGCTTATTGATATCGGATATTTTGAGAAGAAAAATTGTAAAGAGACATATCGAATTTTGCTGGTATATGTACGTCGTTATGTATTTATTTATTTATTTTCACTGAAAACCGTAATTAGCTTTCCTCTGTCTCTTCTTATTTAAATAGATATGCTTTAATGATATCATATCCAATCTTTCTGGAACATTTCTCTCAAATACTCTCTTCGAACTTCTTTTTCCATGATGTACTGTACTTTCCAGATTTCTACCGGTGAACTTCATTAGTGTACTTATTGAAAATCGGGATCAGTGGTGAGTAGTACTTCTTATATATTCGTATGCATCACACATTCAACGTTTAATATCTATATCTACCACTCTATTTTTGATTCTAATACCTTATAAAAGATTTTCATGGATCATCAAAGTAATGTTTTACCCAATATCTGTAACCGTTAATTCAGTTTTAATAATAAGTTCAAGTTTATATCCAATATATTTAATATTTATCTCTCTATATTTAATAATGATTTTGATTCAAGAGTTGTCCAAGTTCGTTTTTTTTTTTTTAATCCACTATTAAAATATGTAACTGCTAATTCAGTTTCAATAATAATAAGTTCAAATTTTCATCTGATCCATTTCATAGCTATATCTATATCCTTATTATTCATTCCTATTGATTATAAAAGATTTTCGTGGATCGTCAAAGTACGTTTCTTATTCAATATTAAAACATGTAACTCTTAACTCAGTTTTAACAATAGATTCAAGTTGACATCTAATATGTTTCATATCTATATCTATCGCTTTACTTTTGATTATTATCGATTATAAAAGATTTTTACAGATTACTCAGTCACACGCACACGCACACACACACACACACACACACAAATAAGAGTTCTGCGCACCGGATCCCAGAATATGGATTCGATGTATTTTGTTACACAGAATCCAAATTTCGAAACCTCAGGAAAATAGATCGGGCAAATTTTTTGTTATGGGTGAAAAGCTTGAGTGATTTTGGGTAGTGAGAATACACATAATACAATTATGTATTAAAAAAAAAAAAAAAAAAAAACCTCAGCGGACCCCATGGTATGGATTCGATGTATTTTGTTACACAGAATCCAAATTTCAAAACTCCAGGACGATTAACCGTATTAATTTCTTTTTATGGGCAAAAAATTTGAGCGATTTTGGATAGGAAGGATACACATTTTTCACCTATAAAAAAAATGACGGGGTCAATCATCTGGAATTTCTCGAATCCATACCCTGAGGACCGTTGAACAAAACTTTTTTTTTTCTTTCTTGTATGGCTGTGTTACATGTATCATCCTCATCCAAATTTCCTAAGTTTTTCGCCCATAACAAAAAATTTACACAATCGATCTTCCTGGGGTTTCGAAATTTGGATTCTGTGTAACAAAATACATCGCATCCATATTCTGGGGTTCGGTGCACAGAACATTTATTCTTTTGTGTGTGGTTGTGTTATCAGATACATTTTATTTACTAAAAAATGTAACTTAATTCAATTTTAGTAATAAATTCAAGTTCACATCCAATACATTTAATATCTATATTTACCATTTTGTTTTAGATTGTCATTGATTATCGAAGTACTTAAAAAAAAATACTAAATCATGTACCCTTTAATTCAGTTTTAATAATAAGTTTAGGTTTACATCCAATACTTTTCTTGACATCAGGAAAAAGAGAAAAAAGTTTGGATACAACTCTAAAATTATAATTAAAATTGAATTAACTGTGTGGAACAAAATGATGGGGAAAAAACTAAAGACTGAGCGACATGAAACAATTATCCTTGTTTGCCACCAAGAAAACTAAAATTTAAAATCGATAAAATGGAACCTTAGTCTCTCAAACATAAATATTAATATTGAATATAGAACATAATCAACATTTTCTTAGTACTCTTGCTATTGTGCCTTGCGTTATTTTGATAACAAATTGTATTATAGTTTCAGTAATGAATGTAAATACCATATAATAATATGCTACTTCGCTACTTTTTTTAAATACTTTTTTTTATGTGTAAGTATATGTACAGTTATTAGTAACTTATACTAGGAAGTCCAATTGTAAGGTAATTCGAATATGAACCTTGTATATTAAAGTCACGCAAGAGATAAGTCAAGTAATCGTAAGTATCATTTACGTCGGATATCCTTCAGATTCTTGAAGAAAATTTCATATTCAAAAATGAAATGCTCTATAAGACCATAGAGGGTGCGCAAGTGGAGCAATAGCTGTGAATATAATTCTTGTTTTAAATAACGTTTAATTCTATACTTCCTAGCTCTGTAAAAATTCGTGTCTGGAAGGAACGAAAATGACATTCATCTCATTGTAAGAATTTCTCTCATAATAAGCATGACCAGAACTTTAAAAAACATTGTATATCTGTATTCTTTCTTGCAGTTAAAAATAAATATATAAATAATAGGAAAAAGGAAGAAGAAAAACACCATTGCAATTTAATATTAACATTAACTTAATCCCTTATGAATTTTGCAAGTACATAGTACTTTCCTATTTTGGATTCCTTAATACTGCAAAGGATTACAACTTATTACATTAAGACTGCTTTGAAGATTCTCTTTAGTGTTTTATTGATAAACATTTTGAAGCATAAAAAGTAATATTTTAAATTGAATATAGTAGTTCTAATTACTATTATTTTCTTATTGGATAAACGCAGTTCCTATTTATCTATTTTACGTACTTATACTCACTGTTTCTATCATCTGTATACCTTAGCTTCAGAACTGATACATCGGTAAATAGGGCAGGATACCAGCATGAGTCATTCGCCAATTCATTCCCAAATCGAAATTTTCTCTGAAAAAAAAAACGCACAAATTCTTTAACAAAAATTAAATACAGGAGCGTAAAATAGTTGCCCAAGCATCACTTGTACAAAAGAAGATCAAATTACAGCTTAAACACCTCTGAGACAATATTAGGAAGCCTTGCTACATTGTTGACTCAACTTATTTACATTTCTGCTTTTTGTTTGTGACACTCTATCAATAATAAAGAAGAACTATTATTTCATTGTATTTATAAGTCTAATGTTTAATCAGCGTCTTCTAATTCCTCTAATATTGAAACAAACTAAACAAGAAATAAAATTTTTAGAGTACTGTAACAAGTTAGTTAAAGTTAGATAAACTGCTTACCAAATAAATTTGACATTTTCTACAGATTTGCAAAGAAAAAAACAATTAATAACAAAAGTGAAATGTCATCTCCTCCCCTAAAACGCTTTGTTGTTTGGTTTCACTAGCCGCAACGTATAATGAAAAAGATGCAGCATTCAGACGACGACAATGACAAAAAAAAAAAAAAAAAGCATTTGTTTTCCATTGGTAAATAAACTTTTTTCTTTGTTTCAACATAGCTAAAATTAATTAATTATATAGGGTGCAGAAAAAGTCTCATAACGGTCCAATATCTCACGAAATATACAGATCAGCAAAACAAATAAAAACCCGTTTTAAAAGCTATCCAATGATATCAAACGCAACCCCCTATCCCCATCCTCTTCGGATAACTTTAAAATTTTAAATGAGAACCCCATTTCTTATTGCATATTTGGATTCTCCAGAAAAAGGGACAGTGATTTGACCCAGAATTGAAAATAGTGCTTTCACGGATGGCGCTTGAATCGACACAAAATAAGGGGTGCCAAAACGTTATGAAAATGCGAATTGTCAGTCCCGTGCTCTGTGGCCATACGGTTAGCCTACTGGACTGTGAAGTCAGAGGTCCTCAGTAGGATTCCCGCGCAGAATAACATTTTTGTGTATTTTTTGTACCCAAATAATGAATTCATACACTTTAACTTCGATAAAAATAATGTATTTGTCCATAATTTATTAACATATTTATCCAATAAGAAAATACAAATTGTGTCAAAAATGGTATGTTTTTGTTGTAAATAACTCTATGTACCCTAACCCTAATAACCCTATCACTAAGAACCATTTCATAAAGTTAGTTTCGCAAACAACTGTCGAAATTTGTATTGTATGTAACTTGAATAAAGTACTAATTGAAGTTAAAATGAATTATTTATTATTTGGAGAAATAACAAAAACGTTGCCTTGAGCGGGGATCGAACTCAAGACCGCACTCTTCAGTAAAGTACGATAACCATACGACCACAGAGTATGGGACTGACAATTTGCATTTTCATGACATTTTGGTTTCCCTTTCTTTGTGTGTCGATTCAAACGCCATCCGTGAAGGCACTGTTTTCAATTCTGGGTCAAATCACTGTCCCTTCTTCTGGAGAGTCCAAATGTGAAATAAGAAATGGTAGTTCCCATTTAAATATTTAAAGTTTTCCCCGTACCCCCGAAGAGGATGGGAATAGGAGGTTGCATTTGATATCATTGGATAGCTTTTTCAAAACTATTTAACACGTGTTTTTGTATGTCTTGCTGATGTGTATATTTTGCGAGATATTGGACCGTTCCGGGACTTTTTCCGCACCCTATATACTCAAATATAATGTATTCTTCGCAACGCATCATATCATATAATTGAAATCTTTTCTAAAGTCACAGCTTATTGTGTATTAGACTGCATTGTGTAACTACTTTGGACTTCTTAGTTTTTATGTGTTCTATCGTGTGAGGCTAACAATTAACTTTCTAATTCACAATTTATCTTGTCTCTCTTTCTCTTCTTTCTTTAGCTTGCACGACTTTTCGAGCATGCGGCAGGTAGGAGCTCATGCCTTTCCTTTTCTGGGTCTAAGCTTAACCGTGTTAGTAAATGTCTTTGTTCTGTTGTGTTCTATCTGTTTATTGTTTCTTTCTTTTTGTTTACTATTATAATAAGATTAATTTTCTAACATTATGTTTAGGTAATATCGTATTTGTAAGATATTCGATCTTTTTTAAGTTCGAAAATAGTAGAGTGTGATAAACTTCAAGTATAATCTAAACACTATTGAATGTTTTCTATGTTTATAATGTGTAAGACGAAATTGATCTCCTCATTTTCAACACAATTATGAAATGACGTATTAGGAGACAGAATTTCAAAAACACGTAGAAGATAAACTTATTTTGTAAGTTTAACTCTTGCAAATTAAAACCATGTAAAGCAACTATGAATTGATAGCTTAGTGAGGTATAATATACCTAGATGTAAGATAATTTATGATTAATAATTATTTTGAGATTTACAAATTTTTTGAAATATTGGCAGGATATTGCTTGTCTTTAGTATGGTGAGATATGTTTAGTTCTATCAAAAGATACGGTAAAGCAAATATTATTTAAAAAAATTAAATTTTCTAGGTAGAAATATTTTTTTATAATTTTTATGATTTTTAAGATGGATCGTGTAACATAACCATAATCGAGGACCATAAGGCATGATTAACATTTATATTTAAAATCTGAAAAATGTTTGATATAGTAAATACAAAGACCAGTTATGGTTTAATTTTTTCTTGAGAATTATAGTTTTGTATAACAAGTTTAATCTAGCAAGCATTAAAAGTTTATATTATGAATCGAACAAACTTATCCATCCATGCAAGAATTACTTATTTTCATGCCTCTTTTAGACAGTACTTTGCTCTGCAAATCAGCAAAAGAATTTAATCTGGTCAATCGACACTAACATTGTTTTCATAAATAGTGTAGTGCAAATACGATCAAATATTTTGAATACAATTGCTAATAGATTGTAAAGAATACGTTATAGCATAATAAAGAATTTTACTGACCTTTTAAAATATTCCTGTTCAGATTAGTGTTGTTTCACAAGTTCGATATTTCGGATACTTTAGTCGAGGATTCATCGTCGGGAACCAACAACAGGCCTAAATCATTCTATGCATTGAGTTCATCACATGCTTGTTACAATAGAATTATAAAATTATGTAAACTTAGTGTATCAACACGAAGTGGTAAATTATAAACCTCCAATAATAGTGAGAGCATCACACTCTTGTACGTCCCCCAACAATAATATATCTATGTATATAGTTAAGTGCATTTAACGACTAACTGTTACCCTATTATTTTAGTTTCTTAAATTAGCAGATATTTGGAAAATACTAGCTTCTTGTATGAAGAGCAATTCGTGGTACACTACATTAAACGAAACGATACCTTAGAAAGCAATGAGAGGTTAATGTAGCTATAACGTATTGTTGTCTGAATTAATGATTTTACAAAATTTGTACTTTATTGCTCTGAAGTTTCATGACTTCTTTGTAGTACAAATTTTGTAAATGAATGAAATATCACTAAAAGTATCAATATAGATAACAGCACTACATTGAACCTCTAATTGCTTTCTAAGATCTTGTTTGATTTGGGGTAGTAGGTCACGTTACAAAGATCTTCACATAAGTCGCTAGTATTTTCGGAATACCTGCAATTTCAAGAAAATGAAAAATAAGGTAAGGATTAGTCGTTAAATTCAAATAATACATAGATATATTATTTGAATACCACTCATTCAAGCAATGGAACTTCTTATACACAATAAAAGGCAAATTCTGACCAAAGCATATATTATTTAATAAATAATAACGTTACAGTTTCGGCAAAGTATCTTTGCCTTCATCAGAAAGAAGAAAGCGAGGAACTTATGAACTGGAATGGTGGACTAAATATACATGGTGTATGGAGAAAGATATTGAATAAAGCAGAGAAGAAAGAAGTAACAGAGGTATATTGAATAACAGATAGCCAATTAAAAGTTTTTAAGGTTTTAAAAACTGAAAGTTGTACAATAACACAGGAGTACCAATTAAAAATTTAGCTCTCAAGTAAAAGTTGGCTCATTAAATGTTGAACATACGTAATCAATTAAACATTGTTAAAAATGAAAAGACAGGCCTTATTGGTTCCTATATATGACCTCTCATTTTCTGAGAAATAAAAGCTGTAGTCTTAGAAATTGTACTTCATAATGTGTCTGATGAAGGCTAAGATACTTTGCCGAAACTATAACGCTATTACTTTTTAGATAATATATATGCTTTGGTCAGAGTTTGCCTTTTATTGTGTATTAGATACATTATTGTTGAGAGATGTATAAAAGTGTGATGTCCCCATTATAATTAAAGCTCTGAATTGAAGAACGTCCCAAGTTCACCGAATGTTTTTTTTTCATGAGATGCGTGAAACAATCAACGTGAAAAATATACGTATATCTAAATGCCTGTAGACTTGAGATGTTCTCGAATTCAGGTCCTCAATTTGAAATAGTTTTATGTTGTCAGGTTCTGTTACATCTTCAAAGTGTGAATAATTGGTTACATTTTGATATACTAATGAAAAACGTAAAATCGGAGAATCTTTGCCCCCCTTTCTTCTTAAAGCAAATCCTGAAATGACGCCGTTGTGTTATGTTATAATGTTATCGAGTGATTATTTGATATACATATTGTTGTGATATTATGTACAAAAATATACCGAAATCAAACAGCTGAGCTGAAAGATGGCGTGTATGTGTATAGGAGTATTTGTTTAGCGTGCTTGGTTGTGGAATATTTTACACGTACTTTATGGTTCTTAATATCTCACATTTGGTCAAATGCGTATAGAAATTGAAATAATTGTGAAAAAACATTCAAGTTTACTGCAAACAGTTAAAAATGTGCATATGATCCATTAAAATGTCTTTATAAACAATTGACGATCACTCATTATCATATCCAAAACTAACTATTTTGCAATTTATGTACAATTCAATTTAACTTATTATTATTCAGCAGTAACTCGTTAATACTCTGGGCAATACCACTTTTTGTTCGTGCTAATACTGAATATAATGTATCAAAGAAATGTGATAATTACAACTCCGAATTAATTTTCAATAGGTGAACTCTTTTATACAAATGGCGGCGATCAACACATCAAATTTCATAGAAAGCTCAATGTAATAGTACATGAAATACAGTATTTATAATTTATAGCAATTTTGAGATTAAGAACAATGAACAACAAACTTTCATTACTGCCCCTCTGGAAATGTTAAACTTTCATCATATATTTTGAAACTATTTCAACATAAGTCTACTTGTAGCATACAGGAACAACATGTCTGATGCACCTATATAAAAAACCAATAAAGATGATGGTGAATGAATCAAATAGCTGAAAACAGTATTGTCACACCGACTTCAAAAGGCGTGTAGAAGAGTCCAATAATGTTATTATTAAGCGTCTTAGAAGCGACTAACTTTGGTTTTTCTCGTTCTTTGCGACAAAAATCAAGTAAAGGATTAGCCGAATAATTTTTTTCTAATTCATTAAAGCTTTCCATTGCAACGATGTGATTCGCCTGAATGCAGAAATATCGTAAATCCCTCAACTGAATTGAATATGTTATTCTATTCAGCTGAAATTATTTTATATTAAAAAGATGGTTTCTAATTGGACTTAGAACGTTTATTATGCAAGTGAGAAGCCTTTGAAACTTAGATCCGAAGAATAAATAAATTTAAAAAAAAAATGAAAACTTGATGTTTTTCAATTCAGGTCCTCAGAGGGTTTATAATTCATCACTTCGTATCGATACATTAAGTTTATATTATTTTATAATTCCATTGGTGTTGATGCAACAACCACATGACAAACTTATTGCATGATATGATTTAAGCCTGTGGATGGATACTTGATGAAAGTATCCGAAATATCGGATGTATAAAACAACGTTACTCTGCATAGGAATATTAACAAAGGCCAGTAAAATTCTTTAACAGTACAGCTTAAACATTAAACACAATTTCACAAAGCAGGAAATTTGTGAATTTACTTAAGATATTTCCCAACGAGAATCATTTTGATTAGATATGGTATTTGGTTTTATTTTATTTTATTTCTTGGGTAAGTCAGTCCTTTTCACAATCATAAATGGAATAATAAAATTATCCAAGTGCAATCAAATTAAAAAAGAAAAAAAAACATTAAAAAAGCGCATATTATTATTTTAAATATATATGAGGTATAATTAAGTGTGTGTATACAGTTTTGAGAAAATGTACATTATTTCTTGTATACAAAATAAATTGTAAATAATTCTAATGCTTAAATTTTCTTATGCAATAGGTTCACAGTTTAACTGCTCGAAGCATCTCAAGAGAGTTTAGAGAGGGATTACGGCGTAATTTGCCCTTTCAGACCAATAGAAATATAGTTCAAGTGGCTGGTGGAGCTCCAACAGTCCGCGATACACCTAGCCCTGAACACTTAGGAATTCCCTCAGAGAAACCTCCGTTTCCACCACGTGCTCCTGACGAGACACCAGGCTACACCTCAGATGAGAGCGCCCCGTCTCCAACACCAGCTCAGCGTAGAACTCCACCTCGCCGCAGAGTGAAGTCAAATATTGCTTCCAAAGCAGCGTTTTGGGATCGTCGTGTGGAACTAGGACAGTGCTCAGATTATCTTGTAACAGAAAATTTTCCAGATGAATAGAGAAAGGATGTTATTTATAATTGATTTTACATGGCTGCGAGGATTCTTCTTCATTTGTTTTTATATACTAAGAGATTCAGAGAACCAAAGACATTAAGTAGAAAAACTGTACGATTGCATTGTAATTTATAAACGAAAGACCAGTTTAGTTAGTAGTGTACTGAACTCTTCAATACGATATTAAGTAGTGAGCAAGTTATTATTATGTGTATACAGAATGCGCGAGTTTCGTTTCTTTTTCACGAATTACGCCAGTCTGATTATTATCTGTACTTGGCACTAGACAATTAACCAATCAAACAGTAGAAGAGCAAACACGGTGATTTTTGAAGTTCGTTATAATGGCCACGGACAGTAAAAGTGACAGTTGTTAAAGCCATATATTATTTACTTCTGTTATAGTTTCAAATAAATGGACAAGATATAATTTTCTAATATATTCTTACTAGTGATCACGTGAAGTTTGGGCTTCTTTATTGATAATTATTTGAAGTTATCGATATTTGTTTTCAAAGGTAATGAATATAATCTTAAATGGATTGGGATTTTTTTTTTGTTACATGTTTAAAATGTTACCAGTTTTTTTTTTTTTTTTTTTTATTCGTTGTTTTAGAATTCGTCCATCATAAGTCATTTTTAAGGTTTATGTATGTTTGGGGGGGATCTACTGAATAATGAATAGCATTGTCAGATAGAGAAAGAGTTACATAAACGGCTTGGTTGTTCAAATCAAATGGAAAAATCTGAGTAAAAGATTCATGAATAACAAATTGTTTCAATACAAAACGGTCTGACCAGATAACTTATTATATATTAGATATAAATGTGTCTTAAATTCATAGTATTAAAGTTTGTGAATATAACCTATATGCAAAGATGGATTAAACAATGTTATAAAAACGTATCTTAAGGTTTCATAATGAATGAAATAGAAAAAAAAACTGTCCTTAAACGCTGAAAATTTACAGAAATAGGAAACATTTATGTTTATTTCAGAAAACAGAAATGAAATCCTTTCTATAAAGCATGTTTATTGGACATTTGGGTAAATATGTATGTGAAAGACAAACATTTCAAGAAAATAAATCAAAACCAAAAATTACGAATTTTCCATCTGGTGTTTAGTCTACCAATAATAATTTCATTTTTCATTAAGCCAATTTTTAACTGCATAAATGTACTTTTGATATGATTGAGATTTGCGTATCTTGTATATTACTCTGGTAGCCATTTATGCAGATTATATGATAACTATTGCAATCCAAGAGATGTGATTGTCAATATAAATATTATTTAATTTTTTCGGCGAATATATTCTTCACAGTTTATGTTGTGAATTTATTGACATATCGTGTTATCTGGAGAAATTTACTTTACAAGTAGCATTTCATATTTTGATTGTTGTTTTTTGTACAGAACAATTACATATATGAGTGGAAGTTACATTTACTCAAGATAATATGAGATTAATGGTATTTGTGCGGTAACCAAACCATGGATAATGTAATTGTTTTTATGTAGAGGTGCTATATATTCATATAATTGTGCATAATCATGCATAAAGAAAGTATGGTGTCTTGATTTAGTAGATGAAAGACTGATAGTCCACGGTAACGGATGCTCAAATACTCCACTGAACCAATACAAAATGGCGGAGTAATTTATTATAATAATATTGTGCCAACCGTGTTGGTTCATTCCAAAGATGAAAACATTTTTCTTATACTATCTTGTACATACAATAAAATAAACGTTTCAGTCTTTCACGTTTCATTTTCTTTAACAAATTTTCGAAATGGAATTTAAAAGAAAAATATAATGTGACCCTTTCATTGTAATCTTAAAAGCTTCCTGAACATTAATGATAGGAAGTGTCAAGTATGTATTTCGTGTATTCTACCTGATATAATTTGACTTGGCAAAACTTGCGATAATTCTGGGCGAAATTTTAACATTATTAAAACTGTTATATTTTCTCTCCTTAACTCTCACTATGTCTTATTTTGTATATTTCGATGACTTTATCAGATTCTTGTCTTAATAAGTATTGCTTATATTGTTGTAATACAAAGCATATAGAACAACTTTATTATGCCCCGTTCTAGATAGCTAAAATAATATCAATGTTATCTAACATTTAGGAAAACTTATGAGAATTTTATAATTGCCAATAAATCAGAAATAAGTGTTCTATTTCACAAAAAACCGTTTCCTAAAGAAAATATTAAATCTTTTTATATTAATGCTTCTTTAGTAATATATTGGCTTCGTTAGTAATTATTGATAACTGGATATCGTTAATGTTCAAAGAAAGTTAGCGTAATGAACCACATCTCTGAAATCATGATAGTTTCAACTTCATTTTCTTTAATACAGCGAAAAGATATATCTATGTCACATCTATTTCTTGAAAATAACTATAAATTTGTCTTCTCTGTTCTATGTCCATAGAGATTTGTGCCATCTAGAAACAAATAAATACGCTGCTAAATGTTATTCTATAAGTGAAATCTCTAATACGCTAGCAATTCGTAGAAGATTATAAGGATATAATAGTGGTTGTAATACGTAATCATATGTTTTTAAGTTAAGATGTATTGACTGACTCAGTCGTAGTAAATACGTTAAGTCAAAATATGAATATATTTTCTTTGATCAAAATAACAAAGTATATTCGGTTACTGCTCCGCTTATATGTTAAAATATTAAGAAAGACATATGTTAGTTATACGTATTTGGAATGATCATAATCTGTAAACCTAAGAGAAAAACTTCTTTGCATTTTCTAAATTACCGAAATTTCATTTCATGAATTTTGGCGTTCTCGCGTTGTATTTCAATATATTTGACTACACTGGTGACACTAACATCACCTAGGTATGATTTTCTGACACCACTATTTTTTTCAGACTAGATTATATGCTACAAGTAAAACTAACTGGATATTTGTATATTTACTTACTTTTTGACCTTCCTTGTGACTTATACTAAAGTATTTGCAATGTAAATTGTAGCCATCGCTTCTTCTATTCAAACAGATATGGCATATGAGACTATACATTTTGTACAATTCCTACTGAAAATAGTATCATGTGTACTTAATCTTAGAACTGGCAATTATATTTTAAATTGCATTCAAATTCATTGAGAAACAAATAATGTAACTGTATCAAAATATTTCATTACGAAACGTATATATATATATATGAGATATATATTTTTCCTATACAGTATAATCAAGTATTTGTGGTTCCATTTTGTAAAGGTTCGAGGTTCCATTATATATACATCATATAATGAAAAAGATATAGGAGTATTCTTTGGTAATATTCAAACTAACAGTAGGAGATACTGTAACGAAATATTTATCATCTAGTGTTTATTGATGATTTGTTTCTTCTGTACAATACAAATTTTATTATATATAGATACATATATACATATATATTACTCCATTATCATCAGTATATGATTATTTTGTTCCCCTAATTTTGGCTGTTTGTTTCTGAGGATATAGTATGGCAAATTCATATCAGTATGTACCTGTACAAAGACAATGTAAATAAATTATATATTGTAGAGTAATGACTACTATTATAAGTAAACTGATGCTATTTGTATTATTATAAACTACAGAAAAGAATTGTTTATATTATGAACTTCGGTGATCACGTGATATACAATAAATTTAGTTTATAAATATTAGTATTGAAGTTTTTTAATATACCTTTTCTCTAATTGTTACTACCATCGGTGCCCTAGCCTTGGATACTATTTTTATTTATGTTTCATTTTTTCATACGGACTCCTGCATTCTTCTTTAAGCATTATAAGGTTTATGCTTATGTTTTTTTAAATCGATCTATTCTATGGTAATTATTACATTGTCACCCATTGAGAAATTTTATGAATTAGCTCCGAAGCCTATTATCAGATCCTTGTAAAATTTACATAAAGTTACTGCTAAAGTATACTTTTTCAAACAAACAAACAAACAAACAAACAAACAAACAAATAATAATAATAATAATAATAATAATAATAATAATAATAATAATAATAATAATAATAATAATAATAATAATAATAATGAAAATCGGTGTACCTACGTTGAAGTGATGTGTGAACATACTGACAATCACGGTATTAACACTGTCAGCCTTTGAGGAGTTTCATGATCTAGCTGTGAAGATTACACTCAGATCCTTATAAAATTTACCTGAAAGTACCATGGAAGTATACATGGTAAACAAAGGAATAATAACAAATTCATTGCATATGTAGAAATTATGCATGAACATATCCAATATATACAGGGTGGACCATTTATCTTGAAATATTCTTTTATCTTTTAAGTAATTTACAGAAAACGATGAAATTTTGTACCTCAGCTTTCGATAAGGCGATATTACCTCCCAATATCACTAAACTAACAGTGTTGCCAATCCAACATAAAGTTGTATTTTTTTTTCAAATGACACTACATCAGGTAATTACATATTTCAAATTTACATGCTAAACAAAAACTTATAATACCACATTTAACTTTTAGATTTGATTTGAGTTTATCATCCCTTTCAGCTGCGAGGCTATATGAAACGTTGACCTACAGCCTTACGTGGGATCCAAACCACATGAGCTCTTGCCGGGAATTGAATCCGGACCTTCCACGCCAAAGTTACGTTTATCATTCAATGTTACACACTAAGGGTGCTAAAATTTTACAAACATCCACAACTAGTCAAATTGTGGAATCCTCTACAATAGGATCAACGCAAGTGAGACGGACGTGGCAACACAAGTCGAATGTATCTTAGTGTCGAATACCATGCCACAATGTGATGTAAGAAGTGTTGCTGAAAAGTTCGTAGCCCAAAATTAACATTTACCATATTAAGTTATGAATACAAACAAGTCAAATTATATTAACCCTCCTCCTTGACAAACTTCTTTGTATGCCACTGATTTCCATATACTTATTTATATCAAGAATAAAAGCTGTCTAGTAAACTATAGAGGAGCTTTAAATGTAACATTAAGCATTTATTGAAGATTCTCTACGTCTCCTTGAAATTAATGCAAAGATAAACCATTGTCGTCAACCGAATTAAACAAACTACAGAAAGGTTTAAAAAGTGGTCCATTGGTGGTGTACACTATGAGAGGCATATGTTTCCTACATCACACGTGGTCCCTGGTTCTGCGTAACGTAGCAGCAGAGATAATGTGGACAGGAACAGATTATTCTGGCCGCTCTAACTGGCAGGATGGCGACTACCAGTGCAATCAGAGCTACAGTCAATCCCCATCTGAGAGTGTGAACACTGAACAATCGATTGGTGGAGGCAGTCTACGTTTCTATGTCCCTCTCACACGTTTCCCGTAACCTGTTCATCGCCGATAATGTCTTCAGTAGTGTCGGGAGAGCGGAGTAAGAGCAAACATCAATAAGTGTTCTCAGAAACCACCTCTGGCATGTTGTTAATGAGTTACACACCCTGCTCTGCCCTGGTCTTCATTGAAAGGAAGTATGATAGTGCGTCATACATTCATGTCATTATCGATGCTGTCTAGTGTTGCTCTTCTAATTTCTCTTCTCTAACTTTATGTTCTCGTATCAAAAATCTTTTCAAATTCCACACGACACGGGAAACATGATAATTCTCGTCTCTCTTTCCAGACTACACGAGAAATTTCATGAGTATTGTGGGCAACACTAGTTCATCCAAGTCTTAGATCTCAAGCACTGTATTAATGTTACATGATTCGTAGTATAAAATGTATAAATATATAAAGTGATTGAACTAACAAAATGAAAAACATTTATCAACGTTTAAAGATACATAAGTTATTACACTATATGCTCCATTAATAAACACGGGTTTAAATGTTGTTGTATCACATTCTTCATGGGTCTCTTGTAAAACGGAATGATTCTGATAGCTTGTAGATAAAATTAAGAAAGAAAACAGTTCATAAATTTTGTATATAAATTTATAGAACGAGACGAGACGAGTTAAGGTTTCCGAGAATCGAGTCTTATCTCGTCTCATCGTAACACTAATCCTTTCTTTGATCTTAAGGATTTATGATTTAGATTCCTGGCCTTCCGGCATCTAAGGTCATGGTGTCCCTCAACGAGCACACTATCCGGGGAAAAGGAAGTTAAAAAAGGATTGGGGAAGAAAGGAAGCTATAAGTTAGGCACCACCCGACATTTGCCTGGTGTGAATGAGGAAAACCTCAGTCAGGGTGGCTGTCCTGAAAAAGCGTTTTACACTTTTTCGACCGAGTGGCCCCACCGGGAATCGAACCCGGGACAGCTCGCACCGAAGGCGAGAGCATTAGCGACTACGCTACGCGTGGTTATTTCCTTTGATCTTATCTAAACACTTTGTGGGATTCCATTTTTGCCATACCACCAAGACAACCCCATGGCCTAAAAATATGATTGTACCAGTAAGAGTATTAAAAAAAAGAAAAGAAAACAGAGAATACCACTAGAAAGGGAAGTCAGCTAAAGGCAAGTTAAACATTGCCATTTTCTAACACGCTTTTAGGGATCGAGAATGAGACGAAGTGATTACATGGCAAAAAAAAAAGATCAAACTGCCAAACTTCATGATACGAAGATGGTCTCAGAAACTGAGTTACCACTAATGTTACTTACGAGATGAGACGAGAGAGAGAGAAATACGATTTTTCTCGTCTTTTCTCGATTCCTGAAGAGTTCTTTCTCGCCATATCTCGACTCTCGGCAAGCTTTTCCCCTCTCATCTCGTCTCGTTTCATACATTTATGTACAAAATGTATGATCCGATTTTTTCATAATTTCATCTGGGGCCGTTCGGAAACTAACCTCCGATTAGTTAAAAAAAGAAGCATCAAAGTAAATATGAACAATTTATTATATACATATGAAAACTACTTCTTTTCTCTATTTTTCAACATAGTTTCCATAAACATTCAAACATTTACCATGTCTCTGCACTGGCTTAGAAATTCCATCAGCAGCATAAAAATCTCCGACCTCTGCCTTGAGCCAGTCGTAAACACAGTCGTGGAAATCTGTGAAAATTCATCGGAAAGCTCCGAGATTGTGAAACGTCGATTTTCACTAACTTTTCCATCAATCTTTTGAACGAGTTCATCAGTGACCACTGATGGCCTGCCAATCCTCTCTTCGTCATAAATGTTTGTTCGTCCACTTTTAAACTAGGAATGCAATGGATATACCCGATTGTAATGAAATGAGCTGAGCGAGCTTAAACTACGTAATCAGAAAGCGTTTTTCGGTGATTATTCCTCGATGGTACATCGGATTTTTGATTTCGACCTATGTTGTCACTCAGCACGACATACTCTATCAGCGTGCTAAGTTTGGTTGAGATCGGCCAAACGGTCTAGGAGTAAGCGTTTTCGGTGATTATTCCTCGATGGTACATCGGATTTTTGATTTCGACCTATGTTGTCACTCAGCACGACATACTCTATCAGCGTGCTAAGTTTGGTTGAGATCGGCCAAACGGTCTAGGAGGAAGCGTTTTTCGGTGATTATTCCTCGATGGTACATCGGATTTTTGATTTCGACCTATGTTGTCACTCAGCACGACATACTGTATCAGCGTGCTAAGTTTGGTTGAGATCGGCCAAACGGTCTAGGAGTAAGCGTTTTTCGGTGATTATTCCTCGATGGTACATCGGATTTTTGATTTCGACCTATGTTGTCACTCAGCACGACATACTCTATCAGCGTGCTAAGTTTGGTTGAGATCGGCCAAACGGTCTAGGAGGAGTTCGCGGACAACCAAACGGCTAACCCTAGTATAAGAGCTTCGCTTCGCTCAGCTCAATGAACAAATCCATTCACGAACAACTCCTTCACTCATCACACTTGACCCATACACGTCACAAAATTCCTGATAAATAGCTATTGCCGAATTTTGTTTTGTCGCAAGAAAATGTATAACAGCTCGCACCTCGCACTTGGCAGGATTGTCTGTTGCAGCACACATTTTGAGACACTACAAAAGTAGAATTAGTGATCAGACAACTTTCACTTTACAGCGGCTGGATGCAGACTGATCTACCGCACACGTCTGTGCATAGATGGTAGCGCTGCCCTCACTCCCTCACGCACCATGACTAGTCGGAGGTTACTTTCGGGATGCACCTCGTAGAAATTACCAGAATTTTTTTCGTCATGAGAGGTCGACTAAGGGTGTTATACAACAACATTTAAAACATATTTATTATTGGAGTACGGTATATTGTATAATTACTTACGTATCTTTAAACGCTGATAAATGCTCTTCATTGAGTTTATACATACAATCACTTTATCATTTTATAATTTTTATACTGTATTATAAATCAAGTAACACTAAAACAATATTTGAGATCTAAGACGTGGACGAAGTAACGTTTCCCACGAGAGATTTCTCGTTTCGCTTCGAATTTGAAAATGTTCTCGTTTCGACTCTTTCCTCGTTTTCGATTCGAGAAATTTGTGAAATTAAATCGACACAACGAGGGGACCCCGTAATCTAGTGGTTAGAGCGTTGGACTCATGTCCGCGTGGTCCCGGGTTCGATTCCCGGCCGGTGCTTCCCCAATTTTCGGCGTCCACCCAGCGTCGTGAGGCAAACGGGGAAGACGTGACGGCCACTAGGTCTAGAAAGCTCCCGATACGCCGGACGCGGCGCGCTGACCACGCGTTCGTCGTAGGCTAGACGTAGTTCCACCAATCGCTAACAGATGGCGTGGAGCGGCTCAGGCCCAGAAATTTGGGCTGTTACGCTAAGCAGTTTAATTTTTTTAGTCTAAGAGACACAACACATCAAAATATTAGCATATCTAGTGGCGGCGCTTCAAGCGATCATAGGTCTACTTATGTTTATTGGTACAAGTTGTTTTTCTTTATGGTGCGGGGAGGGGGAACGGTGACTCAGTAGTACAGTGCTTACCTCCTGTGCGTGAAGTCCCTGGTTCAATCCTCGTCCAAGTAAGTTTGTGGTGAACAATCATATCTGTAGGTTTTCTCGAGGTACTTCCGTTTTCCCTCACATTCGCATTCCATCAATCCTTCCATCATCATTCAATTGCCTTAATCATCCCTTTTCCTTAGCCTAAAAAGGCATAATCGTGGAACGTTAATACTGAAATATTTAATTTCAATTTTGTTTTCTTTATAATAGATTGGGCATTTGTGCCGTATCGCCGGACCACTTTGAAAACTGAAAAGAAAGCACAAAAGTGTATTGCATTCGGTTATATTTTGTTGGATTACATTAAGTTACGTTAGATTACGTTACATTAGGCGTGCAGTATTACTTTAATACGGATCCGTAGGATAAGTATTAGTAGTAGTAGGAGCAGGAGTAAGAGTAGTAATAGTAGTAGCGGGAACGAGTTAGAAGCCCGGCAGGGGTTGGTTGGGTTCTGTTCTCGACATGAAATGGGCAAATTAAAGACTTGCCAATTTTTTTTTTTCTGTATATTTTACAATTTCTGGATCCGTATAATAAAGCAAGTGTACCTCTCCGCGAAATAGTCCATCCGCCTCTACATACAGTGTCTCTAACAAAATCAATAACAATCAACAAATACAACCACTTTCTTAACTTTTACTATTCTCCTTACCTCCCTTGAACTCATTCTTTCTCACAAACTTAAATAAATTCTCCAATTGACCCGGTAAATTTCCTAAAATTGGTCCGGCGATACGGCACTTAACCCACAGATTGTATACGGATTAATCACTATTCAATCCAGTAATTGTCATTTAAGGCAGTAATAAAGCAGTCAGTGTTGAAGTTATCTTACGAGTACAATGTTAATAATTGTTTTGTAGTAAAGCTTTGTTTCTGCCTTTATAGAGTTTAACACTGTACAGTTGTTATTCAATGCAATTCTTTCTTCTTTTATGTAAATTCTCTATACTACCGTATCATTGTGACAATTTAAGGTATTAATTGATCCATTTGCACGCATAAATAAGTATTGTCATTTATGGCAATTAGAGGTACAAATTACCCACCATTTTACATTTAACAAATTAGCTACTGTCCTTACTGTGATCTTTCCTGTTTGCTGACGGAACTGGAGGCCTTGTACTCAGGGGCGTCATTTAGGGGGGGAAGGAGGGGGCAATTGCCCCCCCAAGAGTTTGTGGAATGCATATACTTTAATCGATTGTCTACTAATATAATAGTACCAAACGCGAAAGTCTTATGTCGGTGGTGCTTTTGCCCCCCCCCCCCAAGCGAAGTCCGAAATGACGCCCCTGCTTGTACTGCATTGTTGATAACGATACATTTTTATTGAACATTCTATGATATCTATTGGTATTAGTCCACCATTGAACGAGTGCGGGCGGCCGATTTTGGAACTAAAATACAAACAACAGTGTTTCTAACCGGATCACTTGTAATTAATCTATCACAGTTGTTTTTGCCCTGTTCATAATAAACCACTTCACGCATATGTTCAAGTTAAGACAAACACAATTTCAAAAGTTATAGAAGTTATTTTCAGAACATTTTAAGGGACTGAAAAAAAAAGTACATACACCCTCCATATTAATATGACAATAACTTGCGAATAAACTAATCTCAGTGTTGTACAAAGGAACACTGAGAACTTCGTAGCATTAGAGTGTAAGGAATTCCTAATTCATCTGTTAACGAAACCTCGAAGTTCATCTTTGTAAATCAAAGTTATACTTTGGCAACTGCGCTTTCATTGTTTAAAGCAAGTTCTATTGTGTAGTTTTGAGATAAGGCGTCTTCGAAATTGCTACCAATTTGGACCATGTGATCGATCGATTGACAGACCTTCAGTAACAAATTTGCATTGAGATCATTTTCGGATGTGTTGCAAAAGACTGGTGAGAGAGAAACTGATAATCTAACCGCCTCCGAAGGAGATTTGGATCCGCCCCTAATTAAGAAGGTAGATAAAGATAACTTTCTCTGATATCTAACCTGTCATTATTTAGCAAGGTTTGATAATTTAAAAATTCAGTATTTCTACCATATTTTGAAAAAAAAAATATTTAAAAGAAATAAACCCAATGTTACATTGAGGCGGTAGGGGAGCGATTAAAATTTAAAGTGGGGAGCCTGACAATTGATTTCTTATAGCTCGTGAAATTCAGAAAAAATGAATTTCATATTAAAAAAGAAATACAAAATACATTTTCAGGGTAACTCTTACATTCATTATGTTATTATAAAGTTAATGGTACTTTTGAAATTGGTTAGAGTGAATAGATATGTATTTAAGTAACAAAACCACTTGCGTAAGTTTTTCAAAATATCAAGTAAGAAGAACAAAGTTTGTCTTCCACTGCTATCTCATTGCTCAAACATACCGGCGATGAAACAATTGGCCGGAAATCTACGTAGCACATTTTAGTACTTACACTTGAAATAAAAATACAGCTGTTTAAAGACGATTGATTACCTTTGTCTTTGAATTTCATATGTGCACACAGGATTTGTTAAACAAGACCGTACATCTGATATGTTTGAACTATATGCAACTTATGCTCACGGGCTAAACTCAATCTTCTGAAGTCAATCGACAAATGATTACGTATTACAGACACAAAGACAACACTAGGCTCCCAAGTTTCAAAATTATATTGTGTATGAAAACAGATAATAGAATTAATTCTTTGTCACAAGAGACCTAGGGTCTGAAAGAAATTCAGATGGAGTTCAAAGGGAATTTGTATACTCATAAATAAAAGTTGTGAATTTATTGTGTATTGAACCAATGATATTTATGCTTACATTACCCATACGCTGATGTTTTATCGATATTTTTATTTCACATTTACCAAAAGGCTGGATTACGATTATAATCCTTAAAGAAAGATACATTGTAATCAGGTTTTACAAGGCAATCCCGAAAGACAAGCTATCCAATCCCGTAGCCCTTTAAAAAATTAAGGAAAATTTCTTCTTCACTTCCTTTTCCCCCAAAGGGTTCACATTAATCGAAACAATGAAATGAAATTTCTTTAGTTTAACGTTCCATGATTATGCTCTTTATGCTAGAGGAGACAAATTATTAATTAATTGTTGGGCTCTCACAGAACCACGTACAACAAAGACACATGCGCTAGCCAATAGACCAACGGAGAGAACTTCCACAGTTCTCGAGTGGAAATGTATCGGAATTCTTTCTTGGCTACAACTCAAGAAAATAATTTAGTTGTCAATCGATAGAACTACATTAAAACAAATACAAGCATCGCGAGCCTTAACTTGATTTAAACTTACAGTTACAAGATATTGCGCAAGTATCTAAGCTACCAACCCATAATTAATATTTTAGTCATTACATCCTATTACTGAGTTTTACAGGTTTCTACTGTTTTATAATGAAATCAAATAAAACGTAATCATTTTTTTTAATAATCTGCTTAATACACGGTAGAAACTCACTTGTATGCTATCTTGTCCTTAAATTGTTAATTTCCATGCATATGCCATTATCCACAATACATCTGCATTACTGCAGGAATAACCATTACTGCATTCAATAACAACTATATAATTTATGGAGTTCTTTATTAAGCGAAACAGATTAGGCTACTTATAACATGTAAACTGCAACTTTTGAAAATCGTTGGATACACTGCAGAGTGACGCTCTCCGTTCCCCTGTCCCACCGCGCTTACCTAGAAACTGATGTAAACACTACACTAGCGCCCTCCACGAAAAACCGCACTAAAATCCTGGTCAGGTAATATTGTGGCTGATATATTGTTGCATCAGCTGGTGATGCTAGGTGATAGGCTCTTGGTTCTGACCAGGAACGAGGGGGAACAATTAGGGATGCGCATGAGTCGCAACATTTCTCGAATCTCGACTCGACTCGAATTCGAGTGAGACACATTGTAAAATTCGAGACGAGTCGAGACAAACTTATTTCTCGACTCGAATGTCTCGAAAATCTTTCTATAATTTTTAATATTATTTTGAAGAAAGTATTCACTCAGAAACAGTCTTGAAACCAATTCCAGCATTTATTACTTTAGAAACGTACAGAACGCATAAATTTAATCGTTAATCTTTCGAGATCAAGATTTAATTTTCAGCTCAATTCAGTTAATTAGTGAATTGAGCTGAAAATTAAATCTTGATCTCGAAAGATTAACGATTAAATTTATGCGTTCTGTACGTTAATTAGTGAAGTGCTGGCCGTGTGCAGAATGGGAAAGGTTTGCGATCTATCTAAGTTTGACCGAGGGAACGTTGTAATGGCCAGGAGACTCGGCACGAGAATTTCGGAAACTTCACGACTTATCGGGTGTTCGGGGAGTGCTGTGGTGAGTGTCTTCAATAATTGTCGAAGCCAAGGGGAAACGACGTCCAAAGGTCGAGGAGTTGGGTACCCCCCACCTCGTTACAGATGCCGGATGTCGGCCTCGTAGGCTGGGCGGACTGGTGAAACAGGACAGGCAGCAACTGTGGCGGAGCTAATTCAGACTTTAATGCTGGGCAAAGTACGTGTGTGTCTGAACACACAGTTCACCGAACGCTCCTAACCCTTTGGGGATCCCATGGTACAATCTGTACCATACGGGGTGTTTCATGGTAGTACATTGCGTTATAACTCTCCTATTTGAGCTTTATCGTCCGGGTTTTTTTTTTTTTTTTTCAAGTCCAGAGGCATTGTAGAAGACATCACGTATGGTTTCACACCTTCCTGCGTCGAGACATAGGAGGTGATGACGTCATAATTCTAAAATATATATTTTCGTGTAATATTTTTTTTGGGGGGGTTATGTAAAATATTTTTGGCGGGCTTATTTTTGCACGTAGAAGATAGAAATTTTGCACAAACATTCAGTCCACCGAGTAGTATTTACCAGATTTTTTTTTCAGATTTCTGCGTTAAAACAGGGGAGAACCAGAGGGGCTAAAAGTTGAAAAAGGGATATTTTTACCCAAAAATCCCGTTTTTCCTAATTTTCCCGCCTTAGATACATGATGGAGACACGTGAGTCATACCGTCTGAAAGGCAGTTCTATTCTGAAGAGAATGATGTGCGACAAATGGCCCTAGGGTAATTAGGGAAGTGTCAGGGAATTTTTATCGAAATATACTTCTGTATAGGGGAATTTTGGACATTTTCGGTATTATTTTTTTGCGGGCTTATTTTTGCACCTAGAAGATTGAAGTTGTGCAAAAACATTCAGTCCACCGAGTAGTATTTACCAGATTTTTTTCAGATTTCTGCGTTAAAACATGGGGGTACAGAGGGGCTAAACGTTGAAAAAGGGAAATTTTACCAAAAAAATCCCTTTCACGGGATTTTCCCGCCTTAGATACATGATGGGGACAAGTGAATGGTACCGCCTGAAAGGCAGTTCTATTTTGAAGAAAATGATAGGCGAAACATGACCCTTGGGTAATTAGGTATGTCTTAGGGAATGTTTAAAAATTTCCCTCTGTATACGGGAATATGGGACATTGTCGGTATATTTTTTTGGCGGGCTTACTTTTGCACCTGGAAAATTGGAATTGTGCATAAACATTCAGCCCACCGAGTAGTATTTACCAGATTTTTTCAGATCTCTGCGATAAAACAGGGGGGTCCAGGGGGACTAAAAGTTGAAAAAAAAGGATATTTTACCCCAAAAATCATGTTTTTCCTCATTTTCCCGCCTTAGATACATGATGGAGACAAGTGAGTCATACCGCCTGAAAGGCAGTTCTATTCTGAAGAGAATGATGGGCGAAACATGACCCTAGGGTAATTAGGGATGTCTCAGGAATTTTTTTACCTGATCATGGTGTTTTACGGTAATTTGGGGCAAGGTGGGAATTCCTGATAAAATTTCTCCCGCCCTTGGTATTCAGGATAGAAACTTGAAATTTGGCACACACATTCAGTATACCAAGTACTATTTATCAGATTTTTTTTAGATGGCTACGTTCACACCGGGCCGCTCCAGAGGGGCCCAAAGTGCGAGAAAAAATTTCCCTCCGAAATTTTCCCTTTGACATCATTTTTCCCGCTCCTGGTATATGGTATGAGCATGCAAGTGGTACCATTTGAAAGCCAGCTCTATTCTGAAGAGAATGAGGTATGAACGATGATCCTAGGATAAATAGTGACGATGCAGTAGCTGCTTGACTGAAAGTCTAAAAAATAGCCCAAAAACTCCGTATCCGAAAAGTGCTAATGATAGGCCTCCGCAGCCAACGATCCATCCATGTGCGAATGTTAACACAACTACATCGGTAACTACAACTGAAATGAACACGTGTCCATCGCCACTGGACCTTGGCGGAGTGGCAGAGCGTTGCATTGTCTGATGAACCCCGATAACTTCTTCATCATGACAATGTAAGAGTGCGAATCCTTCGTGTTCCAAGGGAACAGATCCTTGACACCTGTACTGCGGGACGGAGGCAAGCTGGGGGCGGCTTAATTATGCTCTGGGAACAGTCATGTGAGCATCCATGTGTCTAGTGGAGCTCGGGCAAGACACCATGACGGCCGAGACGTACTCCCATGCGCAAAAAATATTGCGCGTATACTGTAACTCACATTTTTTCGCAATTATTCCATTTTCCATATGTTTATTGGTAAAATTCAGTTATTAGTACGTGGAGATAATAGAAAGCAATCCATCTAAGGAGATATTTCCAAAAAATATAATAAAATAATAAAAATATAAGCAAAAAACAAAATTATGTTCGGTTTTGTGTATACTGGCAATAATGTTTTCGAGGGAATTTTTGGAGTAGCACAGCACGATTGCAGAGGGAATAATAAGATTAGTAGGAGAAGACCTGAACCAAGGAATGGAAATTGGAGTAAAATATTGCATTTATTGGCTTAAATCTAGGGTGTAAATTGTCTGCCAAATATAAATTAGCTTCTGTAAGCAAGATGTTATGCGAAAATATATAAACAAAGAGAAAAACTGTTGTCTTAAGTTTGGAAATGACATGCTCTATAGCCATGAGCATTTATTTCTTAAGAAAAAGATCGGCAACAAAAGAAAATCTGTGTGGTCAAGTGGGTAGAGTGACGGACCAGTAATTCTTATACTGTTTTGACACCAGATCGAATCCCATCCGGTCCTGTTCAATTTTTTTTCTTTATAAAACATTGTAGAAAGTGTATAATTTTTATGTTAATAAGAAACGAAATAATATAATAATGAAATAACTTTTTGTTTTTCTGATGACGTATTTTTTCAGAATTAGCTTACTATTTATTACTAATAGCGATTGTTTTTAGTTTATGGTATGGTATGCTTAACCGTTCCCTCTCCGTTTTTACACAGCTTCAACTCACTGCGAGTGTCTGTGAGTCAGGAACAGAAAAAAACAAAACAAGAGCAACCTGCAGCTTACACACAGCGTGAGGAACACAGTCACAGCGATAGCTCGTTGTCATGAAGAAAAAAAACTGTTCTAGTGTTTCTGTGTGTGTGTTTCTTTTTAAAGTATTGACTCTCTCTCTCTCTCCTTTTGTTTCATATCCACAAGTGCAAGAAATGCAAGTCTGTGTGAAAAAAAAAATCAAGAGTGCTTTCTTTAAACAAAAGTAAATTTTACAGCTCTCTTTGTGAGGAACGCGAATGCTTCCAAAAGATGCCATGAATATTAACTATAATCGTACCAAATTATACAGTAGCATGAAAAACTGATAATAAAATGATGTAACATGCATAAGCTTTTTTTTCTAGAGTAACCACACATTAAACATAACAAATTAAATTTTTGAGATTACAAATTATCACAGTACGTGTCGGTGTAGGCCTATTCGTTTTCACATTCGAGCGACGAAAGAAGAAAGTGTGGTGATAGTTATAAAAACCGAATACTAGATTTCAATAAATTCAAGTTACATGGCTCCTACATATCGAAAAAAATGATTTTTCGATGTCTGTCCATCTATTTGTCTCTCGGTTTGTCACGCTTTTACACGCACTCAAATAGAGGCCATACTGTTCAACTTATCTGCACCGAAACCTAGACATAACGTTTTAATAACATAATATCTTTCGAATTTTATGTCCTTCGACACCTAAAAGCAAGGGTAATTTACTGAAGGATTAAAATTTAAAATAATTCAATTTTCTCAAATAACAAAAAAGCTGTGACGATTTTATTTACTTTTGATAAATATATATTTTATTAACAAATCTCCACCACATATGAATAATTTTTCTGAAAAAATATATATGGTGTAATTTACTGTATGGGATGCGTTCTTTTTGCACAATTTTCTCAACCACATTTCATAAATAAACGTATCATTAATTACCTAACAATATGACAACTCGTTCGAAGGAGTAGCTTAATCTTAGGGTGAGCTTTCCCCCGATGGTTTTCCCATTAACGCCTCAGGCAATTTTGTTCATATTTCGTAAAGAAATATTTCATTAATAAACTAACATAGAGCATAAATAGTTTATTCCGATAACATACAGAAGAAGTGGTTTTCTCAAGGGTTGATTTTTTTTGGACAATTGTCTCAGTAATAACTGAGACAAATTTGTTCTAATTTCAGTAAAAATATTTTCTGTAATAATCTTACAATATGGTATAACTCGCTTGTTCCGAAAAGAAAAATCCAAAAGAGAGAGTTTACTTTGACAGTGAAATTTTTCCCGACGATTTGCTTAAAAATTACTCGATATACTGTCAAAAGTACAGATAGAAGAGTTTACCTTTGAGGGTAAGCTTTTCCCGATGACCTTCCTAAAAACAACTCAGGAGATGTTTGTTGTTCATATTTTATAAATACGTGTTACATAAATAACCTAGCTATATGGTATAATTCCCTCATCCGGAAAATCTAGAAATGGTATATTACTTTTGATAGTAAGTTTTACCCTGCGATATCTCAAGAACGACTCAGGCGATTGTGTTTGTATTTCATAAATAAATGTTTTATGAAAACACTAACAATATAGCATAGCTCGTTTGTACTGAAAAGATCCACAAGGGATAATTTATTCTTGGGGATGACTTTTTGCATAATTTTCTCAGAAATTACTCAGACGCTTTTGCTTATAGTTCACATACAATTATATCATTTATAATTCTAATATATGGATCAAGTTATTTCTAACGGAAATATGACCAATGGGTACTTTACTTTTGGGCCTGAAGTTTCTTCTAGCAAAGTTTTCCAAAACATTATTTTATTCGCATTTTCCCAAATAAATGTTTCAATAACAGTTGCAGCCTAACATAAGTCAGTGTAAAAAATTCGAGCGAGAAAGTACAGTGCGTTTACTCTGTACCCTTTCTTAAATATATTTTTAAATGTTACACCTAATCGCAATTTTCCGAACAAAATCGAAACTTCCTTTTAAACGTGCCTTGTTGTGGTCAAATGGTTCAAGTGCATTGGTTCTGGATTAGATTTCCAGTGAGAGCTAGTGTATCTTCATCCAAGAGATGTGACACGTCGGTGCAAAGAAGCAAGTGTTTAAATAAGCCTAACCAAGCTAATCAACAAAAGAAATAATACAAGTTACGAAATTATCGTAGAAACGTTGTTAATATTAGGTAGGTTCGACTGGAATGTCCAAACAATTGTCAATTCCAAAGGTCTTTGTTTTCGTCCGGCGGGAGCTCATGTGGTTCGGATTTCACGTTAATCAGTAGGTCCACGTCTCATATAGCCTCGCTGCTGAAAGGGACGATAAACTCAAAATCACATCACACATCTTTGTTTTCGCCTTTGTTTTAGCTCATAAATGTCTCAGTCATAAGCTCTTTAGTGGCTAGCGTACGCGCCTTTGGCGTGGAAGACCCGGCTTCGATTCCTGGCGAGAGCTCACGTGGTTCGGAGTCCACGTTAATCAGTAGGCCGACGTCTCATATAGCTTCGTTGCTGAACGAGACGTTAAACTCAAACTCAATGTCTTTGTTCATAAATGTCTTTGTGTATGGTTTTGCATATACGTGGCATGGACATTAAATTTTGATTTCTACGCCATATGTATCTAATTACATACACACCTATAGAACGAACACAACAAACTTGGAATATCTACATTGTTTCCGTATGGAAAATAATCACGCTCTACTGTACAGGACAGCCGTGTGTATGGAATTCCATACACATGGCAATCAACGTATTAAGAAATGTATAATAATAAGAATTATTATTATTATTATTATTATTATTATTATTATTATTATTATTATTATTATTATTATTATTATTATTATTATTATTATTATTATTAATAAACAGAAAACGATACGATCACTTACACAATTTATAAATATAAGTTAACATTTAATAAGCATATAACTGCAATGGAATTAAGTTGTTTCTCTCTCTCCCTGAACGCTACAGCCCTTATTGTTCTAAGGCGTAGAAGAGAACTTGTGGCACCCACGATTTGGGGCGGTGTGTGGTCACAACTTGGTATCCCTTTGTTGTTAGTCCTAGCTTTCTAGACGGATGCAGTTATTACCGGTAGAATATACAAGCAAATAGACTTTTGTATTACTATTAAAGTAAATAATTACACTCATTCCTTCAATGTGATACTTGTGGTTGCTTAACCGTATACAGACAGCTGATCCATGAAAAAATCGTTAATAATAATAGGCCTAATAATAATAATAATAATAATAATAATAATAATAATAATAATAATAATAATAATAATAATAATAATAATAATAATAATAATAATAATAATAAATAACAGGAACTCGACAAATATTCTTGCAAATAATAGGAAAAAGTTTGCGTCACACTGTTCACTTTGCTGGACACACCAGTGTGGCGCGTTATACCGATTGTGGCACACTGGAATATAGGGTATGTTTTTTTTTTCAACTATTCCAACTGCTTCAATTGAAATGGATCTATAATAATAAGAGAATGAATTTAGTCTTCTTACCCTTCAATTTAGAAATAAGGTTCGCGAGAATTTCATAAAAGAATAATATACTCAGAATTGTATATAGTAGTTTGTTTTATTCGAAATTACATACCGGTACTTCCTGCAACCGTTTTTTGATTGAAATGATTTGAAATGAAATTTTTAAGTTTTACGTCCCACGATTATGCCGGATAGGCTAAAAGAGACAGTGATGATAAGAAATGAATGAAATGGTGGAATGAAAAAAGTGGGATAAAACGGGAGAACCTCGAGATAACCCACGCACACAGTGTTTGTCCAGCACAAGGTTCACTTGGCGCGAGCATAGATCGAACCAAGGACTCCATGCACCAAAGGTGAACGCTCTACCACTGAAACACCGTGGTCTCTGAAATTACTTATGGAACTACCGAGAACTATGCTGTAATATTTGAATGTGCTCCAAGTTTACAATAATTAGTTTAGTTAAATTCATTATTAACAATTAAATAATTGCATTCATTATTAACAGGTAAATGCTGCTGATGCAAAGACTTAAATCTAGCGATACCGCGAGCGTAAGTATTAAACAGAGGGATTTTAAAGAGCCGCCTGAGCTGGGGGCCCTGGGCTCCATTGGCTCTGCCCTTAATGCTAATGCCTATAGATTATAAATTAAAGGGGACGGGCCGAGTTCGTTCTAAAAATTCCGGCCCGTGCAGACCTCTAGCTCCTGTGTATATGCTATCTGAAAATACAGTAGAGTTTCGCTTATCCGACATAAAACAGGCAGGCAGAACGCCGGATAATATGGATGTGTTAAGGAAAGACCTATAAAAAGTCAAACTATGATATAATTTTACACATTACGCATCTAATTATCATCTTTGCAAGAAACAAATATAATGCATTGACTCAGTGATATCCAGCGTGAGGTCCTGGAAGCTGTCCCTTACCAAACCTCAAGCACTTTTTAATAAACCTACTTTTTCCCTTTTGAGTTTTTTTTTTTTATGTCAGATTACTTTGAGTCAATGTCCAAACTGTGGACAATGCGTTGTTCTTATAATTCTAACAAGTAACACTTCCCAAGTGTAACACTCCGATTTTGATAAAATTTGGCAGGTATATACTATACATAAAATAAACAAATAAGTGCTTTTTTATTTTTTATTTTATTTTATTTATTTTTTTTTTTTTTGCTGAAAAACGGTTTTAGGGGGCAAAAGCTCTCACCCAAAATTTGAAAGTTGACGCTCGAAAGGCAAAAACAAGTGGACCAAAGTGAACGAAATTGTGAACAGATATTGCGGACATAAAATTAGAGAATACGTGTTTTGTATTTTCCTGGAAAAAACGGTTAGGTGGGGCACAGATCACTCCAAACCTTTGATCATGAAATATCAAAAGTGCTAATAACAGTATGTCAGAAGTGCCTAAATTTACATGAAGAATTGGAACAAAACTTTGTGTTAGGACAATAAGCAAAAAATAAACAAATTCGGCTTTTTTATTTCCTGCGATAAAACGGTTTTAGAGGAGAAAAGGTCCCCCCCATGAATTTTGAAATTTGACGCAAGAAAGGCAAGAAAAAATGTACCGAACTGAATGAAATTGTTCACAAATGTTGTAGAGGTAAGATGAGGAAATACGTGCTTCGTATTTTCCTGAAAAGAGAAAAAAACCTTCTGAGTGGACCGAGGCGTTGAATGTCGGAAGGATTGGACCGAAGCGAATGAAATTGTCTGTAGATATTGGATATGAAAAATAAAGCCCTCGTGTTTCACAAGTGTCTCCATCAGATTTCTTCAAATTTGGCAGATCAACAACAAGCACAAACAGTATAGCGTATTTTGTAGTATTTCACGAGGCAACTTTAACCCTTACAATGTTTTTCCGCATAAACAAAAACTCGTGCCGATTAATTTCCTGTTTGCTGTTGATGTGCCAAAATTGATAGGGACATCTTTAAAACACGAAAGTCCTTATTTTACATACAGTCTATACAATATCTACACACAATTTCATTTTCTTCGGTCCACTCCTTCCTGCACTTTTACGGTAATATTAACTTTTTTTTGGAGGGGCTCTAGGCCCCAACACTGTTTTTTCATACAAATTAAAATGCATTTCATTTATTGTTTTGCAAATTGTCCCTATACGAAGTTTCGTTGCAATTCTCCATACTCTTTAGGAACTTCTGACGTATACATACTTATTTGCACTTTTGATATTTCCTAATCAACAGCTTAGAAGGTCCGAGCCCCACTCAATCGCTTTTTTCCAGGAAAATACGAAACACAATTACCTCGATTTACGTCTAGAATATCTGTGCACGATTTCAAAATTGGGGGGGGGGGATTCTGCCCCCTAAAACCAATTTTTCGCAGAAAATAAACCTTTTTTTTTTTTGCGTATTGTCCCTACACAATGTGTCGTTCCAATTCTTCATGTCCTTTAAGCACTTCTGACATTCTGTTTTGGAGGGGTCTGTGTCCCACCGAAACGTTTTTTTTTTTTTTTTCAGGAAAATACGGAACCCATATTCCCTCATTTTTCGTCTACAATATCTGTGCACAATTTCATTCATTTCGGTTCACTTCTTCTTGCCTTTCGGGCGTCAACTTTCATCATTTTGGATAGGGGATTTTGTCCCCTAAAACAGGCATTCGTTTAGTTTTTGCGTATTGTCCATACACAAAGTGTCATCGGAATTCTTCGCCCTTTACACACATCAGACATATTGTTACTAGCACTTTTGATATTTCATGATCAAAGGTTTGGAGGGGTCTGTGTCCCACCTAACCGTTTTTTCCAGGAAAATACAAAACACGTATTCCTTCATTTTACGTCTGCCGTATCTGTGCACAATTTCGTACACTTTGGTCCAGTTGTTTTTGTCTTTCGGGCGTCAACTTTCAAAATTTTGGGTGAGTGCTTTTGCCCCCGGAAAACAGTTTTTCCGCAGAAAATAAAAAACATGTATTCGTTTATTTTATGTGTAGTATCTGACTGTCAAATTTTATCAAAATCGGAGTGTTACACTTGGGAAGTGTTACTTGTAAGAATATACCGTAATGCCATTGATACCAGGTGGAATTAAAGAACACTTTTAAATGGGATTACAATTTCGTTTCCGGTCTGTTTATAACATTACTTTATTAGAACGATACACTCATTGCCATTTGCTATTTTTGTTATGTGATATACGTAGCAGACAGTTTTCCTTACATGTCTCTAGGAAATATTTTTCGATTTCGTGTGAGTTAGAATTAAGTTTGACCGGTTCATAAATGACAAGTAAGAAACGTTTAAGAGAAATACAGAACTGTTGCATTATTATTATTATTATTATTATTATTATTATTATTATTATTATTATTATTATTATTATTATTATTATTATTATTATTGATATTTTTGAAACATTAGAATTACGTGCTTACGAGGATTCGTGTCGGGTCCCCTCCGAAAAGAAAAGCTGGATATGTGCCTGCACTGAATGATAGACGCATGAGTCAAGGTATAGACGAGCGTGCTAGGCGATCGAGTCCGGAGCATCAAAAACAGACTAAGACCACAACTTGCAGTTCTTCTTGCCGATTGATGCTGCTTTTTACCTGCTATGATATGTCGGATAATAATGTGAAATAAACGAAGGTCAAGACCATGGCGTATTGGTGTTTCATGCACCTAAACCTGTAAAATATTTGTGCCGAAAACATCTTTCACTCACTAGCTAAATTTGAGGGTATGATCGCTCATCTTCCCTTATAAAGTATAGTCTTATAAAGAATATATATAGCACAATAAAAACCTTAAGACCAAATTCAATGATTTTCTATAGTTTTCTTTTTTAATAACGGGAAACTTATTCATTTCATCACGATAAATCACGTTTGATACTAAGATGTCTGTTTCTGACTATATATATTTTTCATACTTTATTGGAGATAATTTTTTTTTCAAGAAAAGAGGATGATAAAGGAAGCTATACAACACCATAAACTGAAAGCAATTGGTATTACTAATAGTACACTAATTCTAAATAAATACGTCATCAGAGGAAACAAAAAGTTATTTCCTAATTGTATTGTTTCAGTTTTATCAACATAAAAATTATACACTTTCTACAATGTTTTGTAAAGAAAAAAAATTGAACAGGACCGGATGGGATTCGATCTGGTGTCAAAACAGTATAAGAATTACTAGTCCGTCACACTACCCACTTGACCACACAGATTTTCTTTTGATGCCGATCTTTTTCTTAAGAAATAAATGCTCATGGCTATAGAGCATGTCACTTCCAAACTTAAGACAACAGTTTTTCTCTTTGTTTATATATTTTCGCATAACATCTTGCTTACAGAAGCTAATTTATATTTGGCAGACAATTTACACCCTAGATTTAAGCCAATAAATGCAATATTTTACTCCAATTTCCATTCCTTGGTTCAGGTCTTCTCCTACTAATCTTGTTATTCCCTCTGCAATCGTGCTGTGCTACTCCAAAAATTCCCTCGAAAACATTATTGCCAGTATACACAAAACCGAACATAATTTTGTTTTTTGCTTATATTTTTATTATTTTATTATATTTTTTGGAAATATCTCCTTAGATGGATTGCTTTCTATTATCTCCACTTACTAATAACTAAATTTTACCCATAAACATATGGAAAATGAAATAATTGCGAAAAATCGTGAGTTACAGTATACGCGCAATATTTTTTGCGCATGGGAGTACATAATTGACTCGGCTCGTGCGCATTCCTCGGGACACTACGGCATTATCGCATCTTTCTTTTCTTTTCATTTTCCTGAAAAATAAAGGACATTATATTTCGTTTGAGTTCACCTGAATTCATCCAATGTGTATCAAACTTGGCATAGTGGTAGACTTTACCTGCTTTGCAATTGTGTAAAATAGTATGGTATACAGGCCCTTGGTTTCTGAGTTGTAGGCCAAAGAACTTGGAGTTACATTTTCGAAAACAAAAGGCAATCAACTGAACTAATCTGATCTGGATCAAACTTGGCATGGTAGTACACGTTGACGTGCTATAAGAGTGTGAAATATTATGGTAATGCGCGCAGCACGCACAAGATTTTTAGTTTGATAGGAAAAAAATAAAATAAACATTTCTCACTTGGCAATTGGTATTATCAAAAAATAATTAGTTATTAAAACATTAAGATGGAAGTTAAAATTTCTAACCTCTAAAACATAATTGTTTGTTTCACGTATGTTTGTGCAAAGGTAATCAAGCAACACATTCTCCCCTTCTTTGCCTTCACTGCCCAAGTCAAATACAATCCCCACAATAAAAAACTGGAACTACATTGCGAATAGAACCCCATATTTTCGGCTTACTTTGATGTTAACTTATATCCCTAAAAACATATAACACAGGGATGGAAATAACCACTCGCCCACTTCCCCGGTGCGAGGGGTTTATCGGTGCGGGCGAGTATTTAATATCATACCAAAAGTAAGTAAATGATTTCTATTGTGAGATGTGGGCAAGTAGGTTTTTTCTTGGGCTAATAAAATTTTGTTGCTTATTTGCATCCCTGATGTAACACATCCCGCCATTGATATGCACACACATAAATTTTGGAAAGTTGGCGCCGTTGTTATAGTGTACAGGGTTTTGGTTCGCGAATTAGAGTTATCAAATCTGGGGTTTGGCAAAAATAAATAAATAAATAATACACTAAATTCAACCAAACAAATTCAATGTGGATCATACTCGTACTTAGCATAGCTTTAGAATTTGACCTACTATACAAGCGTGTGAACTTTATGATGGACAGGCTTTTGGATCTCAGGTTACAGGCCATCAAATTCTGAAATGTGAGGGATGAACTTAGTGAAATTCTTGCAAGGCAATTGCCATAAAAATTTGCTTTAAAAAATCAATGACGGTCGACTTTTTCCCGTAATTAGAAAACTTATACTTGTTCCTAAGATTGATACATAAAGAGTAGACGCTGGGTTTCCGGTGAAGAAACGACAGTAACTAGAGTTCTAACCTCAGAAAAGCTGAAATTCAAGACGATGAACAATAAATTTGGCGGCTATTCACTGGTAACATCTTACAAGCGAAGAGAGGGAGATTATACAGTGTTTCAAAACAACACCGACAACGTTTGGGAGGTGATTCCTGACACCAAGATAAGACAAAAACTATAGACCAACCTGGGTGCACAAATGATTCCTTTAGGAGTTATAGGTTGCCGAAAACATGAAAAAATGAACTTTAAAGGTCCATAGCTCCAATACTATGGGACCTACCATAGTCGGGTCAAGACTTCACTTAGGAATTAATATGTGCCCTATCCAAAAATCCATGTTTCAGAATCCTAAGGTACTCACGCAACAATTTTTACAGAGGGCTACGGTCATATAATTTGAAGTACCCACAAACTATTAGAAAATTTGTTTTTAAGTAATGGTTATGTCGGCTAAGCTACAGAAGACGTCGATGATGAGAATGAAAGAAATATTAGAATAAAGAAAGTGGGAGGAAGCAGGACCCAGAGAAAACATACACGCACGGTGTTTGTTCATCACAATACCCACTAGGCAGGAGCTGGGTGGAACAGGGTGAACCATTAAATTAACAACACTTCAGTAATAATAATAATAATAATAATAATAATAATAATAATAATAATAATAATAATAATAATAATAATAATAATAATAATAATAATGGTATTAAAAGTTTTAAAGTTGTCCTAAAATTTGGCAAAACGTAGGGATTAACTTTAACGTAGGGATTTCGGGGAAGGGGTTTCGTACCTTCAAGACACACCTCTGCAACTACACAAATTTAAACGAAAGCTTTGCACTAAAGTTTCATGTAGAAAGTATTCTACTGTACGTTTTAAGGAAAATAACTATAATAAAAATAACTGAATATCATTGAACACTAAGGCATATAATAAACTAACTTATAGAATATGCAGATGTAATTATAAAAAGCTTGCTACAAAAATATATAGATAGACCATAATTTAGTGAACTCTGAAATACAACGTAACGAAATAACGTACCGTCAAATGGGGTGAATAGAAACACATTTTTGGCTATACGAGAATATAAGTCTGGTAATGTTAAAGATTTCGCGTATCAGATTATTCCAAAAGAAAGGTCTTAATATGCTAATGAATTTCAGTAAACGTCATATTAATTTATCAACTCTACTTTTCTTCACCTTGATTTTTCTTAATGTTTCTATTCACCCCTACCCATGGGGTGAATAGAAACAATTACTTTGTTTTCATTGTTGTTTCTTTTATACTATTGGAAAGGTAAAAAAGAAACAGCGTATTTGTTGAAACGAACTATTTATTTGATACCTGCAAGATATTAGTTCAATAAGACCAGTATTACATAAGTTACAAACTTATAAAACAATACAATGCACAATATAGGTATAAACGACCATATAGTTTTGATGATATTTGAATAAGATTTAAACCACTGAAATCATCAGGGAAACTTATCATGAGTTGAGTTGATTTTGAGGTTTACGTCCCGTTCAGCAGCGAGGCTATATGAGACGTGGGCCTACTGATGAACGTAGAATCAGAACATGAGCTCCCGCCGGGAATCGAACCCGGGTCTCCCACGCCAAAGGCGCGTACGCTAACTGCTTAGCCACGAAGGGGCCCGAAAGTTATCATATACTTAAAGCGTGCTGACGAACTCCTAATAAAACCCAACAGTTTCGTTCTGAAAATTTCATTGTTTATGTGCTCTCTTATAAAACACTCCCACATATGCATCATGTTCCCATTTTCGCACTTGGGTGCTGAATAGTCTCATCGAGTTTTAGCTTCTCATTTTACCACAGCAAAATCACCAGCTTTAGAAAACCATCATCTAGTTCGTGATCGTCTGGAATGTTGTCTTCTGGAGTGTTGTCTTTCTCCTCTTCCGACAATACAAAGGTAGGTTGAGTTTCGTTGTGATTTGATGAAAATGTATCATTTTCAGAAAACAAACCAAAACTCTTACCAGAAACATCTATTCATACTCTCTTCTTCCCTTATTTAATTTTTTCATCTCTCATGCTCCTGAGAAGATCCATAAGGGAACGGTTTACAGTCTGAGATGACTTTTGGTGTTTTGTTTCTTCTCGTTTATTGTCTTTTTTTTGGCAACATCCTCAGTATTTGGTCTCGACAAAGGGGAAAAATTCCACACTTTTCAAATCCAGCCCTGATATTTTCCTCCTTCAGTTTCACACTTTTTTTTTTCAGAAGACTTGGAAATTTGTTCTTAGAGATGGTTGATACATTCCTATCAGGTCCTTTTTTCTGCTCCTCAAGAATTTTCCACTCCTTGAGGAATTTCAAGAATTTCCCAAGAAGTGTTTCTATTCACCCCACTAATTAAAAATCATAACAATAACCCAGTAAAGTTAAATTTTGATTAAAAATAATTTACAAAAGGAAAACTTTTACTATGAACGTCAGTAAATGAAACAACAAACTACAAAATAGGCATATGTTGAAATGCAACAAATATGAAAATGTCATACTTACCAAAAAAGTTTGAGGAGCGCTAAAATACCGTGTAAGATTTCAGTAACACATTAATGCTACTGCCGTCTACCTCAGTGTTCCCAACTCAGTAAAACATTTTGTCTCTGCCCTGGACACTTTAGCCGTATAAGACTATGTTAAGAAATTTCAGTTTTCTTGATTAATTTATCGTCCAGATAAATCCAAAACTAATCTGGGAGTTTTGTTTCTATTCACCCCCATGTTTCTATTCACCCCATTTGACGGTATAAGATTCAGTCTACAGAGCAATTGTTACTTATAGAGTGGAATACACTATTTCGAGAATCGAGATAAGACGAGAAAAGTTTACGATACTTTTCGTCTCGTCTCCATTCTCATCTCCAAAGCGAGAGAATAATTTGAGTTAGCCTTGTCCCGTCTCGAATGTAAAATGTTAATTCTTATCCCGATTTTGTTTATTTTGTTTTAGAATCGAGATGAGAAATTCCTCTTCCCATGGGCAACATTAAACAAAACAGATTTTTTTTTTTTTTTTTGCCAAATGTCATGTTTCTGCTTGTAATGGTATGTCTTGAGCGATAATAAGTTTCTAATTTTTAATCTTCTACGAGATAATAATAATAATTATTATTATTACTATTATTATTCCTGAAGATTTGATAGTTCAAGTATTGAAACATCCGAAAATTCAAATATCTGAATATAATAAAACGTGTGTCATCGCAGATCAATCGCCATAAAAATTCCTAAAGTAAAAAAAAAAAAAATGTCCGATGTGGATTCGATCTAAGAACCTTCAGATTACTGGCCAAGCGCCTTGTCCACTGTACCACGATCACTATGCTGCAAACCATGCATCTTTAGTCTGGTTACCTTACGTTTCTTTGCCTCCGCTTGTATGTTATTTTTGTTCATTTCAAAAAGTCTTTTGTATTTCTTTTATGATTATATAAGTTAATAATCTTCGGCAAAGTTTATATTAACCCATTAGTGCATGTGATCCGAAAAATCGGATGTTGTGTTAATTAAGTTTTAATTCATTATAACCTCACATCCTGAACTTTTGCGAACAAAACATTGTTGCCCGATTCTTTAACAGTCGTGAAAAGGTGTTATTGTTCTCCAAAAACTTGCACTTAGGTTTTGGAGGGCAAATCCTTCAAAGGCGGCCATTGTTATTGAAATATCAATAAAGTTTTAACTACATGACTGTAAAAGAAATATGAATTCGTTGTCAATAACTAAAACTGCTAACCAAGTAACCAAGTGTTAATGTTGTATGAAGAATAAAATATTATTTACTATAAAAGCATTGGTGAAATATAGGCCTATTAGTCAAGTATTTCCAGTGCATGTGATATTTTTTATGGTGCTTGCCGCTCAGTGCTCTAAGCATACCCCAAAATAACAAATTGAGCTCCTCCGTGGCTAAGCGGTTAGCGTACGCACCTTTGACGTGGGAGACCCGGGTTCGATTCCCGGCGGGAGCTCATGTGGTTCGGATTCCACGTTAATCAGTAGGTCCACGTCTCATATAGCCTCGCTGCTGAACGGGACGTAAAACTATCAATCAATCAACCAAAATAACAAATTGTACGCAAATATTACCTCTAGGAAACTTCATGCACTAATGGATTAATAACATGAGTTGTTCTTAAACCTTTGGTTCACAAGTTTGTTTCTTCTCCACACGAAACTACAGATATGACAGATTTAATTCTCATACTCTGCATTTGTTTACCATTACCATGTCGCCATTATCTGGTGAAAGACATGTCCGCCACGATACATAGTACTAGCTGAAGTCTCCATCCTTAGCAGGAGGAAATAGGTTTATGGAAAATAAACGAACCTCTCTACTCTTATGAAACGCATTTCACTGAAAGTATAATTATTTAAAACAAAAACAAAAAAAAAAACATAATACTCACTCTTTTAGCATAAATTTTGAACTCTTCTACCCTCTTACTTGCAGGAGTATAGCCACGGGGGATGACAAATAAGGGTCCATTGCCCCAAACGACTTTTCGGCTTTCCAAATAAAATCCACCAGTTAAGTGTTTATTTAAAACACGTTTACCACAGCAAATAAAGAATGTTTGCAATAGAACAAATAGAAGTGCCCGTTGTTTGCACGAGAAGAATAGAAAAAAAAAAAAGGTTTATTAAATATAAAACCGGAAACTTTAATATTGTAGAAGTTACCCCCTTTGTCCTTTCAGAAGCGGTATTTTCGAAACCATTCCAACACATATTCGCTCATTTTGATTATGAGTTTATACATCGACTTTCACACTTCAAATTTAAGAGAATCTTCACATTAGGCATTGTCTAAATTTAAAAAAATGAAAATTTAATACTAGAAATTGTTCCCTTTTATAAGCTGAATTTTTGAAAAGGATTAAACACGTTTTCGGCGAGTTTCAATTAGGACTTTATATACCGGACTACATACCTTAACTGAAACGAATAAGGTCTATTGAGTTTCTCTGTATTAAAAAAATCAGAAATTTGAATATTATAAAAATAGTTCCTTTCTCTATTATATGTAACACAAATATATATATATACAGTAGAGCGTCGATTATTCGAAGTAATTGGGGGACATGGGTGTTCGGAAAACTGGTTTGTTCGGATAATCGAACTGTACATGTTTATTTCCCATGCGCGGAGCGGCACGCCTCAACTCTAAGCTGGCGCAGCTGTTGCTGTGAACAGCTTTGATACTGCCGCTACTTCTACAGCCAGTGCCAAACCAACAGAAGTGTGCTGATTGTTGAAACACAGGGACTAGCGGCTTGGCCGGTCAGCAGCGCCTTATGAAGGCCCCATTAGAAGCAATGTTCCGCCAGCGGTGGCTCAGTGCGGCGACTACTGTGAGAAACTTGGTTTGGGAGTGAGGGGGATGATGGACCGTAGGGTGGGAGAGTAACAGGTGCGAGCGAGTACACAGTTCGCTTAAGCGGTCGTTCGGTTGACTGACGTTCGGATAATCGACACTCTACTGTATATATATATATATATATTGCGGTCCCAGTTCAATTGAAATTACTTTAATAATTACCAAAATTTATTACGATAGTTATATCAATAAACTAAACTTTTTTCTTTTAAACTTCGTATTTCCCTAATACTTATCATTCATTTTGCAGAATACACCTCAAGTACTTACAGCGTCCTCCAGTTCCAGTTCCAGTTACCTCCCTTACGGGGGATTTACATAAAGGAAGTCCCAGCCTTGTGGACTGCTTCACTAATGTTGTTTTAAATGAAAACTGTTTGAAATAAGATTATGTATTAAGATGGCTCGTGCCAACATGGCCGAAATAGCCTGTTGTAATTATAATTGTTTTTTCACACTGTTAATGTAATAAGGAAGGATAAGCGGCGCATGTACATATTGAAATTGAAGAATAATATATTAAAATTGTAGCAAATAACAAAATTGTCAAAAAATATTGAAATGTAAATAGTAAAAATTGAATAAAAACTGAGAGCAAAGCTCCCCAATACTTAGTGTTTACAGCGCCATCTCTTACCCCCTCGTCCTCACTTATATCATTAACGTTAACAGCATTAATGAAACAAGTCTAAACAGGTCTGGCCACAAGATTTGTTATCATAAGGTACCGGACTTTTGTCCTCGTTGCCCTATAATGAAATATACATAAACGTTATAGTTGCGATTACAAGCGGAATCGTTGCAAACATTGGAACATGTATTCTTACTTTAAATTGAAAGTTTAAATACCAAATTCCACGCCTCTAACTTGAGTGAATTCACACATTTGTACAGAGTTGAATTGAAATTGTCCCTTTTTGCCCATTTAAGATCGGAGTTTTCTAGCTGACAAGCATATTCAGTTATATCTGATGGAAAGCTCATCTGCTGAGTTTCATCTTCCTAACATGACACTTAAAAAAAAAAAAAAAAAAAAAAAAGACCTTTATCATCCTTTAGTATACGTATTTCAAAATATCCTATCTTATCTTTGTTTTCAGGGGAAGTGAAGTTTCCTGTTTCAGTCAATAGTAGTAAGTTATAGCCTTTTATGTTGATAAGTGAGTTGCTTTTACTATTTTATACAATAGTACAAATACAAAAAGGAAAATCTAAACCCCATCAACACATAATAATTACGAACTTTTTCAAATGTAATAATTAGTGCAATATTGATCAGTGGCGTACCCAGAAATACATCATGGGAGGCACTAACAATTACCATAACGAAGAAGCGCACTTGAGCACACACACACACACACACACATACATACGGCCAGATTTAAAATTTTACCGGCTCTAGACCAAAAGGTGTTTCACGATTCCTCACCTTGACGACAAAATGTTACCACGATAGAAAGTTTTTTTTTTTTTTTTAATATTTTATTCATACTTTTGTTTCAACATTTTTAAAATAAATTTTAATGGTTTGGTATAATGAATTGGTGACAGGGTATTGTGAGGCATACATGCGCAGGAGCACTACATGGGGGTGCGTCACGCATTAGCACAACAGCGTTACACACCATTCCCCCACGCAGCTGTTAACTGCAAATGCAATGTTAAAATTCCACTCAATTTCAACCAACAATGATTGAAGCCAAAAGACTTGTTAAGGTCTAATGGTAGCTAATCCAGTCATGTATATAGGGTCTACAACAAGCATTATGTGACGTCACCGGTTGAAATATGGGTCATAAGCGGCCAGTATACTTCACAGGCTCTTACAACACGAAGTTTAATACTTTTTTCAATACACAGAGATTAGACGAATTTCACGTGAAATAGATAAGAAAGTTTTCACGTTCCTTTCAGCTTTCTTTAGTTACTCAAGTCTTCAGTATAGAAACAAGGATGAAATTTGCAAGAAGTAGTAAATTAAGCTTCCTTGTGTTACAGTCCATGAAAGCCTACGTCCAGCCAGATATGTCAGCTCAACTCGATGATGCGTGACCAGCACATGGATTTCCAGACACCATTGCTTCTGCATTGAAGTTGGTCACGTCTTAATCCCAATAGCTCACAAATGCTGGGTCAATATCGGAAAATTTTAGTATCTACTCCCACCCCACCGAGGATAAAATCAGGCACAACGTCTTAAATAATAATAATAATAATAATAATAATAATAATAATAATAATAATAATAATAATAATAATAATAATAATAATAATAATAATAATAAATAAATAAATAAACTGGAATATTCACTTTCTTTTTTAAAGTTCTCTATTCGCATTGCACCCACAGATGAAAAATTTTGTTACATTGGTAACGAAAAAAGTTAAAGATGGCGAATATAGTACATAGCTTATCTGCTGAAATCTTGTTTAGGTTTCTAGTAAGTTTTTTTGATGTTTGTGTAATGCTTGTTCTTCGTGATAAATTATATATATATATATATATATATATATATATATATATATATATATATATATATATATATATATATATATATATATATATATATATATCAATCTGTGATCTCCAGATATTATGATATATATCGGGCTTATCCTAAGGGTGTACCTAGCAAGTTTTTCTTAAACGGGTACATATAGGACCTTACATGAGTTTTTCAGGGGGTACAGACTTTTATATTCAAAAACCGAACCGATAGAATTGTTTCTAAGAATTATATATATGGATAATAGATGGTGACCCATAAGTCTTTGTACAGTGGATTATTTTGGAAACAAACATGATTAAAGGAAATATGAATAGCGGAGGGCGGACTTAAGTAAAGGAGCTACCGATTGATGCATGCGTGGTGCGTGATGAATGGCGGCCATCTTGGATACAGGTTATTTTTTTCAAATGGGACGGTAGGCATGTGACACATCAATCAACACTGTTTTTTGCAAGGGAATGTAGTCCCGCAAGCAGAAATACGTTATCATGTCCCGTTCCAAAGTTATGATGCCCCAAAGTCCCACCTACAGGATGTGCTCCACATGTTGTTAGTCCATTGCAACACACAACCGGAGTCTCTTAATCCAATCCTCCTCAATCCGTAACAATACAGCGGGGGTGATCCTATCACAGGCGTCCTGAATACGTCCCTGTAGGTGTGCAACATCCCGAATCTTCTCCTAATACACCAAGTGTTTTAAGTGTCCCTATAATAAAAAATCCAAGGGAGTGAGGTCCGGCGACCGGGCCGGCCACTCCATAGGACCTCGGCGACCGATCCAACGTCCAGGAAAATACAGATTCAAGCATTCCCGCGCAGGCAGCGCATAGTGCGGTCTGGCACCATCTTGCTGAAAATATCGCGGCAAGGTGGCATCAGGGCGGAGAAGCAACGGAAACACCAACTTCTGTAACATGTCCAGATATCGGACACCATTTAGGGTACCAGGAATGAATAATGGTCCTATGATCGACTTGTTCCATATGGTCCTATGATCGACTTGTTCCATATGGCACACCACACCATGATATGAGCAGAGGTAATCCTCTTGCAGGGATTGATAGCATGTGGTATTGCATCCGACCAATATCACATGTTCTGGCAATTCCGACCGACAACTTTCGGGCGTCATAACTTTGGAACGGGATATGCTAACGCATTTCCGCTTGCCGGACTGCATCCCCCTGCAAAAACAGTACTAATTGATGTTCATATGCCTACCTTCCGATTTGAAAAAAATAACCTGGATCAAAGATTGCAGCCACAAGATGGCCGCCATTCACCACGCATGCATCAATCGGTAGCTCCTTTATCGAAGTCCGTCCTCCGCTAGTCATATTTGCTTTAATCATGTTTGTTTCCAAAATAATTCACTGTACTAAGACTTACGGACCACCCTATATATATATATATATATATATATATATATATATATATATATATATATATCTCACGAGTATTATACAGGGTGTTTCAAAACAATACCGACAACGTTTCGGAGGTGATTCTTGACAACAAGATAAGACAAAAACTATAGACCAACCTGGGTGCATAATAAGTTGCCGAAAACATGAATTTTAAAAGTCCATAGTTCCAAAGCTACAGAACCTACCGTAGTCGGGTCAAGACTTCACTGAGGAACTAGTATGCGCCCTATCCAAAGATCCATGTTTTAGAATCCTACGGTACTTCTGCAACAAGTTTTATAGATATAGTTGGTGAGTACTTCAAATTACATGCCCGTAGCCAAACTCCTTCTTTTAAAATTGTAGCGTGAGGAATTTGGATTCTGAAGTATGGACTTTTGATAGCGCACATATTAATTCCTAACTGAAGCCTTAACCAGACTACGGTCTCGTAGTTTTAGAGCTATGGACCTTTATAGTTCATTTTTTTTAATTTTTTCGGCAGCCTATAACTCCGAAAGAAAGCATTTGTGCACCCACGTACGTCGATACTTTTTGTCTTATCTTAGTGTCTGGAATTACTTCCCAAACGTTGTCGATGTTGTTTTGAAACACCCTGTATAGACTAAATACATTCCTCAAACCATTTCCTCAAATTGTGGTAATACTTGAGTGCTTACAAAATAAGTACAATAATGAAGTGTCCAGCAGTGCTTTGAGCTACAGTGCCATGGTAAAACGTAGCTACTTGAACTTGTGTCACTGAAAATATGGAAATTGTAGCTCACTGTGTTTCTTCTACAATCAAGATAAGTAAGAATCTGCAGAATCCAAAATTAGATCTGCCGGCTGCAATTACCAGTCCAAGAAATGTCCTTCAAGTATTCGGAGAACTGAGAGAAACTTTGAATGTACAATTCTCATGTATATTTAATTCGCAGTGTAAAAGAGCAGACAATATAGGGGAAGAAATTAAAGTTCCAAGGACCGATGATTGATCAATGGATGGGGAACCCTCAAGAAATCCTGAGGAGTATTTCAAAAGGATAACATTGATTTCTTTCCTTGATCACTTAATTCAGCAGCTAAAGAGTAGATCTGATAATCTATGGCTACTGAGAGACTAATTTCAGCAATCGACACAGTTATGTTGACTCTACCATGCTGCAATCTGCATTAGTATACGAAAAAGACTTGCATGAGAACTCAGGTGAATTACAGCTCCGTGCTGAACTTAGTTTGTGGAGGAAAATTTGGAACAAAGCAGAAGAGGGAGAAGCAGGTGATATTTGATACTAAGAGAATGGAATATCTTTAAAAACATCTTTAAAACAATATATATATATATATATATATATATATATATATATATATATATATATATATATATATATATATATATATATATATATATATATATATATATATATATAAAGATATTAATACTAGAAACTCTTCTCATCTTTATTAACTAAATATAACGCAGATAACATTGAATATAACAAACATTTTTTATCTGTATTTTTAATGTTAACACATGCTCTTCTCTCCTTAATTATGTTTGGAACCATTAGCTGGAACATACTTATTAGTTCTTATTTCCAAAAAATATATATATCTCAGATAACATTCATCCAGATCCTCGTCCTTGAAATTCTTCCATTTTTATTTTCAGTTTGTGTTTAGCTTTTGTGTAAAATTAATTTAATCTGAAAATTCAAGTATTATTTCGTTAGCTGTTTTATAGTTCTGGTCTTATGTTTCAACGAACTTAAAAATTCGTTATTGAATTCTCTATGTCTCTGTGTCTGTCTGTCTATCCATCTGTCTGTTGTTTGCGGTTTTTTTTTCTTTTGGGCCCACCATTCGATACAGCATCAAAAAATATCTGAGAAAGTGATGGGAATTTTCGCGTCACTCTTATTGTTCCGGAGATATTGGCCAAAAATATGTTCGATTTGCGGATATTTAAGGACCCCTTTCTGGGGAACCGTAAGTTATAGGGAGATAATTAGTGTTGATTAATACCTAAGAGGATGGTAAATATTTTAGTATCAAACAGTAACCGGTAGCCACTGTCCAGCTAGCCACTGGTTTGGCCAGTGACCACAAGTTAATATCGGTACCAAAATGTGTACCATCCTCTTACGTATTGATTAACACCAATATCATCTCTCTATGACTTACCGTTCCCGAGATATTGGCCAAAGAATAGTTCCAATTTCGGGAGATTTAAGGAGCTATATCTCGGGAACCGTACGTCATAGAGAGATAACATTTGTGTTGATCAATACCTAAGAGCAGGCACGTAGCCAAGGGGTGGGTCCGGGGAGTACGGATCCCCCCTTTGGATCCAGAAATAAAAAATATTAAGGAAGGATGAAACAAAAAGAAACGAGGAAAAGATGAATCAGCGTAAATATATATATATATATATATATATATATAAGGCTACAGCAAGAGTTTGGTTACTTTTTCTTATGAGGAACTTTGTGTGGAGGAAACGGGGAGGGGTTAAGTTGAAAATGGATATTATTGTAAAGAAGCATTCCGAATTCTATCTAACTTCATGTTAACCCTACGGACTACAAATGACGATCGATAAACCGATTCGGTCAGATAGACTCTCAGGTAGAACTTAAGAAATGCCCAGTATCAAGGGCGCCGATCCTGGGGGGCCGAAGACTCCTCATTGTATTTGTAAATTTACAATATTTGGCATAATTTGAATGCAATTTTTCTTAAAATCCTTCAAATATGCTTTCTGCATCTGAATTCCCCTCCCCCCCAAATTTACAGAGAAATCGGCTCCCTTGCCCAGTATCACCAATAATATAAGTCATTTTGAATTTCGGGGCAACACTAATCCATTTTATAGGATGTCTTTACTCCGGAAAGAGATCTCCTTGCTATCCTTGACGGCATTAAGCGAAGATAAGAAAAAGAAGAAGAAAAAGACAAGAAGAACCGAGTTCGAATTACCTTGGAAGACTATATCTTTTTCAATATTTTTTTATATTCTTTCACTCAAGATTTCTTCATGATTTTTTTAAATTAAAATACTTACTAATATATCCTCATTTTACTGTCCTAACAAACCAATATGGGTACGTTACCACTAAAATAGTTTAGATTGATCGATTCCCTGGCGTGTAACCACAGTATTTCAAATCACACACCTCCTCCCATTACGAAATCCTGGTTAAACGAACGAATATATGTTGCCACTAAAATGGTTTCGAATGATCGAGCCCCTGGTGTGATAACCACGGTATTTCGTCATGGACCCCCCTATTGCGAAATTCTGGCTACGTGCCTGCCTAAGAGGATGGTGAACATTTTGATACTAAATAGTAACCGGTGGCCACTGATCAATTGGCCAGCGTCCCCAAAATATTGGCCAAAAACTTCTGAATTTCGGGAAATTAAAGGAGTTATATCTCGGGAACCGTAAGTCATAGAGAGATTATATTTTGCGAATTTTTGCGAAAAACAGAAAAAGATGCGTATAAAAAAATTACTGTTACATGTAGAAACGATCACAGTTATCCTTCCCGCTCCATCTCTCCATTCTGTTAAAGTTCGTTCTGGCAATGCTCTTGGAGCATTCTCAACTGATTTCTTTTGTTTTTTAAAATTTACAAATAAATGACATATTCACTTTAAGTGCACTAAAAAGTTTGAAACTATCTTTTTGATTTTATTTTTAGCAATTCTACCATTTGCATTAAAAAATTAGTAGGGTCTTTGTACTCTTGAAAGTTTTGTATTTTAAATGTTTGTAATCTGTTTTTGAATTATGTTTCTTTTAACTCAACTTCTTTTAAGTTCAAGTCTTATTGGTTTTGCTTCTTCAAATATCCCTTTTTTCAAATGAAAATGTTTGGATAAATTTTGTTCATCTTCATATTGGTTAATACGGTCAATCACTTCTGGTTTTCTTAATTGAGAATATCTTCTTATTACCCTTTCTTATTTATTTTTCTTAATTCAATTACGATATATTTACTTAAATCTTTCATCTTACTGTTTTCTACTTTCGTTATTTAGTTTGATTTCATTTTTATTGTATCATTTTAACGCTATTAAAATTCTTCTCTTATATATTATAGAGAAAAATCATTCTTAACACTAATACAACAGCTAATATTCATACGAACTGCAAAAATCCTTATGTTTATTAACGTGTTGTATTAGAAATATGGCTTTTATGGGAATAACTCATCAAAGTCACTAATAATATAATTAAAAATCTAATTCATTTTCAAGAATTAACCTCATTGTGACCATCACTGTCATTTGTCCTTTGTTACTATCCCAATTTGTTTCTGATGTATATATGCAGGGTGAGCATAAAGTCTTGCCCTGAATACAAAGTTTATTACAGAAGAACCGTTTGACATAATAATGTAAATAGTGGTCAGTTACTTTTTTTTAAGACCACTTACGTTACTTATGTTACTGATGGGCGATTTGCTTTCGTGATACCACAGCACGCGTTGCGCTTTGTCCTGCTTCGATGCCATTTCGCCAACTAACCCGCGCGCGCCAAGTAACGAACTGCGTCACCCTTGGGTAGCACTAGTGCCATCTATTGGTCTTAAAAAAAACTTGTAATACTAACCTATGTAACGGATCAGAATTTACATTATTCTGTCCAACGGTTATTCCGTAATAAATTTGTATAATCAGGGCAGGACTTTATGCTCACGGTGTATACTATACTTAATTTTCTTTCTTGTTATTTTAATAGCATTTCTTGCTCTTTTAACACCATTTATTTTTAACAATGTTTGATTTTCTATTAATGCTCCTAAAATTTTAAAATCTTGATGGATAAGGTCAAGTCTATCACGTATTAAACCACAATATTTCTCCATATTTATTATATAGAAAATATTTAAAAATGAATTATTTATATATAAAAATGAAATTAATTATATTTATAAGTAGAAGAATCGTAATCGAATATGTCATGTGCTGAACAAATCTTATCTCTTAAGTCTCTATTTAATCGTGTGTATTATTGTTTCGATTATAATTATGATTTAAATGATGATGAAAGTTTATTTGCTAAATATGCAAGTGTTAATTTTGGTAATCCAGATTTATTTAATTTCTACATTTCTATTAACATGCTAGATCATTTATTAAAAAAAAAAACTAGTAAAGAAAATAACGAACGTCTTATACAAAATGTTGTGTAGTTTTACTATACAGATTCATAGTATGTAGTAGTAGGAGGAGGAGGAGGACTACTAGTAGTAGATATGGGCTAGAAGCCCCGCAGGGGTTTATTGAGTTCTGTTCTCGACATAAATACCCAAATTTTCCAAAATTTTCCGTACATTTTACAATCTGTGGATCCGTACAGTAAAACTGCACCCAAAATATTATAAGCAAGCATGAATTAGCGAGACGAAACATTGAATACACTAACTGGTGATCAAAAAATGTTTTTATTTGTGTTTTATTGAAACAATCACAAAATATTTTATACGTAAATATAAAGCTAAGATTAATTGGGAAACCATATTATAGCTACAGAGACTTATCTCAAGATCTTATAAGAGACGCACTGTCGATCATGTAGCGTTGCGATCGTATGCCGTTTCGGTTGAACACACTCTATGTATATAACCTGCACAGGCATAGGATTGACAGAAATTTATAATTTATCATGATGACTCAGTTGAAAATGATGCCGAACCTTACGCCGTGCAGCTTGACAACTTGTTCTTGTAATATGCTTTCAACGAGAAAGCATGTTTCTACTCTGACCACTGTTCCACGGCAACTGAAATGTCATCGCATATGCTGCATCATCATGGTCTCACAGTTTGTCGACATTAACAATGACCGTGTACTACACCATTCAAAATCTCCCGCTTCCGCGTGTTACCCTGTACATAGCATATTCCTACGTTATCATACCAAATTTTAAAATTTGGCAATTTCCAAAATTTAAGAGTGGACCTGTACATCCTCCTCTCGAAATTTTGGAGGAGAGGCTTTAATATACCCCTGTTCTGAATTCCTATACTCACCTATAACGTAATAAACCATCAATAAAGAGGATTCATAAGGTCAAAACCCTTCCAAACATATATTCTTGGCAATTTTATAGCCATGAACGGGAACGAAATGTATTACCCAAACTTATAGAGGTACATACCACCATACAAAATGTTCAAATTTGGCAATTTACAAAATTTGAGAGTGGAGCTATAGGTACATCACTCTCCCAAAGTAGGACGTTAATATATCCCTGTCTTATGAAATACAATGAACCCAATACTGATTTAGAACGTAAGATCAAAAACCTCCAAATTTAGAATTTTTAGTAATTTTGTACCCATAAAAGGGAACAAGATGGACCTCCAAACAACTAGAGGTACATGTCCCGGTTCTATACACCCCTCCTTAGCAGTGGTGGATCTAGAAGGTAAAAACTGGAAGGGGGGCAGCCATAACCCTGATTATGAAGGTATATCATTAGTAGGGCAACCAACTTAATGCTTTATACAACCGTACATTATGCTTTATTTTTCCTTACATTATGTTTTATTATGCTTTTTCCTGTATTTTCCAGCATTTTAAATGCCTTAATTATACTTCAATTTTACCCATTTTTGTTACATATTTCTTTCACTTGTTTTAATTACACAAGCATTTAAAATGCATATGAAACTATTCATTTTCCCCACTAAAATTACATCAGTGCGGTTCATCAGGGTACGGTGATACAAAATTCCATCAAGGTTCGGAGGGAGGAGGAATTCGAACTTTCCATTGTTACTCGTAAATGCAATTTTCAGTTGATTTCCATTGTTTATGTCGTTGATAACAGCGTTTGTTGATATTTTTTCTTTTGGTATAAAATATATTAACATATTTTTCTTTGTTGAACATACACAAGGTTCTGGAATAAAAAGGATTAAGCATTATGCTTTATGCTTTATTTCTGAAAATTATGCTTATAAGATTAGCAAATTTGGATATATAAAGTGATAAAAATCACTGATGTGGTATTAATACCAACCATAGATGGAAAATTTCATTATGCTTTTACAGCTATTTATACTTTATGGTTGCCCTAACCATTAGTTTACCACAAACTTTCAAATATATATATATATATATATATATATATATATATATATATATATATATATATATAGGTTCAATTATTTTTGTCATTCAAAAAGTGGGAGGGCCTAGGCTCCCCGGAACCGGGCTAAATCTGCCACTGCTCCTTGGGTGGGCCAAGGTACCCTTGCCTTCTGGGTGGATCTTTGCACCCCTGGACCAGGAACCCATGGAAACAAGACTTAACGTCAGATCACACCCATACTACACCCATGGACATAATGCCTTCCCGTTAATAAAGAATGCTAATATTACATTGTGTTTGGCAATCTCGAAACAGGGGCGTCATTTCAAACTTCGCTTGAGGGGTCAAAAGCATCACCGACGTAAAACTTTCACGTTTTGCACTAGTATATTAGCAGACAATCGATTAAAGTATATGCATTCTTCAAAATCTTAGAGAAGGAAATTGGGACTCCTGCCCCCTTAAATAACGCCCCTGTCTCGAAGGGTATATTACTAGACAAGATCTGTTCCCCGATCGAAAATATAACCGCACGCCACTGCCTAGGTCATTTCAGTGGATATTTCATTCAGTCAAAGTTAAAAAAAAAAAAATAATAATAATCTCGAGCTGGAATGTACTTTTTCAGTATAATTTATAGAACTATTTTCTTATTATTTGTCTGCATAAGTAATTATATGCTAAAAACCACTACAATATGTAGATTTACAAGAGCCGTACAAGATCACTATAGTCGTTGAGCCAGGAGGTTTCATGGTTTCATCTCTGAGGACTTGGTGTATCATACATTTTTTTGATTCAACACAATACCAGAATTACTTTTATCCATGATACTGTCAGTTACAGGGTAGCTATTGGCCGCCATATTGGAAAATGGCCGCTAATATTGCAATTTTTGAGACCATTTGTTAACAAGGGAGTTGCATGATTACATCTCTGTGGACTTGGTGTACTATACATTTTTTAATGCTACACAATACCAGAATGGTTTTTATCCATGATACTGTCAGTTACAGGGTAGCTAACGGCCACCATATTGGAAAATGGCCGCTAATATTGCAATTTTTGAGACCATTTGTTAACAAGGGAGTTGCATGATACATCTCTGTGGACTTGGTGTACTATACATTTTTTGATGCTACACAATACCAGAATGGCTTTTATCCATGATACTGTCAGTTACAAGATAGCTAATGGCCACCATATTGGAAAATGGCCGCTAATATTGCAATTTTTGAGACCATTTGTTAACAAGGGAGTTGCATGATTACATCTCTGTGGACTTGGTGTACTATACATTTTTTAATGCTACACAATACCAGAATGGTTTTTATCCATGATACTGTCAGTTACAGGGTAGCTAACGGCCACCATATTGAAAAATGGCCGCTAATATTGCAATTTTTGAGACCATTTGTTAACAAGGAAGTTGCATGATACATCTCTGTGGACTTGGTGTACTATACATTTTTTAATGCTACACAATACCAGAATGGCTTTTATCCATGATACTGTCAGTTACAAGATAGCTAATGGCCACCATATTGGAAAATGGCCGCTAATATTGCAATTTTTGAGACCATTTGTTAACAAGGGAGTTGCATGATTACATCTCTGTGGACTTGGTGTACTATACATTTTTTAATGCTACACAATACCAGAATGGTTTTTATCCATGATACTGTCAGTTACAGGGTAGCTAACGGCCACCATATTGGAAAATGGCCGCTAATATTGCAATTTTTGAGACCATTTGTTAACAAGGAAGTTGCATGATACATCTCTGTGGACTTGGTGTACTATACATTTTTTGATGCTACACAATACCAGAATGGCTTTTATCCATGATACTGTCAGTTACAAGATAGCTAATGGCCACCATATTGGAAAATGGCCGCTAATATTGCAATTTTTGAGACCATTTGTTAACAAGGGAGTTGCATGATTACATCTCTGTGGACTTGGTGTACTATACATTTTTTAATGCTACACAATACCAGAATGGTTTTTATCCATGATACTGTCAGTTACAGGGTAGCTAACGGCCACCATATTGGAAAATGGCCGCTAATATTGCAATTTTTGAGACCATTTGTTAACAAGGGAGTTGCATGATACATCTCTGTGGACTTGGTGTACTATACATTTTTTGATGCTACACAATACCAGAATGGCTTTTATCCATGATACTGTCAGTTACAAGATAGCTAATGGCCACCATATTGGAAAATGGCCGCTAATATTGCAATTTTTGAGACCATTTGTTAACAAGGGAGTTGCATGATTACATCTCTGTGGACTTGGTGTACTATACATTTTTTGATGCTACACAATACCAGAATGGCTTTTATCCATGATACTGTCAGTTACAGGGTAGCTAATGACCGCCATATTGGAAAATGACCGCTAATATTACACTTATTTTATTTTTTCCTTGTTGATAGTTACTCAAATTAACGGAATAAAATTAACAAAAGTTATAGATCTTAAAATGTTCTGAAAATAATATTGAAGAAACTATAAATAAAGGCACACAGGGAACAAAAGGTTCAACGATGTTCAGCAAAAGACCTGCAGCAGTTGAAAGATACTATTTAAACTCTGACATGAGAGCAGCATTTCTTCACATGGTTCGTGAAAGAACAAGCTGCAATTCTTCTTCAGGACAATCTGTGCTACATCCAAATCTTTCTTTGCCTAGGATCCAAAAATATGAACGCGATGTTTCAGCGTTACAAAACCTGATGACCAATGAATGGATAAATCCGTTTGAAGAAATAGATATGATCAATTTATCTACTGGAACTGTGCCAACTCCAGACATTGTCAAAGACATGGTCACAGCACATGAAGTAAGCCAAAAAGCTTATGAAAAATTCAAGAAAGATCATTTGTCTGAAGACTCAAAACCAGAAGAATTTTTCAAGCCTCTCAAGAAGCAGAAGCTGAAGACGTTCTCCGATTTGCAAAAGAAAGAGAGTGTGAAGATGAATAACACAGAGTTCGTTTTCCCCTCTGGGACCTCTTCCATGGTCTTTGGCTACTCCTGATGGTTCGATTCGAAAAACTGCTAAGTCCAAACTGATGGAAGTCCTGACCAAAGACTTTGCAACTGATGGGCAAATTCCTAGTGACGCTGTTAACATCTTTGATGGAATGTGTCTTGTTCAAAAGCTGCCACAGGGACTACAAACATTTGGCGAAGTAGCTGACAACCTCTTTTCGAGAATATTACAAGAAGCCGTATCTTCCGTATCTTCTCAGACAATTCACGTTGTCTTTGATACGTAAAGACAAGTGTCTATAAAAAGTAGCGAACGAAAACATCGAGCTGTCGGTGATTCTATAAAAGTGAAACATATAACTCCTGCCCATTCAGTCCGAAAATGGAAGCCGTTTTTATCTGATGACGAGAACAAAAAAGAACTTATACGTTTCATTTGTAAAGAGTGGCAGGGCGTGCAGTATCTCAATCAGCTGAATACACGAGTTATGTATGTTACTTGTGAAGGAAAGTGCCATAAAATTACAAGCAAACTGGCACAAGAAGCTCCTGAGTTGACATGTTTCCAAGAAGAGGCGGATACCCGACTTCTTCTTCACGTACAACATGCTCTTTTTTCGGGATTTAGAAAGATAATTATTAACTCCGTTGACAAAGATGTTGCTGTTATTACATTATTTGCTATAGAAGAACAGTTGAAAAAGTACAAGGGATCAATATTTCTAAAATGTGGATCTAGTGACAGAGTAAAGTACTACAACATTAGAGATGAATGCTTTTCTAGGTCAAGAAGTGTGTAAAGTATTGCCCGGACTTTATTCATTTACTGGGTGCGATGCAGTAAGTGGATTTGCAGGCAAGGAGAAATCTGCAGCCTACAAGATAATGACTCAAAATTCTAGACTCAGAACCGCTTTAAGTATTCTTGGAACTCAAGCTGAAATACCAGAGGAAACAAAGAAGCAGCTTGAGTTCTTTGTTTGCTAGCTCTACTCTAGACAGCAAAAGTTCACTGACATCAATGAATTGCGTTACAGCATATTTTCTGCTAAAAAGGGGTCTGTTGAACCTCATAGCCTTCCTCCATGTCGGAACAAGCTCTATCAACATATAAGAAAAGCAAACTACCAAGCCCTCGTTTGGAAGAAATGTCTACAAGCCATCCAGAGCTTCCATTCCCAGTGGACCATGGCTGGATTTCTACAACGGACAGTGAGGGAAGATCTTGTCTGGGAGTACAATGGATGGATTCTCCTGCCCCTGAAGCTGTTTTGGCACTGATGTCATGTTCTTGCCCAAGAAAATGTGCCATGCCTTCATGTGTGTGCCTTTCTAACAGCCTCAGATGTATAGACATGTGCAAAATACAGACCTGTTCCAACTATGAAAAAGTCACTGATTTCGACGCTGGACTGTCATCTGATGACGACAGCAGTGAAGATGAAGACTAACATGAATAATATTTGAAGGAACTTATTAGTACAAATATTAAATACTTCAGAAATATGTATCTCGGTAAAATATTTCCAGGGGAAAATAACAAGTGTTACAATTTAAAACAAGGTCGTTTCTCCTTTAATCGCAAATATCTCCTAATCGATTGGTTCTAATAAAAAATATTACAGAACATAATATGTGCAAAATTTTATCCTCTTCAATTTCATTCCTCTTCATTTTCTCGATAAGAGGAACCGTTTATGAGATAAATGCGCAAAACCTCATAAATGTAGAGACATGGCAGCCATTTTTCAATATGGCGGCTTTAAGCTACCACAAATTTCAGGGTATCATTATTTGATGAACACCTTGGACCACTGTGAATACAAAAAGATATGTATCATCAAGTCCTTAGAGATGAAACCAAAAACCTATTTTTTGGATTCTGGCTCAACGACTACTACTTCAATAATAAAATCAATAAAGCTAGCGTGAAATCGCTAGAGGCGAAATCCTTGCCTAATTCGAAAAGGCTTATTATGTATAGATCTTTGTAAAGTTTGCGCAAAGCATTGCAATACTACGCAAAAAAAAAAAAAAAAAAAAAAAAAATCCACAAGTAATTCTAACTGCAGTGCCAATAATTACAATAAAACGCAATATTTTATATTGCAGTGACACTAATCCGGGCACCTCATTCTGTATCTATTTTCGCCAAATCTAGGAATCACAATGGAACTAACATTTATAACTACTAGACTGATTGTTGGAATGTAATGTTTGTATATACACACTGTTCGAATACTGCAGTGCTGGACTGTTCGAATGTAAATTTTGAGTTGTGTGGATGAAAAACGCTATGAATAAGCCCCGGAAAGCATCAGGTTCAATAGTAATCTCTACATATGAAAATGTACACAGTAATGTTTAACTGCAAGAGCTGCTAACACTTGAACAAACGCTGTATAAAACGAAAAAAAATGACAGCCGAAACAGTGTAATAAGGAAGGCTTGTGTAGGTAGGAATTTTGGGTTGTGAATTAGTTCGTAGAAAATCCAGTTGCATCCAGTTTTATATTATGTAAATTTTGCTTTAAAGTTTGTATTTTAGTGTGTGTTTCACTCTTGCAGCTCGTGAGAAGTAAAATTTTCACTAATTTTCAATAGATGAGCGTGTAAACTAATATATAGCGGCTTGTTGCTTGCTTGCGGTTTGTCGGTCATTTAAGTTAAAATATGTTACTTTCCGAAATGTATTTAAGTCCTTTGTAATAAAAGTATAACTAAGAATTTAGGCTATAGTGCATGTTTAATTTTATGCTTATGTTCAAGGTGCAATATACTGTGTAGAATATACGAATTGTCGGTGTGAAAAGATGCATTGCATTTGCGTTCCGAGCAAGCTTTCGTGTCAATGTACTGGTGGGAGTGATATTACCCATGAGGAGTTGGCGGCGTGTGTGCTCTTTTATTTTTAGATTTTACAAAATGTGTTAATAATATTGAACAAATTGTAATCAAAAGCGGTTTGTTTTTTGATTAGAATGTAAGCCGGTTAGCAATTCTATTCATTTTTCATTTTCTGTTGGATCTGTCTTGCAACTTCGTCTGATGATATGTAAGTAGGCAGTTCCGTACTATTAGGAAATAAAGGTACAAGATAGTTAATTGATTAATTGCATTTGAACTTCTGGTTGTTGTGTCGTGAGTTTTCGCTTCTGGTATCAGGTAAAGGTGTTGATATGTTGGTGCACATGTGAGCTAATTGAGTACAGATTAAGAATGGAGTTGCTAAAGTTGGAAAAATATTTGTATAAATACTTCACAGAAAACAAAGATTAGTTTTCATGAAACGTCTACATGCAAATAATGTTACTCTACAGGCTAGTAGATCCGTGGTAACGAAGAAGGAATAGAATGAGAGTTTTAATATTGCGTAACCCTCCATAAGATAAGTAGTGAATATTGTATAGGTCTACGTACTTGTATAAGGTGCTTTTTATGATTTGTTTGGCCACATTGAATTCAAGTAGCGTCCGCTCTGATCTTTGTGCGCTCTAACTTGATCATTCTACTGTTATCAGATTACCACAATTATGGATAGCCATTCATCTTTGTCGAAATGGGATGGCATTTATCATCTCCCCCAACTCGAATTTGCCTATTTTGAGAGCAGAACCGAACCAACCCCTGCAGGGCTTCTAACCCGTTCCTACTACTACTACTACCACCACCGTATTCCTACTCCTATTTAGAATGGGGGAGGTATTAAATATCAGCCGTCGCAATATATATAGTAAGTTTGGAAAAACTCATAAAAATGAAAGTTATGAACACGGAAGGATCTATATAATGCAGGACATAGCATATTTAATCCCACAAATCCCTGTTCTTAATTAACATCTCTCATGGATGCTTAATATGAAGCATTCATAATAGGTGCAGATTAATTGTACGGATCCGTACATGAATTCATTGCATATATACTTCTTTTCCAGTAAATCGACTCTCTACATTAAACAATCATTTTTGAGGTGTAGACTTGTATTTCTCTTTACTTTAGGAGAGATTTAGTGTACGTACACGATAAGAACTACTATACACAAGACACTATTGTGCCAAGTGGTAACTATGTATGAATACTATTTGAGTAGGGGTAGGAGCGCAGTAATGCTCAAAGCGTTAGCAAAGGGTGCGCCAGTAAGAAGCAAGCGCGGTAGCGTCGGTGGGTATATATACAGTGAGTGTAAAAAGTATTCATACAGCCAGTATTTTTGTATAAAATGAGATTTTGTCCCGCTTCCATGATATGTAAATCCAACTCACTGGGCTATTAGAAAAAGGTGTTCCTGAAGGAAGACTTGGGGGAAGTATAAACAACAAATGCTATTTTGACCTTGGTTTACAGAGACAAAAATTGGAAAAGTCTGAAAATTCATGTGCAAAAAGTATTCATACAGTACCACAACTCTCACAGGAATACCTCACTCTCCGTGTACAAAAACGAACGACAAGCCTGTAAGGGCACTCTAGTTTGTTCTACGTTCCCTTGGAGTGCATTCAAGTTCACAACATTATCGCGGAGTTTGAAAGTGCGGCAGAATGGGACGTAAAGGTCGTGAAACTACAGAAGAGGAACGAAGAATTATAATTCGTCTGCATAACCAGTGTAAGTCACTTTCTGAAATCGCAGACATGGTTGGTAGGCCTAGAGGGACTATTCAAAGTATTATTGATAGAGTGGGACAGAGAAAAACGTTGATAAATGCACACAGAACAGGTCGCCCAGTGAAATTAAATACGCGTTGTCAGTCATTGATAGTTCGAAAAATAAAAAAACATCCGCGTCTGAGTGTGCCAGAGCTTGCAAGTGAGCTTTATAATGAACTTAAAGTGCATGTCTCACATTCTACGATTCGCAATTACTTGAGAAAGCGTGGCTTTCATGGTCGGGTAGCCCGAAGAAAATATTTTGTGAGTGAAGTTAATAGGAAGAAAAGGTTAACATTTGCCAAAGCACACCGAAATACACTACAAGAATTCTGGGACCGCGTGATATTTACGGACGAAAGCAAATTCAACATTTTTGCATCTGATGGACGAACCATGGTGTGGAGGCAAAAGAATACAGAGTTTCGAAAACAAAACCTGAAACCTACAGTGAAACATGGTGGTGGTTCTATCATGGTTTGGGGGTGTATGAGTGCATCTGGTGTAGGGTCCTTGCACTTTATAGATGGTACGATGAATCATTATCAGTACATTGATATTTTAAAATCGAATCTCCATTCATCTGCTGAAAAAATGGGCATTAGACAAAACTTTATATTCATGCAGGATAATGATCCAAAGCATTCCGCTTTAAATACACGCCTTTGGACCTTGTACAATACGCCAAAATACATGCCAACACCTCCCCAATCCCCCGACATTAATCCGATTGAGCACCTTGGGACTACCTTGACAAACAGATTAGAAAACGACCAATTTCAAATAAACAAGACTTGCAAAATGCTCTGCAAGAGGAATGGCAGAAAATTCCCTCATCAAAGACCAAGGCTTTAGTAACATCAATGCCAAAGCGTATTAAAGCTATTATAGCAGCGAAAGGATATCCTACGAAGTACTAAAGTGGCACAATGTGACGAAAACATAGATACTAAGTGAAATGTATGAATACTTTTTGTTGATTGATATTTCTTTCTTTTCACAACCTTTTTGAATTTCCTGCACGAAAAGTAGTTTCTTCCTTTGCTACAATCCTAATTTGTTTCATATCAGTGTATTTTTGTGTTATGTTTCCTACAGTTGAAGAAATAAAATAGAATTTTCAGTTCAAGCGGTGTTTGTTCACCGTGATAAGTTACATGTTTCGACTTTCCGAGGTGTATGAATACTTTTTACATTCACTGTATATGAACGAGGATGGCGTAAAAAAATTGTATAGGCATAAAACTCGTGTCGTGTTGGGTTATGTATTTGTATGCTTCTAAAGATGTTATAGGTAATTTTCCGACGTATTTTCATTGTTTGTACAATTATGTTCCAAAATAATAAAACTCATTACTAACGCAAAGTTCACAAATATGTGGATCCCTTAAGTCTCGGACACTTCCGTGTGTTGCACGTTGAGTTAGCGCACTCACTTCCGACACTTTACTTCTCTTTGTTTATTGTATTTATTGGCTGCCTTATTTACAAATCCGTGCTTAACAAGTTAAAACTTTTATTAATGTATTTCTATGAAGAGCACAACAGTGAGGAACACAACATATTTAGCTTATTTACACAGTGCTCTCTCAAAATTGTTACAAATTTGTTTTGTAGATTTTACAAATATATGGTTCCGTAAATTAAACTGCGCTTATTATAGATCTTTTGCATACAACTATTCCGCTTATTAGAATCTAGAAGTAATTAAACAAATGTTTATATTTCTCATGGATCACTTAATGATCAGTTCCAAGATAGAATCTTATAATGTCGCTGTAGAAGTTTGATCTTACGTGTTTATATGAAACTGATTTCTCAGTTTTTTTTTTTTTTTTTTTTTATAAAGTATTCATGTAAGCGTATTCTCCAGTATTCTTCAGAATTAATATATGCATGTCTTAATTCTTTTTGGCTCTGTGGTAGAGCATTCACTTCGGGAGCATAGGGTTCATAGTTCGAGCCCAGTTTATGCCAAATGAACTTTGCGCTGAACGAACATAGTGTGAATTTTCTTGATTGTCGCGTTTCTTCCCACTTTCTTAATTACCATCGTGTCCTCCTTTATCTTACGTGGCATAAATGTAAAACTGAGAGGTGTAACTTCATTTTTGAAATACAGGTAGTAGCATAACACTGCCAGTATTAAAAAGAGCAGATCTCAAGAGTGAAAGTATGTGGCTGGTCTCTTGAGAAGGACTTACTGAATGAGTAGTTAAATATTCTAGTACTAAAGCACGATTCAGGTTCAATTGTGACCCAGTCACACGTTTTCACAATTTTTATTTGAAGATATTACTTATAGTTGATACCCATCTTGGGTTTTCGATTGAAGTCTTAATTAAATTTTAAGATTTGAAGGTTCGGATGCAATTAATATAATTATATTGCTGCTCTCTCATCTTATTTTTTTAAATTTGTAATCAACATCAGTAGGATTAGTAGTAATAGTAATTATTTCCAAGATTGCTAATTAAATCCGAAAATCGACAAATGTAAAATTTTTCATCCGTCAAGAACTGGTTATGACGGTACATTGTGCAGTTTGCATATCTGGTCATTCTGTGATAGACGAGTATGGCTCTAATACAATCAGTCACCAATGGAGGCGCGGTGACTCAGTGGTAGAACGTTCACCTCTGGTGCTTGGGGTCCCGGGTTCGATCCCAGCCCACGCCAAGTGAACTTTGTGGTGGACAAACACCGTGCTCGTGGGTTTTCTCGGGGTTCTCCCCCTTTCTTGATTCCACCATTTCACTCACTCTCATCATCACCGTCTCCTTTAGCCTAACCGGCATAGCCGTGGGACGTAAAAGATTTCATTTCATTTCACAATCAGTCACCACGTAAATACAATATTTTGCAGTCAAAAATGTTCCAGTTGAAATATGTTTGAAATACTCGTTAGGCATCCCACGTTTATGCTCTTGAATGATATTTAGAATCTCACTCACCTCGTTTCATGGCTCCAGAAACGAATTCCTTGTTTTTGTCCAAGTCCTGGTACAGATAGAAAACAATGAGCCCTGCGGATCTTCTAGCTTCCTTCGCTGGCTGTGGCTCGCTCAGCTATATTTTGTGAAATAACACTGGAGATTTTATATGTTCAAGATTGGTGGAGAAACTAAAAGCTACCCATGCTGTTTAGCATAGATGGATGATTATTGAAAGGTTTTTTGCTCTCACTACAATCGAACTCAGGATCGCGTGCACCAATGGCGCAGCGCTAGCCAGTAGACAAGTAAGGGTACAAAAAATAGAGGAGACCGCGGCGACTGAGTGATAGAGCGTTCACCTCTGGTGCGTGGAGTACTTAGTTCGATTCCAGCTCGGGCTAAATGGTCTCTGTGGTGGACAAGCACACTGTGCGTGGGTTTTATTGGGGTTCTCCCACTTCCTTTTTTCCATCATTTCATTTTTCTTCCATTGTCTCCTTTAGTGCTATACGGCATACCTAAGGCCATAAAACAGATGTAATTTTCATTTACGAAAAAGTTAAATAAGGATAAAGTTGTTTGAAAGTAGGTGGTTTTCAGTCTTAAATGATGGAGTGTAGAGTTTAAATCCTTTAGTTTAATGCTCCACGATTATGCCCTTTAAACTAAGGAAGATAGTGGAATGAAAATGAGAGACGGGAGTACCCCGAGAAAACTCACGGACACGTTGTCCAACACAGACTTACGGAAACAGGACCCCACGGCCCAGAGGTACGTGCTCCACCAGAGTCACCGTGTCCCACTGAAATGGTGGAATGATCCCTGCTTCGATCCCAGCTCGCGCCAAGTGAACTTTATAGTGGACAAGCACCGTGTGCGTGGGTTTTCTCAGGGTTCTCCCGTTTCCTCCCATTTTCTTCATTCCACCATTTCATTCATTTCTCATAATCACCGTCTCTTTAGCCTAACTGGCATATCCATGAGACGTAAAACTGAAAAATTTCATTTCATTTCAAATGGTTGAATGTTTCCAATAGTACTGTCATTTGGGCTCTACACTAGTTAGTAAGGTGCCGAATATTAAATGAAAAAGCACATCTTTGCCAGTTCAGCAGGCCCATCCTTGGGTCCCTCACCTATCAACAATGCGGCATTGTTGAAAAATGATTCAAAGTATTGTAGGTTACCTCGCTTGCACATTTCGTTTGAACAGCTTCGTTTCGTATTTTTATCACTATTTTCGTCTTTCGTATTTTTTTTTTTTTTTTTTTTTTAATCACTATCTTGGTCTGTGTGCATATTCTCCGCCGTTGACACGCAGGCCCTCGTGCTGCGCTCCTTCCTTGACTGTTAGATACCATTCGTGCCTTTTAATGCCCACATAGAAAATTTGGTTACTGCAGTGGTTCCCAACCTTTAAGTCAACGACATATTTTACTGAACGCCTACGTCACGTCACACTTGTTCGATTTTTTTATATTAGTAATATTGTAAATTATCATAGTGTAAGCATATAAGTTTCTGTAAAATAGTGACTGCCGTGTAGTACAGAGAATTGTGCTGCTTGAGCGATTGACGTACAGTCTCTCAAAATGATTTTAGGTAATTGTTACATGCTTCATGATCTTTAAATTCCAAATTTTCGAGACACATTGGTTGGGAACCATTAGGTTAGTGCTTTGTGCACTGATTAGAGTTTTTATGCAGTAGTTTTTATATACTATTCGTCCGGTCGATTAGTTATATCCGTAAGGGGTCACATCATTTTGCACGGATATTATCAATGTACACACAATTATTTGGCAAGAGCAGAGGAAATAGATGCGCAATGCTTAGGGAATCATTTAGAGCACAAAAAAGTGAAGAAAAATATAGCTGTATTTTTCATTAATTTGATGGTGTATTGTAAACTTACACGGTACGTACGTCGTATATAAAATAGTTCACTTATTTGCTATTACTTTATTACTTGATACTTATTTATTACTTTTAAACTAGAAGACAAATAACACTGAAATTTTGTACCATGCAAATATTGGCAGAAGGACGTTGGTTTGACATACTCTGTGATACCAGGTTAACGATGTTGCCAGTCAACATAAAGTTGTATTTTTTTTAAATGGCACTGCGTCAATTACAAATTTCATATTTCATGTGGAAGGAAAACATGTACCATATTTGCCCTGCAGTGTTGCAAAAGTAAAGGTAATGTGGTTCGGATCCCACGTTACACTGTAGGTCTACGTCTAATATAGCCTCTCTGCTGAAAGGGACACTAAAATCAAATCAGGATGGTACTTACCCTGATCTAAACACTTTCGAAATAAAGTCCTTTAAAAGTTAATAATGAAGGTATGCCAAGCTTGGGAATAATTAGTTTTGATAAAATGTGCATATGATGCACGACGTGCAAACTGTTCTGCAAACAAGCTTTGGCTAGTAACAGAGGGCTAATCTTGTACAAATGACAGCCCCGGATTAGATCCACATAAACATGTTTTCAACATTGTATTACTATTTACTTGTTATTTTTATATATTTTACATAGAATTAAGTCTTGCATTTCTTTCGTTCACTCCTAGCTATTAATCACAAATGTTTTATTTTCAAGCTTTCTGTTCTCTCCACTAAAGAATGTTCATATGTATTGTATTATTGCGCAAAATTAATACTTTCCGACTGTTAAGTAATCAGAAATAACGAAAACAGTGAATACTTATTCCTTGTTATGTTTCTGACCAGCTCTATAAACAACCACCTACTACAGTATTATGTCAAACTTTGTTGTTGAAGGTGTAGTCCCTTGTTCAATATATGGCCCTGGGATGTAAAAAAATTACAAAACGCATACGAAGAAACTTCTTTCTTGTACTTGGTTGCCACATGAGGGGATACTCTTAAGGAGGGGATTGTATTAATGGGTGCAGATAGTGTACCGTAGTAGGGTTGAGTATAACTAACGTGTGCATGTATGCTATAAAAGCTACAGCGCATAAAACACGAATTAACTTAAAAACACAAACTTTCTGGATGGGCACTAAAAAGCATGAATACTATCTGAACTAGTCAGGGCAGGAGCGCAAAACGGTTGTCCGAGCAACAGCGAAGGGTTCGTCCGTATGGAGCAGGCGCGTCAGTGATAGTGGGTATCGCCTAAACAGGGATAGCGTGAAAACATGTTATATGGCATAATACACATGCCGTGTGTGTGTTGCACGGCTTTGCGACACTTGTATGATCATTTTGTACACTACCTTGACATAGTACTTCGTCATGTCTTATATGGTACTACGTGGGAAAGAGCGCAGTTTCAATTTCGTATTTCTACTTATCATGCATGTAAGAGTTAAGATTTTTGATATATTTGGTTAATCATACATTCCTATTGGGAAATCAATTCATGTTTCTCTTACGTGAAGTTTACAGTTTTACGCCCCATAAAATAGCATAGCACGAAACGTTTTGCCCCATTTCACCACATTTGTTCCAGATGCAATTCCTCATTAGTTTCCGCTATGCATTTCTGCATCTCTCTCCATTACTGCAGCATACACATCCTAGCTTAGTTAATGAGATAGTGAGTTTCAGACACTGTCATATTATGCTTTATTGCCTGTTAATCTAATATAGCATCAATATGCGAACTCATATAGTCGAGAATTCATTTTTTCCCTAATTAATTGCCATACACTGATAACCTTTATTTTTTTTATTTTTATTTATTTATTTTTTTTAACTCTCATGCTGACAATTCGTCTGACTGAAACTCTCCCCATGATCTTCCTAGCAAGATTCTGCACCTGCCGACAAAGCAAAATCAACTAAGGAATAACTAGGGCACAATGTGCGTAACTTACTGATGAATGGCCCTCTAGCTTCTCTGATCTGTAAGAAATCATTCCACAGTTGACTGTTTGAACCGCCCTTTACTGGCTGTAGTGGCGATATTTCTGTTGGAGACCATACGTGCTGCGATAGACGAATGACCAGCGAGGCTTCGAGCCTATGTACGTGTTGATGGCGGACATTTTGAAATAGGATTGGTATATACTGTTGTGAGACTACGTTGCTTTGCATCCTTCAAATCATGTATATTAAATTGCCATTCACCATATTACTGATTTCCACTTTTTACTTCGTAACTGTATTTATGGCCAGACTAAGCATGTTTATGATTACTTTTTGAAGATAAGGGCAATATGCAATGAAATTTGAACCACATAGAACAGTTGTAGCTGTAAATTCCACTTCTATGTGGATACTTGTTTTAAAGCTGGATATGGTGCACATCAACTGCTATGAACAACACCGATTTACAGACTGTTAATAAAATTAATGTTTTTTATGCTGAACCTCATTGGTGAAATAAACTTCATAAGAAATCATGGCTAAATACGAACAAATGAAGGTCACCAGTGTTTATCTACTGCGCGCTGTAGAAAGATGCTCTCGTATCATTACGCTTAGTTATTTTGGTAAATGAAGTCTCTTAAATCTTGACACATCATAGACAAGGCTACTCCACGACAATGTACCTAAAAGTTAGTGCTGAGGTGATTCCAAAGAGTGCTATGACTGCTATTCACCTTGTTAAGGATATTTAACTCTATGAAATTTAAGATACTGGATTGATTTTCACGACCCTTTTCAGCAGCGAGGCCATGTGAAACGAGATTTACTTTTGGTGGGACCCTGTATCTGAACTGAAGGAGTATTCACACGGACAGTCGAACCTGGAATCACGTGTGTAACCCATTGGGATGTACGAAATTCAAGAAATGAATATCTACGAGTGGTTCAGGATTACCGACGTGGAATGCTTTCCATATATGTAGCTTGATGGGCTGGTAACAAACAGAAAGTTTCGAATAATGCATTTCGATCCAAACATTAACCTGCCCCCCCCCCCCCCCCCCCCCCCTCCAAAAAAAGTGAAAAGTCATTACACCAACTATGAGGAGTCAGTCAGAAGTCCCAAATTCCGATTGAGATGACTCCAGCGAATATTATTCTGAATAGCCTTCAAATATCATTCAAGAAGTAGAATATGTAAATTTTAATTTCTTGTCTGTAAATAAAATTATTCTCAAGCCTTATCTAATGTCTTTTTCTTACCATAGTCATGAAATAATGTAATAAAATCTTACTCATGTCCCGACGATATATTCCTTTTCCACTGCAAGCGATTATTCTGCGTCGGGTCCCGAAGATGTCAGCAATCCCTCAAATGCCCGTTCCAACGCTTGAGTGGTTCAGTTCGTGTCTAGGATATAGAGAAACCGCTATTTTTTTAAAAAAAACGTACATTACAAAATTGTGATAAAGTACGATTTTTATTTTATTAATTTTAGCTAACTTTCTTTATTCTAATTGTATTTTTACGGAGTTATATCAGGTTAGCGAAATATTGCCGCATACTAATCACATCACCGTATGCATAACATCAGAAGGAGCAAGTTCAAATTAATGTGAAGTTTTACATTTAAGACGCCGAAAGTGTTGAAAATAACGTTAGTTTCCATATTATTTACACAAGTTACGTATAATAGAAGTAAAAGTTGTTACGTATCTCACCCATATGTTTTGTTTTTATCCTTTCTCCCCTCCCAATATTTCGCTTGATTTATGAACTCCAAGCTTCTTAGGGAATTGCACCTTATGAAGAATTAAATCGAGAAGCTAATCACGTACTGGCTATGTTGTCCCTTTCCCATCAATATTCCACTGGGTGAGCTTCTAAATCTTCGTTAATGAATTATAAAATACACATTTTCTATCTTCCTAAGAATAACAGCGAATTACATATTCAACTTTTGATTCGTAGTAGCCAATCACTTGGTTTGTTCATTTATGAAAAGTTGCTGAAGAAATTTTAGCTTCAGTATGTTTTTTTTTTTTTTTTTTTTTTTTGAAAACTTAAAACTTACCTTATTAAATACGATTTGTGTTATATCCTACGTTGATAATGTATAATTCCAGTCTTCTGAAGAATTATCTGCTCCAGATTCAATTCCAGCTCCCTCTTCCTAGTACAGTACGATTTGTGCGTCGAATTTTCTATTTTTGACTGCCTTACGTAGTATAATCAACTTAGAAAATTACACAAGTTGTGTTCAATAAATTAAGAGCCTGACTTACTAAAAGTAATACAAAATTTACCCTTTTTCTTTTGCGTGTTTATTATAAGGGAAAGAAGATAATGAAATGCAACTTACCACAATCATAGATAATGTTATTCTATAACAGAAAATATGATCGTGAAGAATTTTCAGTGTTGCCATCCATAGAAATTAGTTTTGCCAGAACAAAAACGCCCCTAAAATCTAAGTTAAGGCAGTGACTGGAGGAACTGTCTCAACTGCAGTAGGTTACGTTCATGTTTTGGTTTCCTGTGAACTACTTTTTAGATAACATTATTATTTAGTTTTAATAACTAACTATTTTGTTCATTACAAACTAAATACAACTATTATTTAAAAAGTAGTTCACAGGAAACCAGAACATGATACGTAACCAAATGCAGTTCAGTTCGTTTCTGTAGTTTCTGCCTTAACTTAGATTTTTAAGGGGGGCCGCGGTGGCTCAGTGGTAGAGCGTTCACCTCTGGTGTTTGGGGTCCCGGGTTCAAACCCTACTCCCGCCAAGTGAGCTTTGTGGTGGACAAACACCGTGTGCGTGGGTTTTCTCGGGGTTCTCCCGTTTCCTCCCACTTTCTTCATTCCACCATTTCATTCATCTCTCATCATCACCGTCTCCTTTAGCCTAATCGGCATAACCGTGGGACGTAAAACTCAAAAATTTCATTTTTTTTTAGATTTTTAGGAGCGTTGTTATTCTGGCAACACTGTAATTATGGATTGCAACACTGTAATTATGGATTGCAACACTAATTATTATGGATTGCAACACTAATTATTATGGATTGCAACACTGTAATTATTATGGATTGCAACACTGAGTAATCTTCAGTTTCATATTTTCTGTTGTAGAATAACATTATCAGATTTTGGTAAGTTACATTTCATTATCTCCTTTCACTTATGAGAAACAAGCAAAAGAAAAATGTTAAATTTTGTATTATTTTTAGTGAGGCAGGTTCTTAAATTTTAAACACACACAAGATGTTCTCATGCCGGAACGTATTTTTTTTAGCAGTATTTCATAAATGAACAACCCAAACAGATTGGTTATTACGAATCAAAAGTTGAATGTGTATTTTATACTTCAGTAGCAGAATGCGCATTCTTCGCACGAGAAGAATACATTTTATTTTGGACATAAAGAGCTGGTTTTGGATTTAAACCGTCGGAAGTGTCGCTGTTCATCTCAGCGACCCCGCCGACATTGATATCTATCATTTTCGGTTATTTTTAAATATGTCCCCTCCCCTAGGTTGCACCGTCGAAGTGAAATGATAAAAACCATCCCAGGCCCTAACCTCATCTATGTTGAACATTTGATCGAGATTTTGTGGTTCAAGACGTACGAAGTCACGAAATAGTGACTTTCGTTCATATATCTGTGTGTGTTTGTCTTAGGAGTTCCCCCCCCCCTTTTTTAATATATATATATATATATATATATATATATATAAAGTTAGTTTGGTGGGATATTGATAAGGAAAGTGGCCAGTATGATTTGCGTCTCAATTGTTCGTAACGTGTGACTCCCAAAAAGGCATATAGTTCATGAAGCAAATGAAGTATTGGAGAGGGAAAGAATAAGATTGTGCAAGGTTCAAAGAAACTTATATTCGTATTGTGGAAAATTAGTTTTTAACACTAGAACAGCCAGATTTTGGGTTTACCTAAAACAGTCATTGGGGGTTAATTTGACCCCCATAAGAAATTCATATCTTAAGAGCAAGTTATATTTTTTATTTATAAATGTTGTAACAATGACAAGATATAAGATTTAACTTGCTTCACAATGTGTTTTGCCTAAGAAAAAAAAAAGACAAAAATGATGCCATATGACTCAACATATCACAAGTTGTTACAAAATGAGTATCATACACACGAATGTAAAATATTAATGAACACGCATGTTCCAAAGTTCTTTAGACATCAGGAGAAGTTGAACAATATGCACGCTTAAGAGTCACAGCAACGCATTTCCCACAAATTGGTTTCTGGCATCCCTCACAACGAGCAGAAGTTTTATTCTTTCCATTGCATAGTTAAAAAGCACACTTCTTCCGTTTTGTGGTGAACGCTGGAACAACCGGAGGGCATTTCTTGCACAAAGCATCAGCACATAGTTCTTCCACCAGCGCAAGAATAAATTCTCGGCGTGAAATTCTGGAGCCCGATGATTCATTGAAAAGTATCCAAACATTGAGTGCGGCAATGTCAAAGACGTTGTAAAATACCTGAACAGGGCACCTGCGAGTTCCATATCTTGTAGTGTATTTCCTCAGCATCTGGGCCGCTACATCTACGCCGCATTTTGTGCCAATGTAGTAAGTGATAATGTTCGGTTTCTTCTTTGGGCTGTCGTCTGTAGACATATTAGTATGCATGGTGCTAAGAATTAGCACGTTTGTGCTCTTGCACCTGTATACTGTTAGTGTTTTGTCTCCATTTCTCAGTGCAAGAGTCGAATATCGTGGTGTTGAGGTGTCGCGTGTAATAGGAAGTAATTCTAGTTTGTTCAAACGCATCGTTCGAACAATTGAGAGTTTCTGCATACAAAGTTCATCTGCAAGTTTCACAGAAGTTAAAAAAAAAAAAAAAAAAAAAATTGTCAGTAGTGACGTTGCTTCCGGAATTTAGATACTACTGCAGTAATTTTAGCAATACACTCTTCCCAAGTTGTACATTCGGTCGGTTTTCATCCTTGCCCGAATAGGGATAACCACTTAACACCTATTTGGAATCTACATCAATTGCTAACTAGAATTTGATCCCAAACTTGTATGGCAACAGCTGTTCATCGATGGCTATTTCTGGTCCAGAATTGTAACACAAATAACAGTTTCTCATGAGTTCCAAGTCTCAGACGCGAGAGAAAATTTGTTAGTTGCCCGGCGCTCAGCTCTGCTGCTTCGCACATCAAATTTGAGATGCCGCATGATTTACGGAAACGATTGCGTGACATTGGAACATGTTTGGTCTCCAATTTTATTGTTCCATAAATCATCAGCACAATGTTTTGAATGACCTAGTGCACCACGGGCATACAGCAGGGCGAAAAATGCATCGAGTTCTTCCCGCGTTATATTCTAGTTGCTGTCATCTCCAAAATTGCGTCGTGCTTCGGCAACAGTACATACTTGAATGTGTTTCACCATTAATTCCTTCACCATCAAACGCCGTGCTGAAGCAGGATTTGACAAAATGTTACGACGAGCAAAAGGTGTTGGTCCACTTGCAATTGTCACAATATTTCGAGATGGCGTGCGACCTGTAGTGGAAGCGGTGCTGCTAAGATTTATAGGAGTCTGCACAATACCATTAGATGATGTGTACTTCTGGTAACTGCTACCTGTAGGCTGAGTAAGCGCATTGTTACTTTGTCCTTGCCTGCGCATACCAAAGGAATCTACACTGCTAGACGCCATATTTCCTTCGGTATTACTGTCACTACTTTCAGAGGATGACACATTCTGCAAATTCCATTAGAAACACGAAAATCTTCATCGTTACTGTAGTCACCACTGTCACATTGAATCTAACTGTTCAAGAGGGTAAGGCACACTCGACACTCAATTCTTTCTGTATCTTATGTACGAAAAGGTGCACACTAGTCGAAAGTTGCACGAAGAGTGCTGCGGAAATTGCTGGCGCTATGGATCATCAAACAGGGTCCTATGACTTTTCTTTTGTTCTCTCAGTAAACACGATAATAGTTGCTAGAAAACAACAATGAGTCATATAGGAAATTGAAAAACTTACGTTCGCTTGCAAATTTGTCAGTTTTCTTATGAGGGTCAAAATGACCCCTATTGTCTGTTCTAGGGGTATCTGATTATCTATTTTAATAAGATAGAAATGTGAAAATTTGTCCCAGTATACTTGAATGCATTTTAGAAGTCAGAAAATTTTAGCTTTGACGTTCCATTGTATGTTAAGTAAAAGGAAATTGGGGGGGGGGGATATCAAAATGACCCCGACGGCGCTTCTAGTGTTAAACCATCTTAGAAACTAAGATATGCAAAATCGGTTCGAGGAATAATACATGTAATAAGATTGTGAAGCGGCCCAACGCAGCAGAATTAATTGCCAGAATCATTCAATTAGATAGACCAGGGCATGTTAATTTGCAGCAATTACGAGAAAGTTTAAGCAGTAGCAGTAGGATCATTTCGCATTTCTTGGGACCTATCAGTCAGTTGTATCAATATTGGATCAGGTATATTGGCACTAGATCAATCATAAATTTCATCACCTCGTGTAGTATGTTCTGTATCTAGAATCGTAATTATGAAGGTCGGGAGGAGAATTCAATTAAAATATCGCTGAGTTTTCTTTTATTATACAAATGATTTGTTGATACCTGATATTCAACATCAATCATTTACTAGCAATTTTTAATTTTAGATATTAACAATCTCACACGGCAGAGTTTTGATATTTGTTGGTTTCTTAGTGTTAAAAACCTTGGACGCATCGTGATTGTCTGGGACTTAGGATGGGAACCATGTGAGATCGAACCGCGAACCTAATCCAATTGATGTAGCGGGGTGTCTATCGGTCACTAAATCAGAAAACTGTCGTGAAAGCCAGAAAATTCAGCTTTCGGGTCATGATATTTTAAAAATCTTTAGATTTGGAAAATTTTGTTCTATAAAACGTCAAAATTGTATATAGTCGGCTTTAGACGGTACCAAATCGCAAGCAAAGCACGGTTCTATCGCATGCATGGAAATTTTTACCTAAATCGTACCCAAATTCTTTCGTGCACCCAAATGGGATGGGCACATTGCATCCCATCACCGAAACCTGGGGGCGCGGTGGCTCAGTGGTAGAGCGTTCACCTCTGGTGCGTGGGGTCCCGGGTTCGATCCCAGCCCCCGCCAAGTGAACTTTGTGGTGGACAAACACCGTGCTCGTGGGTTTTCTCGGGGTTCTCCAGTTTCCTCCCACTTTCTTCATTCCACCATCTCACTCATCTCTCATTATCATCGTCTCCTTTAGCCTAACCGGCATAACCGTGGGACGTAAAACTCAAAGATTTCATTTCCATCAGCGAAACCACCTACGCATCTAACTTCAGTAGTTTGTGAGAAAACAAAGTTTTGATCGCTCCAGGGAACAGCCTTTGAAAGTAGTGATAAGATAAAGAATATAGGTATTGTTACTAGTTTTTGAATGTTGCAAGATTTTATGGTTTTGTAAGGAAAAGATCATGAAATTTCATTTTGGAATTTCAGTAGACACCGTCTAAAAAAATTAAAAATAAAATAAATAAATAAATGCTAATAATTTAGTCATCTGGATTTTTATTTTTATTTATTTATTTTTTGTATTCGTGTGTGCGCGCGTTCCGTGAAATTACATTGTATTCCCTTTCAGGTAATGTATTCTGAAAGTTTTAATAACATGCACTCCTTTTCCAAGCTTAAGATTGCTCAACATAAATGGAAAAGGAGAAGAAACTTCATTAGCTTTTCTCACGTCTGTCGCGTTTTACAGTGGAACTGGGAGCAAAATGGAGGTCTAATTGTAATTGCCTAAAGGTACGAATTAAGCTTCTTGGCGTAGAATCGAAGTTGTGCTTTAATTAAATTAAAAAAAAAAAAAAAATACGAATATTCTCTTCATTGGCTTTCTAAGAAAACTTGATCCACGTTGTTTTACAAATATTGCTTTGACTCCGATTATTACCTATCACATGACGGTTTCCGATACTCAGCAAGGGCTTTTAATAAGTTTAACAACCAACTGATGTAACAGTATAGTTAGTTACCTATATATATCAAAGTCGATTATGTAATACTGAATAAATTTCGTTGTTAAAATGAAAACTAAGATTGAGACTGATATCAGTCATAAAATCCAATGCATTCCTGAATATAATCTGTAAAATAAATTACCATTCAGTCCTAATTGCTCCTCTAACTAAGACTTCCATAACTAAAATTGGTACACAGATGTCCCATTATCCTGAAACATGATTATTTAAATGGAGCACTTCGCAGAAGGTTTATAAGGTAATATTCGAACTACTTTTAGTGTACCTACCCCATGGAAAGCCATACTGTCACTACCGGTTATGTTGTACCAGACTACGAGCATTATGAACTATCGTTCACATCGTAGTTTTCACTACAACTTAATATGTTGGAACCCAAACATAAGATTTCCTCCCTACAGATTTTCCATAGGCCATAGAAGGTAACGAGGCTTGGCTTGCATGATGGCTTTTAACTGGAATGTGATGGAGGAATAACACTTATTCCAGTTTTCTGCTTCATACTGTGATAACCGATAGGATGTATTGGCGCTTTGTCTGGTATACGGACAAAATGTGGGGCCCAGACCTCACGGGACAAAATTTTTAACAATTTACTCAGTTTCTGGGGTTAAAATAAGAATAAGCAGAAAAAAATACTTAAAAGTAACGTGGCTTCCAAAATTGCTAACTGTAGAGGCGTAAAAAAATGGAACAGTTCAAAATGAATGGATATATAATCCTAAAATAAACCCAAATGAAGAGGAAATCGTATCCATTGAATCTAGTTTCGTCCTGCCTTGAAAAATTAAGGACACTGTATATTACTCGTCCGATCAAGATCCAAGTTAATATGGTGATAGACCTTGACCTGCTATTGTGCACACTTACGGGTTTCCGAGTTGTGAGCGGTCAAATTTTGCGTTATGTATTCCAAACCAGAAATCAATATACGGAACTCATCCGGTCGGTATAAAATTTAGCATGTTAGACATTGCTTTGTTTTTTATCGTGTGAAATATGCGTAGTGTAGGCTTTGAATTCTCGAGTTACGCACAAGCGAGTTTCTAAATCACTCGACATAACAAATGCCGTGTAAATAGCAATAATAGATCAGCGATGAGCAAGAGAAATCTATGCGTATTTCACTTGTATAATTGTGTTACCTTTTAAGTTTATAGATATAGCGACATATAAAATACTCTACAATGAAGTCGGTGCGATGAGGTTTTGTACTGACGATTCTGTCCCGCTAGGTTTTGATCAGACAGTATTTGGGCCGCGAGGTTTTATACCCAAGCCGCTTTGTTCATGTGAATCCACACCTATTGGTTCCGTATAAACGAGGGATGTCTTTCAGATAGATTGGGGCCATGATGGGTACCTGAAGTAGATAGCATTCACCTTCACGTTTATCTCCAACTTCTCATAACCTTATCTGGCAACAGTCATGTTTCTCTTCGTGAAAATTCCTCGTCATTTGCAGAAAAACTCAGTAACGTCTCTTACCATAGGTATTGCAGAGATGTAAATGTGCCTTATCCAATATGATACTTGTTCCATTTTCACTTCGGGGGTGTATAATCTTGTTTAATGTTGGTCACCTGCCTTGCTGTAGGCCATATTTTAACAACCGTATACAGGAAATTCTAATTCTTCAGCTCTAAATAATGAACTAAATTGGCCAAAGAATTAACTGTAAGAATGGAGCACTTTCCAATGGCATGGGTAGCCAGACTTTTTGAAGAACACTGTACGTGTCGTAGACCAAGACAGTGACGAATAAAGTGGTTGACAGTGGACTGTCAGATTTCATCTGTGGAATCATTGATTCTTTTGCCGTACCAATCGACTTAATGTTACGATGAACCTCAGACGACACTTTCTTTGGTAGCCTCAAACGTGCCTCTTTTATTATTGAATATTTGTGATCGACCCCATTTGTGTTGGTGTAGCCACGTCGCGTTTGGGTCGTTGATTTCTTAGCCTGCCAGTCCGAAGAACTTCAGATTCGGCTGATCGCGCTGTTATATTCCCGAAAAGCTCCGATTTGAAACTGCAAGATCTAACAGTTAATGCTTTTCCTGAATTCTTTGCAGTAAAATTTGAGACCCGAATGAGTTGTCAGCAGTTACACAGTTGTGCTTAGCCGACATAGAATGAATGGTCAGGGTATAAACTAGACTATCTGAATTTCTTGTTGTTTGAAGTAATAAGCAGGAAATAAGCTGCAAAATTTTGAGCATCTGGAAACTAGCTGAAAATTTTACTTCTCATGTGCTGTATTTTGTGTCATTATTGCTTAGTATTACTTTTAATCATGCATTAATTCAGCTTACATGTAAGTTACACAACGTATTAATCTGAATTTTATTTTTTTCATGTTTTTCAGGAAGTGATATGGCAGATGTGGACGATTTAGCTTTGACGAATGATGATCATATGGAACAGTTAGATGCGATGGAGAATGGACAAGATGGTGACACTGTAGAAGGTGAAGGACCCGGCACTGGTGGTGCTACTGTTGAAGACCCTGTAAGAGTTTAATTCGAACGGTGCTAGTGGGTGGTAGCTCTGCGTAAATCAGTTTTCCCAAGGGGACCAGTCGCTACGGATTGTAAAACCCAAACTTTGCCATTATTACAATTAAACATTTCGTGTTTAAAAAGCGGTTAGATCAGCTGTTTCGTGTTCTCTATTTCGAAAGACCAAAAATCATTCACTTAAAACCTGTAACCCCAGGTACTGATGAATTTTCACCGAGAGCAAAGTAATTAATGCTTTTTCGCGAAGATAAAAATGTTGCAAGATACAAGGTTTCCGCAGAGCCTAGTTTGAAATTTACGATACAGTAGATTTTTCGCTGCTTTTCGTGTTAACGAAAGTTGCCCACTCGTAAGATAGAAAAAGATAGAAAATTAATAAATTACTAATACTAGATAGTTGTTTAACGAATTGTTAATAAGAACTATTTTGTTCTTTACATTTGATCGAGAAGTAAAAGAACAATAATAATAAGCAGCTTGAGTTGTTTTTTTAAATTTTTCAACCGTGCATCGAAATATGTATTCTTGCGTATTGAATGGCGACTACGAGGACTCGGATTCGATTCTCAGTGGAAGCGTAGTCTTAATTAGCTTACAGGGTTTATATACTGTACGTTACCTAGTATATAGATGAATGACTGTATGCTGGCCTTTACATTCAGAAACAAGGATGTATTACAATAAACGGGAATACAAATATTAACAGTACTAATAACACTGCGAGTTTCATTTTTGATTTGAAACAGCAAGTGATAAAATTGCTCAAATACATATCTAATCATCAAAACTTAATGAATTGGTAAATTGTATCGCTGCTATGTATGTGTAACTTATTTCTGTAATCTCCAAACACACAAGCAGATGGCAGTTAAAAATCTGAATTTTGCACACGTTGATAGAATGAGCATTTAATGATTTTGAAGCAGCGGCAGGTCTAAAGCTTTTTTACTTCATATTACTTAAAATGGCGAAGATAATTGCGATTACATTCTGTACGTCGTAGTCAATATTTCATTTAAAAAATCGGATCAGTATTTATCATAATTTAGTGCTAAATGATGTTATGAGAGGTTGGAAAAATTGTTCCAACTTTAAAGTATCCTGCTGCTTTAGATTTATCATTTCCTATTTGAGAAATGAAAAAAGTACCAATTTTCATTTCCTGCGTAGTAGGAAGGTTTTAAAGAGGGAGGGATATCTTTGAACATTACGACAGTCAAAAATAAAGGTAAATTAGGTACATTCGTGCAAATTATTTGAAAAGAAAGCACTACCCGCTGGTGCGTAGGGTTATATTTAAATTTGCTGATGTACAAAAATAAGTAATTGTTATACTTGAGAGTATACGAGTTGCTTGCAAAAGAATTTACCCAACTACCATCTTTCGCTAACTTCGGAGCGAGTAGACGAAATTGTGTGTAATTTCCTTAATAGATAAGAACTCAACGTGTGTATGCTAAAACCTTTTGCCGCACGGGCCGAAACCTTGATGAAACTGCTTGTGCAAGATATTTTACGAAACCTGCATTATCTCGCTTAGTTTTAACCAGATTTGAATCTAAGAAAGTTTATGGTACTCAGAATCGATTGTTTTATGACCAAGCTATATTCGTTCCTTAGAATAAGTCACGTGACAAAGCTAATTAAAATTGGTGGAGCTCCTTCGTTTTGGTTAAGCTTTAGCCACCCGCATTGAAAACGAAACAATCCTGGCCCAATAATATACAAATGAAGTTGTAGTAAAATTATATTTGGGTGGTTGGATCTGAAAGAATTGCGCAGGAAATTTTTGTTCATTGAAGGAATATTGGAAAGAGTACGTTCTGGATTCGGTTATAATGTGAAGATTTTTACAGATTTGTTACGAGAAAGGATTTAAGTTTACTAGAAAGACATTTTTATGTTGTTTGTCCTAGAAAAAGTAGACAAAATCGGAAATTACGCAAATTGGGTGAGGACTCCGATCTAAAAACTGACAACGCACGTACAGGCTACTAACCAATTTTTCGGGTGAGAAATGCCCGTGCTGCGACAGGTTATTTAGAAATAAAGTTTGAATTGGTCCATTCGTTTGGAAGTTAACAAAAGAACATGGCTGGATAAATCCTTTTGCTGGTGACTATATATTTGACATATAAAAGCAATATTTGTAAGCTGTTTTCTTCCAATGTTGTGTGTGATTTAGTTCTTGGAAGTTTGGCAAGCCGTTGATTGATTTGGTGCAAGACGTTATATGTTTCCATTACTACGTTACGGTTCTTCACTGCGCATCCTACCACTTCTTTGAATTATAGGGAAGAATATTGCATGGTTTTGTTTAGTCGTCTTAATAACAAATTCAGGAATTAAACCCATCATTTCTTATAATAAAAAAAAAAGTGTTCTTACAACAGTTTTACAAAGTTCTTCTAAGTTTCTAAATATTTTCAGCGTTCAATAAGGTCCTCGGCACCCAAACATGGCCTCAGAATATAGGTTCAATTGTCGAATAGGAGTAGAAATTAAAATGCTGTTTACAGTAATTTGATATCTCAAATCGCTCCGTAGGTATGATAAACATTGTTAGTTTGCAACACTGCTTAGTCATGTAATTGAGGACTTTTAATTACAGCTACCAAGATCTGTTGCAGTAATGTCAAAGAAAAGCAGTATACCAGTCTTTTCTCATGTTTTTGATGCCTTCGAAGTGTTTGAGATACCAAAATCACTGTAAACGGCATCATGATTTTGACCTCCTTCGAAACCCATAGACCATGATTAAATGAATAAATAAGTTACTAGAGTAACTTTTCGACATAAAACCTTTGAAAAGTCAAATTTTCAATTCCTTGTAACTTCGCTCCTATTTATTCGAAATACGTCACATTATTATCGTAGTGTTCGAGACAGGTACTTTAGGTGTACATTCACCCACCCATCTCTCACTTGTATTGTTACTCAGGTAGAGGCCTACGAAATTTCGACGTTTGTGAGCGTCCTTAGTTTGCAACACTTAATAATAAATGTATTGTTTTCCTTTAATATGTAGCTTCGAAATTTGTAATAGCTTGACGTAGTGCTATTTCAAAAACTAACTTGATTTATTTGGTTAGCAACCTGTTTATATATTGAGGAGTATCGAACAGTGTCCCTGCGGATATTTGCGTGATGCATAATTTCAGGGTTGTTTTTTCCGTTTAAAATTTACAAGATAATTTCAGGATAAATGATCTACCCTATATACCTTTATTTAAAAAAAAACAATATCGTACCTGTGAACTGAGCTCCAGGGTTCCCACATTCTGGAAAATCAGGGAAATCGTGCATTTTGTGTTTAAAAAAAAAAAAAAAAAAAGTGTCATGGAAAGTCAGGGAACGTAAATGTTCGTGTATATATATATATTTTTTTTTTAATCTAACTTTTTCATCTGTATCAGTCGCACAGATTGACATGTGAAGAGGACCCCAATGTCCATTCCCATGATGACAGTGATGCATGATGCAGAGTTCGTATTTCGTACTGAGGGAATTATATATATACATATACAGGGGTTGGATTCGACGTAGAATGGACGTATACAGCTCCTGAATCGTGGTGTGTGGAATTTTGTACCATTTTTCCTCCAAAACATGCTCCAGTTCCTTAAGGGATGCTGGTGGAGTGTAACGAGACCGAACACGTCTTTCTAACAGACAACAATGGCTCAATGATGTTCAGATCTGGTGATTGTGGGACCCAGGCGAGGTGTGATAGCTCCTGGTCATGCTCCTCAAACCATGATTTTACCGCTTTTACAGCGTGACAGGGTGCCAAATCATCTTGGTAGATGCCATCACCATCAGGGAACAATATTGGGCCATGGGTAGAACCTGGTCCTCCAAGATGGCCTCATACGCCTTAGCATTTATCATTCCATGCAGGGCTATGATGGGACCTGCAGAAAACCACGATGTTGATGCCCATACTGTAACAGAACCACCCTCCATGCTTTACTGTTGGGAGCAGACAGTCTGTATCATAGGCCTACGACGGTGTTCTCCATACGTGAACACGACCGGTTGTTGGAAACAAGGTGAAGGTAGATTCATCGGACCACATTCGTGTTTCTACTGCTCATGAATGAGTCCATGCCTTGTGGTCCTTGCACACCACTGGATAAGCCTCTTCGCATTTACTGCTGTGACCAGGGGTTTGGCGATAGTGGCCCTGCCATGAATTTTCATTTTATGAAGTTCCCGTCGCACTGTTTTCGATGAAACCGGGTTCTGTAGGCCGGAATTTAGTTCAGACGTAATTTTCATTGCAGTGGTCTTCTTTTTAGCTGCTACAATCAGTTTCTTTTTAGCTGCTACAATCCGTTTCAATGCCTTCCAGTCCCTATCTGACAGGATTGTCTTTCGACCACTGTTGTGCTTTGCAGACGTCGTTTGCCCATGAATTGTGTATGCCCTCGTGACATTGGACAGTGCCTTTCGATACCCCCACAATGTTCGCCACTGTTGCCACTGAAGCTCCAACCAGACGGGCACCAACGATCATGCCTCTTTGGAAGTCTGTCAGGTCGCCCATTTTACCGCACCACTTTCACGCCACGACACTCACAGGTGAACTGGTTACTGCTGACGGAAGAGGAAGGTCCACATGACACATTGAAAACAAAAAACGATCGGCAACCGCAACACGTATATAATAGTGTGTGTGTGTGAGAGAGAGAGAGAGACAGACAGACAGACAGACAGAGGGGAATATGACCACGTAAAAGCAGAAATCGAAGTATGGCTTGTCATCTTCATGGACACCGGTTTTAAGACAGAAAAGCTACTAAAAGAACTGAAAGCATCAGATAAAGATAAACTAGCTTTCATGCTTCACTGTCGAAACTTTTTGCTGGGTATAGTTAACATGATCGTGGAAAGGAGCCCTCTGGAGTACAAACTGGTAGTGCTCTGTCAGCTTTGGACCCCAGGCTAGAAGAGAAAAAATCAGAACTTGTTCGAACTAGGATGAAACGCATCCTACAAACTCTGTATGGCACAACAGAATATCTGGTTCTGTAGCTGAGAAAAGAATGTCTTTCTGTACTGAAATTCAGGAATCTCATGACTTCAGAGAATACGAAGAAAAGATGGGCAGCATCAGGTTAGAGGACTTCTTTGCAAAGATAATGTCCAAGAAACAAGAATATTATGATTTATGGAATGTTGAAAATGTTTAATTTCATCCCACGGTAATGTCTTATTGGAGAGCGGGTTCTTAGTAAAAGGACACTTATTGCAGGCTTTCCAATGCTCCTATTTTTCCTATATATTTGTCTCTCTTCCTATAAACTCCTATATTTCCTAAATTTTAACGAAACCACCTATATTTTTGTGGCACTGCTACTTCCACTTGTGAAAATAACATAAGGAAATAAGGTGTCAGATACTTGTTCGTGGATCAATACTGGGCAAGAGTATGCGATAGAAGAAATTCATGTGGAACAATTAAATATCCAGTGATCTAAAGTGGTCAAAGCTTGCCAATCAATATTTCATGGTAGTGCTGATGTGGAACGTGGTTTATCGGAGAACAAACACATTTTACGAAATGATCGATCCCATCTTGCATACGAGAATATAAAGGCTCTGAGGACTAGATCAGCATTAGAATGTATGGAGGAAAAGTTGAAAACCTACCTGTTACATAACAATTAATAAATGCTATGCAGAACGCCTGGAGAAATTATAAAGTTTACTTAGAAGAGTCCAGATACAAAGAGACCGCAGTGGCAGATTTCCAGCAAAGAAATGCGAAGCAAGAAGCTACATCAAACGAAGTTTCAAGGAGGGAATCGTCTCTGAAGAAGTTAAATGAAATGGACGAAACAGTACAGAAGAAAATGGAAGTAGCTATTAGATTGATGAAAGATGGTCAGACAAGATTATCTTCTGCGCTATCAAAATAAGACATGGCTGACGTTAAGTTGCCCAGGAATGATCCATACCGCATCCGTGAAGATCAATGAACTACAGAAAATTCAAGACTAGCAGAACAAAGAGAAACGGAAGATGGCAAATAAGCTTATTCAGGCGCTGAAGAAAATGAAAGTGTAACTAATACTTTTACTGTTGTATATATTTCCTTAGATGCACTAAGTTGTATTTAGAGTAGAATGTATGTTCATATAACAATTGGTGTAATATATATATATAATATAATATAATCTTTTTTATTTCTATCTATTGGATAATTGAAATGTTTCTTCCAATAGTAGAAATATTGTTATATCAATTTCTTTTTTCCTTGTTCTTTCAAAATGTTCCAGGAAGCAGGGTTGGCTGGTTTAAACCTCGATTTCATTTCATTTTAGGACAGATACAGTTCACAATATATTCTTGACTGCATGTTATATTGCTTTTTATAGTTTTTTTAAACAAAAAAGTCTAATTTGCAATGTCAAGGCATGTTGTACTGTATCATACATATTAATAATTAATGCAAATGGTAATTAAAGGAGTGTGAGGGTGGAAGCGGCCGTTCAAAAAGTGCATGATAGAACTGAACCCCTGTCTTCCCATTTATATTCAAGTATAATATATATAATTTTCTTGTGGGAACCCTGTACCTCATATTTCTCTTCAAAGTAGACCCCATTAGAGTATACACTTGTTTGAATGAGCCTTCCGTTGTTGGAAGTCCTCTTGTGATATCGCTATCAGGTACCTCATTAAGTATGTTTCGTCTGCTATGAAAAGAGTGACTTAGTGAAAATTTGAGCTTGATGAAAAGCCAGAAGTCACAGGGAGCCATGTCCACTCAGTAGGGAACTTACCGTACCTGAGGAATTTAGTGTTTGGCTACAAACTTTTGAACTAGATGAGCATAATGTACTGGAGCATGATCATGATGCAACTTCCAAGTTTCAGACTCAAGGTTCCAATCTCTTGCGAGGAACTGCGTCCCGAGGTAGTAATGTTGAGTGACTTCTTTCTGGCGTACTTGTGATGCACTACACTGTTGTAATCAAAAGCCACAGGCAGCATGACCTTGATTTTTGCTGTTGGCCCGCCGTTACTTCTTTCTACATCGTGAGTTTTGAGATCTCTATTAGAAGACTGGACTTGTTTCTGTATCGTACCCATAAACCCACGTTTCATCTTCAGTAATCGATTTCAGGAAATATTTGAACATTTCAACAAATCTGTGTCACCTTTAAGGCGCAGTTGTGTGTTCTTTAGTCAGATGTCTGGGTACCAACTTTACTTCCACGCTATGCATGTTCAGGTCGTCAGTTAATATGGACTACACGGACCGTAAGAAAGGCCAGTTTCATTAGCAATTAGCAGACTCCCAGATTGTTATACAGCGGTTATGACTGTGTTGATGTTCTATGTTCTGGATGTTGGTGGGCTACCAGAACTCTCACCTCTTTCAACTGACGTTCGGCCTTCTTCGAACCGGAAAATACGTTTAATCTTCCTAATTGTCTCAGTCTTTGTCACTCCAAGTTTCTGGTCAAACCTGATGTAGATACGTTGGTCAAAACGTTCATGTATTTTGTTCGACTGTAAAAACACGATAACAATCTATGCAACACACAGAGCAAACACCTCGGTGCTTTTATCAATAATTTGCTACCACAAGGAACTTCACAGGATTTCATGAGTATCCCAGTCGACCTCGTTCGTCCGACCTCGCAGGGAATCGAGAAAACAAATTCAAGCTCAGATACTTTTTGATCAGTGATTTTACATATATACGTATATTATACGCGTTTTCATCCATGTCTTTTATTCCAGAAAATCAGTTGTTACCATTAATTTTCTGACTCAAAACAATATATACGTAGAACGTAAAGCTTGAAGAAGTATCATTTCGTTTTGCAAAGAACACTAATCTCAAAGCTATCCTAGGCTTTTGTTCTCCGGAAACTGAACACTTGATAAAATCCCTGTTAGTTTTGTCTAAATTTAATCTCTAACTTCATCTAATGTAACATCTTTTTTTCGTTCTTTCTTTGTTAATTATACTTACATAGACTAGTACATTTTTTAAATACAAATTGGTGACTCAGCTTCAAGAAAGATAAATTTTAACATTACAGTTAATAGACTGCATATATGAATATACATTTCTATCTTCTGATGGTGATACATTTTGAATATATAGCACACGTTCTATTTTGCGGAGAAGCACGTTGGCTCTGGTAAAGCGCTTACCTCTTGACCGTGGACCCTAGGTTCCATCCTCAACCAAGTTAACTTTGTGTTGGACAACATCGTGTCCGTGTTTTTTTTTTTTTTTTTTTTCCTCCAAAGTATTCCAGTTTCCTCCCATAATCTCATTCCACCGATTTTTCCGTCATTCACTTGGCTTAATCACCCATCTCCCTCACCCTAACGGGCATAATTCTAGGACGTTAAACAAAGATTTCTATTCTTTTGCGGAATAAACTCCTGAAAATGTCCCACGTTTTAGTTGTTCAGGCGGTAGTGAATGAAAGAAAGTGAATGATTAATGATATACAAGATGGACTGAAAACGTTGAGTAAAACTTGGAGAACTTTAAGAAACTATTCGTGGTACTGTTTGTTCACCAAAATATACAATAAGAACTAAGACCGACCGAAGATACACACCAGAAATCAAGACTGGGTTATCGTTGCGGCCTGCTGTCCTTTGCTGCAATGGCTTATTGTATTCCGGCTATTGTAAAATTTAGATTACACAGTAAACCAGTATTTGAATGAAGAATAGTATTTATTGTAACAAGTACAATTTTCCTTTACACGTAGGCTGTTCTTCGTGAAACTATATAACTAAGCATACTTTTTACACAACGCCTCCTCCATCATTAAAGTATTGACAATAGTGATTTGTCACAACCTAATTTTCTTCACCTTCACTTCGTAAAATTTCCAAGAATCCCTCACCTCTTGTGAAGAAATCAGTCGGACCGCATTGAATGATCGTGAAATTTGCGGTTTTGGTTCGAGCAGGTTATGTCTGAAGACGGGAGTTAAATGCATTTTTGCTTTCTTTTGATGGCTATCACTCTTTCAGTTTATTATTATGGTTGCGAAAATCGTCTATAAAATATTTCATAAGAAATGATAGACATGCATTGGAGTTCCTTTTTCTTAACTTTCGTTGTCGACTTCTACATTTTTTTCTTTAATTGAAAGGTATCCGCATTGTAGTTGAGTGGGATCATATCAGAAGAGCCATCTGTTTTCAATAAAAATCATTTTATTCCCTAAATGTGCAAAGTCTCGATATCTACAAGCCCCATAGCAGAACATGCCGCGATCTGCGATGTGATCGCAGAAAATTTGCCGCGCCTGTGCGGGAAAATTGCCAGATGAAAGAAAATATTGCAAACGGAAAAATGTAAAACTTGCCTGCTATGTGTAGATATCTTAAATGCACGGACGACTCGCGTTAATATAGTTTGATTTTTTTTTTTTCCGTCGCGTAAAGCGTATTTTTAACAATCACAAGTGTTTCTTCTGAAGAAATTTTTTGACTTACTAAAGCTCATCGCAGAAAGACAAAGTTCTGCCATCGGGTCTACAAGTAAGCATTGTATGTACGTATAGTGTCAGCAGCGGTGCAGATTATTTCACTTTAGATAGATAATAATTTGTTAGTCTCAAGATACGTCAGCAAGGTTTATTCCTCTGAAAGACTCAGTATATTTTACGTACTACAGTCTTATTGAGAAGTATTCGATTGAAACGCCTGTTTATGTAGAAATTCTTTGTAGAAGTAAGTTGTAAGAGATTGTAGGATTCACAATTTTTTTTTCCCCTTGTATATGTGAAATTGTCTATTGAAACATCACACATGATTGCTAAACAATATCTCGGGGTTAGGAACTTGTTGGATAGAGTATGCATCTATTTTCCCTGAAGTTGCCGAAAAGTAGCATTGTACGTATGTCATAAAAATGTCAGAAGTAGTGCACATTGGCCTTTTCTTCCATTTTACAGGAACTTGAAGCAATCAAAGCTCGCGTGAGAGAAATGGAAGAGGAAGCTGAGAAGTTGAAGCAACTGCAGTCTGAAGTGGATAAACAGATGAATCTAGGCAGCCCCCCAGGAATAAGTTAGTACTCGTAGCTTTTAAGGTTTATATTTCTTTAAACAAATACTGTGAATTTACAAATTTACCTTACTAAATAAAGTGCTCTTTAAAGAAAAGAAAAAAAAAAAAAACATTGAATGACATTTGATACATAGGAATTAAAGTGTCAGAGCTAAAATTTACTCATTAATATTTGATATGTACATTTGCTTCAGTGGATATGTTGTTTTCTCCTGCGTGTGTGTCTCCATATCAGATTTGAAGTCATTAGTTTATTATCTTTTCGCGAAAGGATTGTCTTGTCTCCCTTTTGTAGAATATTTCTAATAGGGTTTGTAGTGGAAAGCGTGGCTGATTGTAAAATCGCCGATTCATCGCTCAATCAAGTAAGAAGTTCGTAATGTTGGTATTATTTTATATTATAATTAAAGTAAAACTGAACCTTTCTGCATAGAAAATATTGAAACAGTAAAGACTATTTAAATTTAAAATACTTCTGACTAGTTTGTGAACCCAAAAAAAGTATGAACTACGGTAGTTTCACTATATACTTTTATGGTGATTTGAGTAAAAGTTGTGTAAATTTCTGTAGTCTTTATTCGCTTTTTTTTTTTTTTTTTTTTTTCGACAGCCATTTTACTACTTTTACTATAAACGTGTTAATATTCTACGATATTGATCATAACTGATCTCATTATCCTTTTCGCATTAGGATTTGCGTAATCAAAAACTTACTTTTCGTTAATTTATAAATCTCTTCTGATTGTATATTTTACTTTGCCCTATCGTGACAGAAACGACTCGTGAAGCCTAGGCTCTACACAAATCATAGAACTGCTTTCCCTCGCGTGTGATGCATCGGAAGAATTCGGTACGATTCGTGGAGCTGCCTTCCGAACGCGCACTTGAAAAAAATAAAAAAGTGAAACAGCAGAAATGAACCCACAACGTTGCCGAACTGAGAAAACGCGGCAAACGAGCGACAAAAAATAACAACACTTGAAGAATTATAACACTAACTAACCATTATTCGAATTAAGAGATAGTAGCGAAAATATAAAAGAACGACCAAGCGGCAATCCAACAACACTGTATCCTTAGGAGATGTTCTTCGTACAGCGCGAGAAACTACACTGGCAAAATTTCATGGGGCAAGGGGGTTAACGACCGGGACACACCCTCGCGTTTTATTGGTTAAATCGAGGTCAAACTTCGAGTCCTCGCGATCACTCGAGTCACGTCGAATATTGGAGAAAAAAAAAAAAAACATAATTGAAATTATTCTATCTGAATTAACTGTGTTCACCCGTCTTTACATTGTATTTTCCGAACACACTTGGTACTAGAATATTGTCAGAGCTGAGTTTGTTTTTAATTTACATTTTGAATGCTGTTTTTTTAATATCGATCTAGCGGTTTGTAGTATGACAATACATATTGCATTTAAGCTGTTTTTCCTCGCTCTCAGATTAGATGTTTCAGAAATCGGTTCGGCATGCCAGTGCTAGTTGGATGAGAAAATGACGACTTCAATTTGTGATTGTTAATTTACCATACAATTAGCTAAACGGATGTTGGGACCTTCATAAATGTGACTTATTTTATTTATTTTATTTATTTATTTATTTATTTATTTATTTTTTTTTTTGATAATTTTCCCGATGTATTGATCGGGTCAGCTGTTCATAGATTAATAATGTTAAGTAAATATGATAGATGTATTACTTACCGCAAACTGGTAACAACATTGCACAATAACATAAAAAGTACACTATAAGAATTTTTGTTGAACACTTCATCAGATAGGGAGGGGAAGAAGTAAGAAAAATCTAAAAGGGAAGTAGGACTTATGAAGCGCCTATGTGAGTTCGTTATAGATGGATGCCTACATCTATACCCCCTCTTTCTTTCTTTCTTCCTCGTTTCTACCTCTCCTATTTAAGGAGCGATTTAACGAAAGTGCTTATAGTTTACCTTCTGAGTAAATCTATATCAAATCAACCAATGTTGAGTGCTGAAAGATTTTATTTCTTAATTTTTGTGGTATATTTAAAGAGTTTGAAAACATGCATTCATGTTTTAATTTTATTTTCGATACCATTTTGTATAGGCACGTAATCTTATTTTTTAATTTACAAAGGGCTGTAGTAAATGCCAAACTACTTTACTACTTCTCTTTTTAATGATTTTTATTTGAAATCTGTATTTTCAAAAATAAGAGCCACAGCGTTTACTGCAAACCTTTTGTAAATTGCAAAATAGGCTTACTCCTTACAAAGTGGTCGAACAAGAGAAAACTGAACATCTGAAAAACGAAAGAACACTTGTTCTTACTCTCGAAATACGGTACAATTTTGTGTACAAAAATTAAATAGTAATAAATTTTGTCAGCAGACATTTAATTTGAAATTGAGTGATTTCAAATAAATTGACTCAGTGTTGTGATAGTTATTTTCAAGTAAGTAATTTACTAACATAATAATGCAAGTGATCATAATTCTGGCTGTCTGAATTTGTAGATAGTCCACCGGCTTAATTTCATAAATGACAAACACTAAGCGCTAAGCATTAAAATAAGATGGTTTATTCTGTAGCCAGCAATGTGCTCTGGCCTTCTGAATAATACCAACATGTACTAACATCTGCACATGACTCTTAGTAATAGACTAAATGTGCATAAAATATATGCACATGGTGCTTAGTATTTTTAAAAAATGGTTCTCTTCACAAGCCACAAATAGCAGTTCTATTGAATTCTAATACAGTTTATTACATAATGATACAACGATCTTGTATATTAATACGGAGTATTTTTAAATATGATAAAGTTGTTAGTTATAAGTCGTAACAGTGTTTAAAGTTTACATACGATCAGTTTCATTGTAACAATATGTAAAATAAATGCATCCAGTTTACAAATCAGTAATTCTAAAATCTGTGTATATCCAGTAGCTCTTAAGAAAATTCTTATTTTCCTGTGACTTCTGAATTATTCACATAAATGATATTGACATAATTCGTTAATATCACGTTAATCTCTGGAATGTGTCCAGTGAAAATTATCACTTTTATTAGAAAACTGTTTATTGAGTGACTATTAGAGACACTGTTTACCGAGTCACATATTTCAAATTAACCTTTTTTGAGGGTTTCCAAAATTGATGGTGTGAGCAATACCAGTTATTTCGAATATAATGCGAACGTTCTTCGGGGTCGATTCGAATGAAATTACAACAGCATCAGATAATTCCATTGTTACAAACTTGTATTCCATTCCAAAAAATACATTTATCGTGTCAAAAATAATTATTCTTCAAGTAACTCTATCCAAATTGCCCCGAAGAATTTCTGCATCGAAATAATTAATGTTAAACAGGATGTTGTCAATGCAACGCACAGGTAAAAAGCTAATTTGATCATTTTTGTGTCGAGTTCCTATTATAAAAGCATTTTAAGTATTGGATTCGATTTAACGTTCCTTTCAGCAACGAGGCTCTGAGATGTGGACATACATCTGAATGTGGGATCCGAAATAAGAGATCCCACCGACAATAGAACCCGGATCTCATGTCAAAGGCGTGTACGCTATCCACATAGTCACGAGGTAGCTCTTTTAAGTATTGGAGAATCATGTTACATGATAACCTTTTATTCATGAGTCTAAAGTTATATTGTAGGATCAGAGTAAATATTCGAAACTTAGTTTATTCGCCGTCGTATAGTTGGTGGATTTTTTCGTATATAATAGAATAGCTCTTCCATCTTTTAATATTTCCAAACGTACATAAAGTTAAGATTCACAAAAACCTAAACCACGGACCAGGAAATATTCAAGTGCTTATGTCGAACAAGACGAACTTACTTTTTTTTTTTTCTACGGAATCTAGAATAATCGCGATGATAGTCTCGACATCACTAGTATGTATTTAGCCGACGTTACTGACTTCAAAATCGAGCTAAAATGTATTAATATTGCTTTATATTACATTGTGTAAAGCGTACTTAAGATCCAGTATCTCGTCGTATGTGAATTTATGTAACTTAGTATTTGCATTCGTATACATCCTAAGACGTTAATAAATATTTACAGATTTTGAGAGAGATCCGACAGATCCATTTGGTAAGTACATTTTGGATTTGATTTTTGAGGATTGTGACCATACCTTGAGATGGAATAAAGCAGTCTTGTAGCTTGTCTTCGTATTAGCCTGTTGTGTGCATGAAATATGTAAAGCGTGTTGGTTCATTAACTGATTCACGATGTGATCATGTTGGTTGCTTAACACAGTTGGTGATCGTGTACTGCCAAACAAGCAGATATCTTACGTAGTGTAAGCGTCTATTTGAATTTAAACATTTTTTTTAAATTGCTAATGGAGCGTATGGGCCACATTTTAAATTAATAAAATGTACAAGATCCTTTTTTATCAATATTTTTTCTACTCCATTCAGTAAGTACAAACATTTTATATTACTTGAGAACTGCGTGAAACCGTATCTAAGAATTCGTGGAATGCTCAGTGCGGAAGAGAGTGGGTTCAACATTTGTCTTATATAATGTTTGTTTTTTCAGTAATGTCCTAAATATAACAAATACGTACTACTCTGGAAATTTACGGTTTTTTTTTTCTTTCTTTAAAAACATTTAATCACATGTATCAATAACTAAAATCAGTCTACTTCTGTTCATGTTGTTAAGTATGTGACCGCCCTAACTAAAATGTGGCTAATGATTCTTATGCTTTGGGATCAATTCGAGTTCGTGCCGCTCACACTTCAAAAACAATCAGTACCATTTACTTCGGTTTTTTTTTTTTTTTTCATTCATATATTTCATCATACGTATATTTTGATTACCATGTATAGTAAGGGGCTTTAGCGCATACGTCGGGGACTATAGGAGGGCCACAAAGATTTTTGTCTTGGCCAGCGCCCCTTTTCAAAATGTCAGTACTTAACATGAAAACCCGATTTAAAAAAAAAAAAAATAAAAAATAAATAAATACCACGATATAGAGTGACCCGCGAATATTGAAATTGGTAATTTAGCCTGCACTCTGACAGCTTGGTGTAGAGCATTACAATGGAACATAGTAAACTGATTCAATTCGTTATTGAGGTTGAGTTTGTTGAAAATAGTTTCTCTTCTTTTCTTGCATAATTTTCAAGTGGGTTTGTTTAAATTCAAAGAGAAAGAGGCCGGTAATTGACCAAAGTGTGGGACAGCCAATACGAGACAGTGGGAGTCATAGGGGATACGGAGAGAGAGAGAGAGAGAGAGAGAGAGAGAGAGAGACCTACGTGCATTCATCGCATATTGGACGCAATCAATAGACAACGAAGAGAGAGAAGACGTATCTCGCTTGTAAAGTCGCATGGTGAGCGAAAATGCAGAAAGAGCAATAGTTTGTTACATAGCAAAAACACTCACTGGTAATTTGTGCGAGTCATTTTCTTGACATTGAATTTCAGAAATACTTTGTGATTTCAGCCGATGGAAGTGTGTACATATATGCACTAGAAACAGGCGCCGATATGCTACAGTAAGCTAAAGGAGATATTTTGTTATAATTTTGTTACTGACTGATGAGTTTTAGAGTACACGTTCGCGAAAGGCATTTACGCATTACAGATATTGCCAAATCAGTATACGAATCTACTAATTTAGACCTACTTGAAACATCAAGTGATTATAATGTGTGTGTGTGGATCAGCTCAATAAGATGGCAGTAGGACAAATCGCACAGAAAAATCCAAGTTTGATTGAGATAGTAATATATGATTTTAAAAAAGGAAATTAAATAACATATTGAACAAGTCAACATGCCTCTGACCAATAGCAGTAAAAAATAAGCACATTGTGTAAAATCACCGATCAAATTTTATTCGCACACTGAGATGGGTGAGTTGTGCTTACCATTAACTCTAATCGCCTGCTATTTTAGTCCATAATTTATCTTTTAATTTGGTTCTCATGTAATCTTCATGGCCAGTATCATAAACACCGGGTGCACTCTCACAGCTTCAATTTTTCCATCCTCTCACAGCACTCTTCTTTGCTCAGTCACAGGGAACTGTAACACTTCGCGGGAGAGACCTTTTCTACACGAGACTTTATTCCATTGTTTATAGTTTACTTGTCAATTAGCGGCCGCTTGGATTGTTGCCAATTAGCGGTCTGCCTAAGTAAAGCTTGGCTCGTGGTCTTGGAATATGGAGCTTTAGGACCAATTCGGGTTTGTGCCTTCATAAAAAAAAAAAAAAAAAAAGCTTTTTTTTCGTACTTTAATTTTCTCGATTACCAAATTTGAATTCTCATTTCGTACTTTTTTTTTTTTTCTCACTTAAAATTATACCTAAAAACTAGATCATGTACAGTATTTGGTCTGCGTTGTGCTCAAGGTTCGGACTGGTCAAATTCTTAGTACACTTTTTTTTTTTTATGAACTTGCGTGACTCGAACTTCATTTGCCTTTTCATAGTCTCCAGTGACATAAAGATGGATGTATAACAAAATAAAAGTGGCTACTATTGAGGCTCTGGGTGGTTTAGCTATTTGTCATTAACATCAGTCATTTAAACTGATCTTGAATTTTCTTCGAACAGCAATTGTATTCTAATAATAAAATAGTTCGATATACGTTAACGCAACTACGATAGAAAATAGTATGTTTACGTGTTTTCCGGATGTTTGGGTTTGGTGCTACGTTAACCTTGGCTTTGATTTTGATATTGTCATAGTATTTATCACGCTCCTTAGAATCAACATATGTGAAATACTGATTCAGAATGCAAGATCGATTGAATCAGGTTGGTAGTACAAACCAATATTTATATGCTAGTGGAAGTTTATTAGCGATTTCAGCGACTGTTCATACAATGTGTAAAATTTTGGTGTTCAAAATATTCGGCTTCAGTTTGTTGTTAAAACAGTCGTGTTTCCGTTAGTATTATGGAGACACACACGCAACATTTTTCTGAAATAAGATATAATTCACAAGGTCTTCATATGTCTAGTATGCATGCAGCTTGAATTCGTCCCATAAGAGATAAAAGTTTCATGGAATATGTATATATAATATATCGGGCGTTTAAAAAATGGTGCCTACGGAATACAGAACAATATTCTACAAGTCAAAACAAAGCGAGGAATATATATAATTGTATACTTTTCGGCTCCTCGTCTGGAGACGTGAATTTCCCTATGTGGCAACGTCGCAGATAAAGAAAAAATAGAGGATCTACCAACCCATCAAATTCTTACATCGATTCTTTTCAGATGGGAATTGAAATCGATAAGTGTTGACGCTCTCATCACTTATTAGCATAACAATCGATGTAACTAATTGATGAATTAGTAAAGCAATGCTGATGGTTCCAAGTTAATGTACGACGTTATCACATAGTGATTTTTTTTATTCCTTATAGCGTCTAAAAAGACCCTAGAGGGTATACAATTTTCTAGCATTTTCACTTTATTTTGACGTATAGAATAGCGCTGTCTTGTCCATGGACGTCGTTTTTAGAGCACCTGATATATATATTAAATGTAATCATATTTGTGAACATCATTAGTCAAGGAAACACACAATATATTCGGAGTTATTAAAATTTAGGCAAGCAAGTCTTCAAAAGATTTGTCTTAATTTTGTTAATGGTAAAATTGGAATTGTTGGCTTGAGGTTGTGAAAGATAATTCAGTGCGTACTTAGTATCGTATAGCTGTTTTTTTACATTGTTCATTTATCATTTGAAATGTGTACTTTCAGTACTTTCCTATTACTTAAGATTTTTTAAAATTACGTATAATCCTTGAATGGTGTCGAAAACGAATCGCGATTCTGTTTACTCTTGTATTTATTAACCTGTGAAAGGGATTAAAAAAAAAAAAAGAGTAGACTTGATCAAGATACTCGCTAATCTTTCTTCCACAAGTCGAAATTCGTAAAGATAGGCAACACACGGAAGTTTGGGGTCAAATTTGAATGTTATACAAGTTGCACCCAAAATCTCAAGTTGTTATAATAGTATACGAATGAGTAACAATAGTGTACGTTACGTGACAATGAAAAACGAAAGTGAAGCTTTCCCGGTTTTGGCTGATAGGAGATTTTAAGAATATGTGGCTAAGCAATATTATTATGATGATGAAGTCGTGCATCGTGCATACCAATCATTAAGACCAAAATTTGCTTTCTTTTTCTTTTAAATAACTTTTGCCAAATTGAAAGAAGTGCATGGAAAATCTTTCGTGTATTCAAAGTTTAATGTTGAAAAGAATGAATTCGTGAATATGACAATTATAGTTACCATATCACAAATTTACCCAAAGGAATATTTACTAATAAAAGCTACAGGGGACACTCATAACAAAAATCACCTTGCCTGAGTTTTTTTTCTTTTAATTGAATATTTTCTTCCTCTCTGTAAACGTCATCACTCTTTTTTCCTGCATTATCGGATCCTTTTGTTTACATCTGCATAGGATAGCAAATACTACAATAGGAAATGATAAAGAAAAGGATCTGGTAGTGCAGCAAAATGACGTTAACGGACGTTCCCAGAGAGGAAGGAAGTATCAGTTAAAAGAAAAGACTGAGGAAAAAAAAAAAAACTGATGCAGGAATGATACTGCTAAACTAATACACGTAATGGCATGGCTTCCAATATTTGTCATCGTTAATGTTAAAGAAAATGCCGAGAGAGGGTGTTTGGGAGAGAATAGTTGCCTTTAATATCAAAAAGACACAGGCTAATATATAAGGTGCATCTTTTAACTAGAAACAATCTTGTAACTTCTAAACTAATAGATAAACTAATAGATATATATATTTATTTCAGTCAAAAATTTCCTTGTAGACCTTATATCTGAAAAACTACACATAGTGTTGTCAAACTGTACGAAGCAAACAAAGGGTGAATCGTTTGATATTGCAATACAGTGTGTGCAGGTTCCAACCCAATATAAATTTTTCAAATGGCATTACGTCAGATCGATACATATTTCAGATCTACATATTAAAAGAAAACTTACAATACCAGTTATTGTTCAGCGTTGGAAACTAAGGCGGCCACAGTATCACAAACATTTTAAGTTTGAAAGCGTCTACCATACTGGCACAACTGAGTCGGACGAGCAGTGCACATCCAGAGCTTTAGTGTTGGACACCATTGTCATGATACGACGTGTTTCAAAAAAAATTCCTTGGATAAGTATTGTACCTGTATTTTCGTAGTTTTCAAGAGAGGAAGAAATCATTTTGCCGTTTACAGCATTTCAATTTCCCAGACCGTTCCGGAGATATGATAAACATTGGTGAAGTTTGAAATACTGCTTAAAATAACGTATTTAAGGTGTTTTAGTGCTTTCGTTTATAACATTACAGTAATATGGTTTGGTAGTTATAATTAAAACAGTTTCTTACAGTTACATAATTTTAAGCAGTATTGCGATATCAAACGATTTCGTATTATTTTCTTTCTTTAGAAGTTTGTCTAAAAAAAAAAAAAAAAAAACCCTGTATATCTTGAATTACTAGATAACAATCAAAACACACACTGAAAAGAAAACAAGTCTTTTCGTCAAAGAGGGAAAGAATTAAAGCAAAAAATGAACATAAACAGTTTAGACGCGTCCAGTTGGGCGCCATGTTGGAATGCAGGATCAAAGATGCTGATAGTGTGCTTTTTTAGTGTTGTGTGATTGTCTTGACTGGTAAGTCAGTCATGTTATAGTCCCGGTTTGGGATTCGTTTATTTCAGCCGATATATGTATGAATTTAAATCGTTCAAGAAGCGTTAACCACAGAAATAATTTACTTCCAGTTCTTAACTATTTTGTCTCCCAAGAGGAGAAATTTTGCAAGTCCTGCAATAGAATACAACACGGTTTCATGCATATTGATTGAACAGGAAAAATTCTATCGGAAACACTGAACTTGCTGCAAGGAAAACGAGATGGCCCGACTACGATGAATGCGACAAAAACCTAATATTTCCGTGAACCATTTGTCTTATGTGTTTCGTTCGTGAAGTATGTATGTAAAGCTTAGTTTGTTTCTGTAGTCCGTTTTTAGTTTTAAAAGTTCAAATGTTAAATTGGAGGCAGGTGTCGGATAAAGGTTTTTTACTGTTTACTTCCTGTACTGTTTGTCATGTTTTGTTAACGTAAACTGTGTTTTCGTCATTGATTTGCGGTAGAAATTCTACCATTCAAGATACAGAGTAGCGTAATTTTAATGTGCACGATTTGAGTATTAAACTTTCATCGAAGTGTCCAGCATATTTTAACATTTTTCAAAATATTATAAAATACAGGATACTTATATAATATTCAAGATGTTCTTCACTGTTGAACGGACAACTATTTACAACAGGCCCAAGATCAGCCAGAATGCTGAGAATTTCAGGAAATCTATTGACGTGGATGTCAAAAGATTTCTTTCCATTCTGCCGCAGTTCTAAAAAGGTGAGAATCCCTCATTTAGGGTCATAGTATTGAAAATTTTAAAAAACACGGTGAACTCTTAAAGTGGTATTTCAATTTTTACAACATTTATAAATATGTAATTGGAAATAAGCCTTTGTGTGCTCATTGCCCTAGAGCAGGCAATCCATTCTGTCTGAGGTACAGAAAGCATTTCATGGTCTGTTGAACGAAGAAAAGTTCGTTCTTTATTACGCGGTGTAATGGAAGCTCTTCAAATATTGCTGTGTGCTCAGTTTTTGATTTGAACAATATAGCGTGCAAGGTTCGTGAAAACCCTTTTAATGTAAACTACTAATGCCTTGTGGAAGGTACATAACATAGTTGTTTTTATTGTATTTTGCAGTATGATCTTGTTACATTAGCATGTGCATGACGGAAGGTCTTAACAGGGTGCCAAAGGGGCTTGATGTGAAGTGTTTAAACACAAGAGGGAAATAGTAATGGCAACTCTTAACTTACTTTATTCTGTTGATTTCGAATTTTTAAAATATACGCGGTTTGTATATTTCCTTATATTTTGTGACGTTAAATATTAGTAATCTTCAAAATGATTTTCGAAGGTATCTTTCTGCGATCCACTGCATTTATAGTTTGATGACTAATTGAGATATTCAAGCAGTAAAAAATAGCTTTTTCTAATATTTTGGTATTTTCAGATACAACTAGTATCTGCATTTTATACGATTAACATTGAAGGAAATAATAGGGAGGAGAGCATGATAACATTGTGCTACTGGTATGTTGCATGATTTGAACGGAACAGGATACTGTTATATGCGTTTATGGTTAGATAAATTTTCTGTTCAAAATGTAACCCCAGAATTTACTCAATAACCTATAGACAGAAACATTTCGCCTTCTAGTTACCGAAGTAATCAGTCCTTTAAACTCTAGTGTATGAGTACTAAATGTAGTATATTTTTCATTCATTTTACTCGCTGTATTGCGAACATCACTCATTAAGTTCAGAAATACTTACACACATCCATATCGCGGTGACTCGTAAAAAGTGTCATTTCTTAATTAGGAGATCTGTGATGTTAATCTGCAGACCATTGATTAAAAATCTTTTTTTTTTTTCTTTCTCTCATTGCAGCTAGTCCTTTAAGTATGTCGCTAGAAGAAAAAATGGAAGTTGATGCAAGATCTATATATGTAGGCAATGTAAGTATAACTTTTTACAATTCAGTAACGTATTTATAAATAGTAATAGAATTGAACCCAATTTAAGGTAAATAACCACAACATAAAATGAGAGAGTAATTTACTTATTTTCCGATTACTTTGTCAGCTTGGTAACGTTGTCTACTTGTTCATGCATAGCCAAATAAGTATTTATCGTTTTTAACTTTTACATATTATGGTTACATTCGATTTTCAGGTGGATTATGGTGCAACAGCGGAAGAGTTGGAACAACATTTCCATGGCTGTGGATCTATAAATAGAGTTACAATTCTATGCAACAAATTTGACGGGCACCCTAAAGGATTTGCTTACATAGAGTTTGCGGAACGTGAATCTGTGCAGACAGCGATGGCTATGGACGAGTCTCTCTTTAGAGGTAGACAAATCAAGGTAAGTCACTTTTTGTTTTTGTTTGTTTATTGCTATACAGAGGTTGTTCAGCCTGCGTGTGGCCGATTTCGTTCCTTCCCCCTCCCAGGCAGAATGGACTCACCCGAACTGGCTCGTGGCGTCCTGCAGTGTTGTGCAGTGGCTTCCTGGGAATGGAATTGTTTCTCCGCGCGGACGACAATAACGCACAAAACAGGACCATTGTTGTGAGTGTTGTATTTGTTTCCAAGCGTGGGGGTTTCCGCTCTGTGACCAAAATGCCGCCCAAACTAAGCCGGTTTTGGGAAGGCTTATGTTGCGGCTCTTTATGACGCCCACTTTAGTGTTTCTGTCATTAGAAAACAGTGCAAGAAGAATAGTTGCAACATCAATTTAAGTGGAATAAAAAAATGTTATTAAAAAGTACAAGGGCAACGAAGCTCCACCATTTGGATCACCAACGAAGTTGCCTAGGAAGCGGGAATGCACCAAGGCCGCCACCACCATGCAGAGGAAACTTCGCAAAATGGCAATGCAAGAAAATCCGCAAAAACAAAGGTGTATGGCTAATCGTCTTGACGTATCTTTGGGGACTGAGAGCCGGACGTTACACCATCAACTCAAGCTGGAAAAAGTCATGAAAACTCGCGGTCATCTTCTCACGAATGCCCACCAAAAGGAACGAAAGTGTAACGCCCGGAAGCTGTACGAACGGCATCTGTCAAAACAAAGGTGGATGTACGTCGTAACGCTCGATAAAGCATGGATTACCTTTCCGACTGCGGCAAGCAGAGAGCTATTACGTACCAAGAGAAAGGCGCCAAGAACTTCAGAAGGTGGCTCCGTGTCTGTAAAGAATCCTTCCCAGAAGGGTTCATGGTCGTTACTAGCTACTGTTACCGAGGTAAACTGAAGATTCGTAGGGTGGCGAAGAACTGCAAAATAAATTCGCAGTATTTTCAGTAGCAGATCATGCGGCCGATCTACGACCATGAGATTCCAACAATGTACGGAAATGACGCCAATCTGGTGCGCATTCACATGGTCAAGGCCTCATCACATACCTCACGATCGTCCCTTGCATTCTACAGGGAGATGGAGGAGGCAAGGGTGTTAAATCTCCAGATGAAAGTCCTATGGGCTACTGTGGATTTGGATTGCTGAAGCGGGCTTTGGGAAAACGGCGTGTGACAACTGTGGAAGGACTTTGGAAAGCTGTGCAAAGGGAATGGGACAAGATTCCCCTCCCAGTTCTTCAGAGAAGCCTATTACAGTGTAAATTACGCTGTCGGGCTATTGTTAGGAACAAAGGGAAACACATCGAGCACATACGGACCTGGCGCCATGGATTCTAAATTTTTAGGTAAGTCGAAATTTGCCAAATGTAGACTGAACAACCTCTGTATAGAATTGAAAATCCAATAATCAAAATAGTTCAGGTGGAAGAAACAACTTAGTAGGTTTTACTAAATGCTATGAAAATTTCTTTGTTCGATTTTCCTACACAAAAGTACCTATATTACGAGGGCTAGTCAAGAAAGACTTGGACTGATTTTTTTTCTAGGCAATTTATTATTACTCAGCAACAGGCACATGATCCTTTTCAAAGTAGTCCCCGCCCATTTGAATGCACTTTTTCATTCGAGTCTTCCAGTCCTCAAACACGTGTCGCAGGCCATTCTTTGAGAGGTCCTTCAAAACCGCCTCCGATGCCTTTTTTGGTGTGGGCGAACCTGGTGTCTTCCACTGCGTACTGGCTTTCTTGCCCTCAGGATCGAAATGATGAAGCCATGACTCATCGCCGGTGACAATTGACTCCATATAGGCGTCTCCACCATCCTCAAACCTTTGCAACAGTTCCCTGCAAGTCTCCACTCGAACGGCCTTCTGCTCTGGTGTCAGGAGTCGCGGAATCCATCGAGCACACACTCGGCTCATGTGGAGGTGGTCATGCAAAATTGTGAAGGCACTGCCATGAGATATGCGTAGTGCGGCTGCCAGATCGTCGATACTGATGCGGCGATCTTCTCTAACAATGACTGCTGCCGTGTTAATGTTAACCTCAGTAACAGCTGACGCTGATACACCTGGTCCACCAGCTTTCGTGATTGTCATTCGGCCCTCTTTAAACTCTTTGAACCACCAGAACACGGTACTTCGTGGCAGAGCGTCATCTTTGTTGGCTGCTCTCAACATTCCTAGAGTTTCTGTTGCACTTTTCCCCAGGCGATAGCAGAACCGTATAGCTGCAAATTGTTCATCTCGTAATGACTCCATTTCTTCTACAGGCGACTTCTAGAGGCGGCGCAGAACATCACCTGCAATAAAAAGTCGTGGTTACCAAACATGCAATGATTCCTTAACAACATTTTATATATATGCACAGCAAGACCCACCCTACTTGTATGCCAAACTATGAAGCTCCAGCGTTAACAGAACTGCCGGGAAATAAATCAGTCCAAGTCTTTCTTGACTTGCCCTCGTATAAAGCCTTAGTGATTATAGTAAATATTTATCTATTGTGTTGGTGTGGTAATTTATTTGCTTCCTGGTAGATTTCAATCACCAATCTTTCTGCAAACATAATCAGAGGATTTTTTTTTTTGTTTCGTTTTGTTTTGTTAAATCTTATATAAACTAGCACATGAGAGGAAGCCCAAGCTTAACTAAAAAATTCTTTCCTTTGGTAATGCTTGCATAAAGATAGGTGAGTAAAATATGCCAGGTGCATGAAAAAAAAATTACGCGAGGTTGACAACACTGATAAAGTGCTAAAACTGCTGACAGACGCTCACAAAGAGCAAAGGATGATGGCTGCACGTGATTTGATGTCCCAATGGGGAGAAAGATGTTGATTACTTATTTTCTCACATAATGACGAGGGCAAAACCTGGATATCGTACGCTACTGGGAGTCGAAGCAGCAGTCAGTGCCATGGCGGCACTCTGGTTCTTCTGAAGCGAAGAAATTCAAATACTATCAATTTACAAAAATGTGTTTTGGGATCAAAAGGATATGATTCTTGTAGAAATCTTAGAACCAGGGCGAAGAATGCCAACAGATGTGTATTGCGAAACACTGAATAGTCTGCGACGTGCCATCCAAATTCAAGGGGGGGGGGGGAGGAATTTTTGATCCGTGACAATGTCGGTCCGCTCAGTTGTTTGTACTGTTGAGACAATTGAAAACTATTCAATCATCGCCCGTATAGTCCCGTACCTGGCCCCAGCAATTTTTTCCTTCACCTGAAAAAGTAGCTTGCATCGAAGCATTTCAACGAAAATGAAGTGTTCAAAACATCAGTTCTGGATTTGTTGCACTCTCAGGCGGCAGATTTTTACACCGAAGGTTCGTGGTGACTATGTGGAAAAACAGCCAAGGTACGTACTCGTATATCAATCACAATAAATTTCTTCTTCTGTCATTTTCTTTTTTAAAAAATACCGACCTTTTTGGCATGCAACTCGTATAAGAAAAAATTAAACCACCACACAACAGAAACAGATAAATACGTACGTTATAACTGTTATAATTGGTCATTATCTCAGTAAAAAAGTGAAGTATATGAAGTATAGTTAGTTACAGAATGAATTGTGAAGTGATGTAAAAATTAAAGTAATATGCTTGTATAGCATATGACTGTCTATATAAATAACATAGAAATTTTAAAAAATGTACTGGATGCAAATTGAATTTGAGTGGTATTGCTACACGATTACCGTACAATTTATTTAATAATAAGTTTTCGAGATGCATATTCTGAAATTGCTTTCAATTTTTATCCTATAACCATTTCTCAACTGTTCAGACCCTAAATTAATTACTCCAGAGAATATAAATATGAATCTTTAAAGCTATTGTGTTAATTACTCATACCTTACCTTAATTCACGTTTCCCAAAACATTGTTGAATTACCGTATTTTCCGGAATATCAGGTTGTCTAGAAAGCATTGATCCTTTAGAGGTCCAAATTGAATACGTTTGTTGTAATTTGAAAATAACATTATAAAACAACATATACAGTATTTTGCTCGATGACCTCCCATTTTTCGACAATACACAGTCCTGTCGCTCCAGAAATTCCGTTGTTTCTCGTCAAAAAATTGTGACATGGGTTTCACAGACCCCTTTTAAAGCTAACTTAATACCATTCAGGAAGTTCTGCAGAGACCGAAACAAACGACGGAGTCAGGTCCGGGCTATACGGTAGATGCATTAAAACCTCCTAGCCAAATTCTCAATTTCTGACTAGTCGTTATCGAGATGTCTGCTGTTGTCTATGTAGTATACGACATCCTGTCTGTTGCCCAGTTCTGCCCCTTTCTTTTGAATTGTTGGGCGCACTCGCGCTAATTGTCGACAGTACAGGTCCAGTTTATCGTTCTGCTCGGCAGCAGCAGCGTGTGATGCACGATGCCTTCCAACACGAAATATTTCCTCGTAATATAAATCATTGCATAGAGCTGCTCTTTGCGCTCGGTTGAAACGTATTATTATTCGATACACTGCAATTGATACTACTTGTCCCTTGTGACGACTCGCTGCGCTCACGTGGTGCTCAGTGCAGCGTTGCCAGCTTTTGCGCCGAATATTGAAACTACACGAGTAGAACAAGTGAATTGTTTCTTGTTCCATATTAACATTTACTGAATGTAGAATGCTAAATCACACAAAAATTAAGTAAAAGGAATGCTTTCAATAACCACCAGGTCCACTACCCAAGATGACATTCGACTAAAACAATGTGCATTTGTTTATATTCAAACTTGCAACGTGCGGAGAGGGTAGAATGTTTACCACTGCAGAGCGAGAGAAATGAGACACAATAATTGGCTGAACGTTCTGTTGCCATAGAAACAGTCCTTCTTGGTTGATTATGACCACGTGCAGGAAGTAAAAAAAAAAACGAAAGCAACTGTCACAAGGGACAAGTTGTATCAATTGAATTTTAGTTTGTTAATTAACAACAGGTGGGTGGGGTGTAGTATTACTCTTTCTTTTGCATGGTTTATTAAATTCTACTTCCGCTTGGTTCCTATTCAATATCAGTTATCTTCAAAATTTGATAATTTTTTCTCCATATATTTAATTCTATTCTTGCAATTAATAGTATCGTTAATCGGGATGATCCAGGAGGAAGCTTTTCAGCAGTTCTCTCTAAATTTAGGTCTAAATGAAAATTAGAATTAGTCATGAGAGAACGGACAAATTTATGATAGATTTAAAATAGCTTTACAGTATTAATTCCAAAGCTATATTCAATAGTATTAATAAAACAAAATTGACCAAAATGTATATAAGTAACACTTGAGTAATAGTTCCGGCAATGTTACGTATGCAAAATTGTTACACTAGTGTTTTTTAAATTTCTGTACAAAGTGCTCGCAAAGGGTTAATAGCGAATTTTAGGCATCAATCAAATCGATCTTGACATGACACATTAGTGTTACATATTTGCTCTGTATACATAGTGCGGCAATTTGAAATAGATATTTTATGAGTAATGATACCAAGTGCATTGATTTTGACAGTTACCTGAATGGGCGTGATGAGTGTAGATAGATGTTGCTAATCTGCGTCGTGAGTTCAATATGGAACAGAGAGCGTGTCTGATTAAGACTGCTACAGAAACTCATCAAATGTTGCAACAAGTGTATGGGCCAACTTGTTTATCCCGTAAGGATGTGTATTTGTATGAGACAGGCGTTTCAGGGAGAGACGGAAGTCAATTGAGGACGATGAGCATCCGGATGCGGCAAAGAATGGAAACAAGGGAATTAGTGGAGAAAGTGAGGACACTGATCACGGAAGGCTGAAATGCGACTCTGTGAATCCTTGCCGAGGAGTTGCACGTGAATAAAGAAACTGCGGCAAATGATAATCCACGATCTCAGGAAGGTAGTGGTCTGTGCTCGTTTCGTGCCTTATTCCTTAACAAATAACCAACAAAGGGACAGAGTGGATCACAGCAAAGAACTGATTACCACAACCAATAGGGACCCTAACTTTTTGAATATCGTTACTGGAATGAGACAGGTTTTTTAAATATGACCCGACAAAACGTCAGAATGCAAAGTGGAAGCCTCGTAACTCCCGACAAGCCAGAAAACTGTGCCAGTCAATTTCAAAATCACGCTTTTGCTCATTGTTTTTTACGATGGTAAGGACATTGTGCACAAGAAATTTGGACCTACATTGTAGACAATTAATGCCTCATTTTATCTTGTGTTGAAGCGGTTACTGAAGCGTATTACACATGTGAGGTCCTAATATCGTGATGATCAGTGACATCTGCTCCATAACAATGTCCCAAGTCACAAGGCAGTAATTGTGCAACACATTTTGTCCCAAAAGATGATCTGCGTGTAGTCCGACCCTCTCTATTTACCATATCTGGCCCAGGGCAATTATTTTCAATTTTCTAAATTCAAGTCTGCACTGAAAGGTTCGTACTTAGATGACGTAGCGGCCATCAATAGAGTTGCGACAAGGGTTTTCAACAACATTCACAAAAAGACTTCCGGGAATTCTTTTGTGCACTGACGGCCAGGGCGCAACGATCTATGAATGCAGGAGGGTCGTGCTTTGAATAATCCAAGGTAAGAAACTTTCTACTATAAATTTCTTGATTTCCAGTTGTCGCACTGAGTACGTCAAATCTTGTCGAGTCATGCAACGGTATGGCACAGTCGCGGGAGAGTGATACAGATGGTACAGTTTTACGTGGAAAGATGTATTTTTTTTTTTTTTTTAAATTGTAAAGGACTAGGCTGTGACTATAGTAACAGTATATATTTTATGAATATGTTTTTATACTAAAAACGTTGTACTATATTTATGGCCAGTACGGTATATACTACTAGAGTTTCCTTAGTTTTTGAATGCTTGACAGGTTTTACAAATATTTTTAAGGTTGCTGAAATTTTCCTTTGTCAAGAAATAAATCAAGTATTGAATTCTTGTTTTTCAAGGTAATGCCCAAAAGAACGAATCGCCCAGGACTAAGCAAGACAGACCGTCCTCCACGGGGAAGATTTCGTGCTCGTGCTCGAGGTTCAGCTTATTTTGGTTATCGGCCAATCAGAAGGCCCAGGTAAACTAATGATGGTTACAGGGAGCTAAGTAGTGTAGTAATAAATTCGTAGTGTCTGTACTTTCGTCAGGAAGTACCACATGAGAACTTACTAAAAGAAACTGAAATTAACATGCAAGTTAATAACTGCGCCATATTTCTCTTAATGAATTTCCCAACATTTTACACTGCTAGTTCTACTGATTTTCACGAGAGAATAGTGTTGTTAGGCTATTCGGACTTCGCAAGGAGAATAGGAGGTAAGAGGTAAAGTGCATTTTATTACTCAATTTGAGGGCTTAGGGGAGGGTGTACCTGTTTTGTTTTGTTGGATGATAATCTTTGATTTGAAGTGTATTTTCCGGATAATCGAATACTAGTGCTTTTAAAATGATTTTTATAAGTGACTAGCCGTGGTTCGATAATGATAATCGGTGTGTGTATGTATATGTGTTTTACATATGTCTTTAGAAATGGAAAAGTGACGAGACTTAATTATTTTCAAGTTAACTACAGAAAGGATATTACGGGCAGCCTTGATTGTCGAGTATTTAAAAAATGAAATAATTTGTACTAAAATCTCCTCTTTTAAGAAGGTAATGTAATCCATGAAACTAATCAACTACCGATAATGAAGATACGCAAAATTGCGAAGTATTTTTATGATACGTTTTTGTTTTGTATAAACTTTTTTTCTCAAGTGTTACAATAGTACAGAATCTCAATTCAATTTTATGTTGGAGGAGGCAGGTATGCATTTTTGCTGGAATTTTACCGTTATGTGAGATCATTGTGTGCCTCATCCTATGTTACAACCAGTCTTCCATTTTAACATCAAGTGTCTTCCGTACAGTTTATTTTACATTCAGTAGTGTGATGCGGGAGAAAGTAAATCAGGCCTTTATATACTGTCCACAGTTCAAGATTGCGACGGATGACGTGTCTGAAAGTGCACTGCGCCAGATTTAATATCTGGGTCATGTCACATTGAAGCAGTGAATTCTTCTGACCTGCCAATCGACGAATTCCACTAAGTATCTGAGGCGACACCTTCGCTGGTAACATCAGGCAGGTCCATTTGTGTCCACTAGGCCACGATATCTTGAGTTTGTGATATTTTCACTACTTAGTTCGAAAAGTATGCATGAAAAATCCATGATGTAACTGTTTACTTTCGACATATATTTCACTAGTACCAACACAATTCTTCGGCATTTGCGAGGCACCACACTGATAACGATGCCAGTTGCGTTCAGGCTTCGTGACACAGGTGGCAGCAGCGTTGCAATCGGTCGGATGTCAGTCAGCTTGTTTTACGTGTATCTTTCCAATAGCTTGTACTGTTCCGGTGGCTGTAAATTTAATAACTGTAGATTTTTTTTTCTGAATTCACCTAAAAAATTTTCAGAAGAAGAGAGAGAGAGAGTGGTAATGATAATTTCTCTTAGGTATTGGAGAAGTTCGCTACATAACATTTGTTTTATTCAGTGTTACTTCATTAAATTGTTTAACATTTACTCTAAGAAAACAAAATTGTGTGTCAAGTTAGTTTCAATTAAAAACGCTTATTTTTCTCGTCAAAAACTGTGATCATACTTGTCCATACAAGATAAGTTAAGCCCTTTACTGCGTTCGGTATTAAATATTCTGTTCTAAACGGTTTCGTTAGCTCCTGAGATAATTTACTGGCAGACTATTTAATTTTTCACAATGTCATCTTGCGCGCCCGAACTTGTGCAGAATTGAATAATAATTGAAGAAAGAAAGAAAAAAAGCTTTGCAGGAATTCCATATTTAATTATAAAGATTGGCGGACAGAAGAGCGAGGGGAGGGAGAAAGGAAAAAATGAGGAACTATTTATTGTATATGTAAACCACATAATGATAACTGTAGTTACTTTGTGTAAATGGTTAGCACGCTTATCATTCGTGCATATCGACTCACATTTGAGTTGTGGTGAGAAGATTTTTTTTCAAAATCCCAAAACAGTTTAAGATTTGCTTGAATTTAGCGGCAGTATTAAAACTAATATCTTCCTCCCTTCATCCAGTAAATAAATAGCTGGGCCAAGTGTCTCTTTGAGTTGTAGTGCCATTGAAAGCGTGGAAATAATGTCACATATGAAAGTTCGTTAAAAATATATATATTATTAATCGCATGCTTACTTCAATAAATATTATTTGTGTGGGATTAATTGTGGAGAAATATTTATGCTGCAGAGAGCCGTCGTTTTCATAACAAAAATATTGTAAGGATTTTTCTTCTACGTTCAGTTTTGATCCTCAAAAAGTTTGAGGGGAGGGTGGGGGGCAAAAAGGTTTCGTTGAAAACATTTACTTATAGCAAGGTTCAAAACTTCATTGTTCGATAAATCCTCTAATTATCATTTTGTGGAGAAACCCTTACTTCCATGTATATAACAAGATGCAAGGTAGTTTTTGGAAGAACTTCTGTAGTGACCGCCGAAATGCAGTTCAGGGGGAATTTTGAAACCGGTTTTCAAAAGGGATTTAATTTTTTTTTATCTTACCCAGGTAGAGAAATCGGTATTACGCATATTTTGTAATATGGAGGTATATTTTACATTTCGTGAAAGTAAGACAATGCAGAAAACGTGAAGAGAATTTTCTTCCCATTCAACGTACGTGGTACAACGAATGTAGTATATTTCATCAATGATCAAGTATGATTCGATTTATAGTAGTAATTAGATAAAAAGTTCTCTCTGAATGAATCGAATAAGCTCAGTTGTGTGGACTTGGATTTACGTTTAATTGCTAAGGAACACTGAATCACATCTTAAAACAATTTGGAAGTTTACTTACGACGTACTGGGTTTATCACTTTTCCAGATAATAATTCATTAGGCTGGCCAGACCTTTTGAGGCGTTACGCTGTGTGTATATTATGCACTGAAGTTAAGGATTGTACATGCTGCTTTCAGAAAATTCCGGTGTGTCAATAAGATATAATCAGTTCACAATCGAAAACAAAACACAAGATATTTATAGTTTTCATACGCTTAAATGTTGATATTAGTGTAAACGAAATGCAAACAGTTTAAAATTGGTACTGGTAAATTAATATTTCCTGAATTATTACTTTGCAACGGATGATTCCTTACGTGCATATTTAATAAGCTTTGCCGCGAGCAAGTTCATCGAAGGAGATTTAGGCTTTATCATGAGAAAAGTTTTCGTGAGCGTTACTCTTGTTTTCCGGATATGAAGTCGCATCTAATTCTTCCCATTTCAAATAGTAAATGTAATTCGCTAATGACCGGTAAGAGAGAACAATCATATACATGGAATATATTTTTTTTTTAACTATGAAATAACATTAAATCTGTAAACGTTTATCTGATTTGCATTATATTTATTTTAAAAGTTTGGAGTCAAAACATTCCAAAATTCAAGAAGTTTTCGTTAAATTTCAGTTCAAATTCAATAATTCGTTTTTATTTTGTTACAATATGAAGTCATCACAAATATTTATAATCACGTTTAAGTTTGTATATGGCCTCTTGATGAAGAGTGCTTTTAGAGTTCTTTTTTGTTTTATGTCTGTAATGTTTCCATATTTAATCTGTGCTAGGTTCAGTATTGGAAGAAGTTTCGCATCTCCAAGATTTCAGTAACGACAGCTGATTATATATTGCATCAAGTGATTATTTTATGTTTGTGTGCAGCTCTATATTAAAATAAATAAATAATAAACAATTAAGAGAAACTTTAAACACAGTTATACACAGTCGAGTGATGATGTTTTGACGTTTCCCGTAAGAGATCACCATAAATACAGCACCACAAAGTAAGGTTTGTGGTTTGCAGTGTATGTGTTTTTCTTCTTTGGGCTGCGTGTTAAGTGTTCGTGTGTGAGAACTGAAAATCGGGAAATTAGTCTTAACAATAAACTATATCGACTTTTTCTTGTGGTGTAATATTGATCATGTAAGACATTTGAAGCTGTGTAAGAGAAATGTAGGAATATCTTAGCAGATTTAATTAAAAACCTTCGGAAGTTTCAGAAGATAGGTGAAGAATGCATCTTAGTTTTTAGTGAAACCAACTGTATCCATGCATAGATACTATTTTTATCAACACTTTAAGAACATTATAAAGCAAGGTTTATTAATATTATTATTCGGTTCCCAGAGTAATTTTAAAGCTACTCTATATAATATATATATGTATGAGGAGAGACGTATTATTAATGCTTTTATATATATATAATATATTTAACATTGAGGACGTTAGTTATTTCTGCTAGCACAACGAGCTGTTTCTTTGCATTGTGGAATGTTTTCGTGTTAGCTTTTTGTCAATGGACAAGGGTTTCTTCGTAAGATACTTGCCTATAAAATTGAGAGCGTGTACCATATAATATTTTGTATGTTCACATGCACATAATTTTCATTTTCCTATTCAGTTGTATTGCAAGAAAGTAAATTTAACTAATTTCGATTAATTATTTTTACTTATTTCACAGTGACTGAGTATAGTTCTTGTATGCAGTGCATATTTTGAAACGTATCGCGCTCGTAATTTTTTCTTTATATTTTCGTGATTTTTATCTTGACGAGATCCTCTAATTAGCATAGTATGCGGGAGATAGACACAGCAATTGGTATTAATACAAGCTGTGAAGAAGCCAGTGTTGCTAGTCAGATACAAGCTGTTGGCCGGAAAAAATTAATTTGTGTTGTATCTGAGAGAATCCTATGTGGTGAGCATATCCGGTACAGTGGTTTATCTTCAGATAAAAATATTGAACTAACGTTTAGTTTCGTAATAAATTTTACGTTTTGGGGTGAAAAAGAAACCTTGATATAAAAGGTTAGAGTGAAAATAAGTGCTCATGAAGGATCAAGCAATGAACAAGGAACAGCAGCATCCTGACTACATTCGGGTTCCTTTAGCCCATTCAGTGATGGACAAAATATTAATTGTCTGTGTGTGGAGCCTTACATATTTTGAGGTCAGTACAATTAGTTTATTTCACTGTTGTACTGCGACGTTCAAATGAGAGTTCCTTGTGATCTTCCGAATTTTTCTGATGGATTCATTCTACTTTTAACATAAGTCAGGTATCAATATTAATATGATTTGCTTTGTTAGCAGGAGTTAGTTTGAGGCTTTTAGTAAAAGTGCATTAGGAGTTAATATATATCGTAAAGGCTGTTGTATTATTTCCGTTTCAAAGGCAGTAGCTTGTAGAAGATTGGGCCCAGCACTTTACAGGTTGGGGTGAAATTACATAGAATTTTGATAACCAGAAATAGTACGGTTCTATGTTTTTTACTGACCATCGATGCTACGCACGTAATTGGCGAAGAAGACATATTCTATGTATTTGTCCGCAGTACACAGTTCTAAAAGTGTTCTAACGGTTAAAGTAATGTATGGTTTAAGATTTGTACAAAATGTAGGACTGGGCTCACGAGTTGCCGAATGGCTAGCACGCAGGCTTTGACCACGAAATCCCTGGCTTAATTTCTGTGAGAATATTTATGGTCCGTATCCTTCGTTATATGTGGATCTCGCATGTTGCCTTTGTGAAAAAAGGATGTTTAATACAACAAAACATATACAAGTAAAGAAGTGTCTAAATATCAAAGCGGAATTGAAGATTACTTGCTCCTTGTCAGGCCTCGGTTCTGCCTCAGTTACAAAAGTTGCGTGTCTTATCATTGATCGAAGTAATCGGTAAAAAAAACTGGACAAATTCATCTTTTGTGTTTGGCAAGGCTGGGTATTTAGGCGAAATAAGCATTATTTAACTAGTTCCATAATAAAAAACATCCGTAGGTAATCAGTTTCCTGTTGACAAGTTGGGAGAACATTATTGATTTACATACCTATTTACTAGTAGTAGCTATCGGTGTAGCCTACTCACTCCCAGTTTATTGATTTGTGCTTTAAAAATAAAATAAAATTGTATGTTAAAATTCAGATTTACAGATGAATAATTTAATATTTGTTGGGTTGTAAAATATATATATAATTTATTTATAAATTATGAAATTAATTCTCACAGAAATAATTGTTTTCAGCAATAGAGAGAGAACGAATTATTTAATTATACTTTATCAGTTGTTTGTGACTGCGTAGTGGCTGCAGTTATTCCTCCTATATTGTCATGTTCTATGAGAGAACGATAGCCACCAATATGACATTGAAGTTGGAAAGATATCGAGTTCAAACGTATATAAAGTGCTTTGTATGTATAGTCACATGACGAGGATTTCGAACATGGTAACCTACCTTGGAGTTCTTTTATAATCGTTACTACTAGGAACTTGCAAGGGCTACAAAGTAAATGTAAATACGAGTGTGTCCAGATACCATTACAGGAGTACCATTAAAGTAGATCATATCATGTAAGAACATAGTATTATAATTGACTTTCAAGGGAGTGAGTGAGAAAAAATAACAGTAATATCAATCTTAATTTCAGTAAGAATTCGTCAGTGTTATGTTTCATTACTGTGTAATAAATCCGGTGTTCACACATAAACTTCCCGTATTGATCTTGAGAATTCGAGTAGTTATGCGTTTTAGAATAGTCACGCATAATTGAAGATGTACTTCAAAGAAAGAAGAAAAAGAAAAAGTTCGGCATTCTGACCTTTCCTTTTTCAATGTTTATCAAGCCTTTCTTCCTCACCAAATGAAAACAACACTTCAGAATGTCTATATTTTCCTTCAAACTGTGAAACTATTTACTTCTAATGATTTACAAATTTCTCGAGTTGACCAGTAAAAAATGTCACAGCATATTGAGTGTAACTTAAATCGAAAACATTGTTATATATTGTTATACATTATTATCTTTATTATAGAATGTCTATGAGGGAAAGGAATTTATACATTAAATTAACAAAATGATTTGTAGAAAATCAAAGGTTCTTTTGACCATTGCTCCTCTCCCCCGTCCTCCCTCACTATTTCCGTTCAGAAACTTTAGTACGGAGCACATTTGATGTCTCGTTTGACCTATACACTCTCACAAGTGACGCATGCACACCGCTAGTTGTGTCCTACATTTAGATTAGTGGACACAATAACTGGGACATTTCTCCCGGCATCACCTTGACTGGTAGGAAAACAAAAGATTATTTACATTTTTAAAAATAGGACTCACTGTGTGCAATTTTCACTCAGTCTTTTTCTCCACTATTAACTTTTCGATATAGGTTTGAAATGTTAAAAATTTTGAGAATTTCAAGGAGCATTCTACTACTGGAAATAGAATACACTAATTTGTCTTGAATGTTCCATATGTTCCATGAGGACTTCTGTGGTTGATTTTATCTATATGTATATATATATATAGCGTCTTCAGGTACCCGATGCCTGGTACGTATGCTTCGTACTGGCGTTAGATCTAGGTCGAACTTGTGAAACCACGTTCAGATATCAAAACAGTTCAAATTAAATTTTAAAAAACAAACAGCAACATCGTATTTTTCGCAAGAATTACATATATACAGACAGAATTAAGCTTTTTGTTTATGGATTCATCCTTAGACAAGGAATTCGTCACGAATATTTTATAATCGTTGGTAGGCCATTTCCCACAAATTTATATATTACAGTCCCCGCTAAGTAATGTAGTTACCAGCTTTAACAACTTTCGTATACATATAACATAAATTCTTATAAAACAAAATATATCTCGGTATACACTCCTTCCCTGATTTCGTATCCTTCCAGCGTGACTTCTATCACACCATCAAGAATACAGTTCTTTATATTATCGCAACCACATAAAAAAAGTTTTTTTTTTTTTTTTTTTTTTTTTTTTTTTTCAAAGAGAGAAGTGTACATTGAGATGAGTTTTGGAATGTGAATTGATGTTATGTGCATTCTAGTAACGTGTCGAATAAACTACATCCATTTAACTTCTCAGGCAACGAATGAGTAACATAGCTTTACGAAAAATTAGTGAAATGAATGGGTAACGATATACCTAAAAATTTTAACCAGTACCTTACAATAGTTTTATAATATTAACGTACAGCACACATCTTTGACTGTAATAATATTTTTTGTGTCCTACTTATGAATTGTCAAATTTTCGGTTGCCGTGCTGCTTCCTTCTTTGTAGTCTAAAGTGAGGCGAGTTTAGTTAGTTAGAAAACTAAAGGATATGGACTCGTAAGATTAAGATCTTTTCGTAAAATACTGATTTATTCTTGTGTACTTATTGGGTAATTTCATTTTCTTGTTAATTCAGTAATTAAATACTGTTACAAGTACATGTTTTCATGAACAACTTTCTCACTATCTATGTATATGTGAAAATGAAAGATTCCCAGTTTATGAACAGGAAGTGATTATCAGCACTGGGTTTGTGCATTGTTTCTAATTTCCATATAACTTCCACGAACGTTGTAAGACAACTCATTAGCCCACCCACTCTCCTCATACTTTTAATTATTGTATCCTATTATGTACACTCATGTCCAAAATGATTGTCACATATCTATATCTGTCTTCTTGTAAGAATATAATTGGATAATGATTTTGCAGAGTACTTTTAATACTTACTATGTGTATAATCAGGAAATGTATATTTGTGGTAAATTTCATAGGAAAAGAATTATAAATACGAAAATCAGAATGAGTAAAACAAAATGATGTTAAATGTACAAAAAAGTTCTATTTTCGTTTTATTGTTCTTACTTACTGCTCTTTTGACATGAAATTTGCCACATACATGTCTTTGCCTATTATACACATACTAACATTATAAGAAATACCGGGCAAATTCGTTATCAAATTATATTCCTACAACATATTTACAGACATGCGACAATAATTTTGGATTTGAGTGTACAATTCTTTCATTTGTGCCTTGATTTTTAGCAGTTTTTGTTTATACTTTATTTACTTCAAATGATCCCAGGAAAGCATATTTGGACGCAGCTAGTTCTATAAATAATATAATGTCTGTTTGTCTAATGATGATAGCACAAAAGCACCGAACATTCAGAAAATTCTATTCGTCAGTAGGACTCGCGTAAAAGAGATGAGTAACGCTTAATATTATTCTGTCTTTACTGTTCGTAACACTTTCTCATTGGTTTTTCATTCCAAAGCTGATTTTCTGTATTCCTTTTCACACCCACATTTTGAAATACCATTTCTTTCTCTTACGTCTAATAAGTGAAAACTAAAAAAGAAAAATGTACAAAATAAATAATTAGGAAAGGTCTGTCAAACATATCGACAACTTTTTAATATTGCTGTATTTTGGTTACACCTGTGATAGGTTGAAAATGTAGTGGGGTCTTAATTAGGAAGCTTTTTTTTTTTTTTTTAAATCGCAAATTTTTTTTCCTTTCCGGAAGTCACATATCATTTATTGCTTCTTATTTCGAATACTAAATGTGTCCACTATATTTTCGAGAAACTGAGGATTGGGAAATATTCAAAAATCGTGGAATTATGTATTATGCTGTTTAAGGAAATGATTCAGAGCAATGGCGGGAAATGTATTTTTCATTTCCATATTGAACATCATCACGAGTAACAAAAAAAAAAAAAAAAAAAAGTTTTGAGTAAATTATTTTCCGTACACAATCCGTGCTCTCTGTTTTTACATGTGACCGAACATCATACGAATAATAAATTCGGGACGTATAAAATGGCGAGACGCATCAAGTTCTATTGGGAGACTTACCAGAAGGTGGAAAGATATAATATAAAACAGAATTTAATGGAGAAATCTAATGGATGTTTCATTTCTGTAGTGATTTATGAACTTTTGGATTCCGTGATCCAGAAATTCCCAACCCTTATATATTGATGATACAATTTATTGACACATTTAATTGATTCGCTCGTAATAAACTATAATGGTACCGTATAAGATATTATTAACTTTCTATATGGAATTGAACATGGTTGCAGGCATTCATAAGTACAGTCTCCTAAATTAATTTATTGGTAAAAGAATGGTTGTATGGAAAAAGTAGTGTATCGTAAAAAGACTATACTTAATCCTTCGGAGTGGCTACACCGGTTAGGAAAGGTTGCTTTAATCGATAATAATTAGTTTCTATGCATAACTATTCGAATCCTAAAGATCAGTGCACATAACTACTTTCTTGGACTAATGTATGATGCGTAATACGAATGCTGTCCAAAAAGTAACAGACGTTCTGAAATAAAAAATAAAAAAAAAGTAACAGAATGAACATACCAAACTGTATTATATACATTTGAAAGGTACACACTTATTCTAATTTCCATATAATCGCCATGCAAATTAAGACACTTACCGTACCGTGGCACAAGTTTTTCAATACAGTCGCAGTAGAAATCTGCTGCCTGCGATATTTCAACCACTGGCTTATAGCGGCGTGCAGTTCGGCGTCAGTATCAAAGCATCGTGTAGCGAGCCATGTTTTCATCTTTGGAAATAGATGGTAGACGCTCGGCGCCAAATCGGAGCTGTATTGGTGGGTGATCGAACACCTTCCATCCCAAGCCACCCAAGAGCTCTCGGGTACGCATGGCTGTGTTGACGTGCGTTGTCTTGGAAAAAAAATATATATATATATATATATATTATGTCCGTACACTTCACACAGTTTGCGATGGTTTTCAATTATTATTATTATTATTATTATTATTATTTTTTTTTTTTTTTCAACAGAAACCTAATCACAGAACACACCTCATAACAGGCGGCATTTTCTATTGCAGCGCACATTGTAATACGTCACAGTCTTCACACTACCATAGCTGAATACGTACTGAGTGCTGCAACGTTCTGACACTAGCCCCGCTCACTGCCGCGATAGGCCAAAACGTCTGGTACTTTCTGGACAGCCCTCATATATAGAAATGCATTATGCAACAGACCTTGGGCTATTAGAATTTTTCGAACATGATGTAAATGCTGCGATAATTCTTCGACATATCTATGCATTTATGTTATACTATATACAATTCGCAAAGCTATGTTTTGCATGTGAAAATAATGATTGCAGAATAAAGTGTGTTGGATCCATGCAAAGAAAGGGTACTGTTACCAGCAGTTTACAAGAAAAACAAAAATTTGCAGTGTTAAATCATTTGTACAGAGTATGTGTGTCATTGAGTTACGGGTTACTGTTGTGTTGTCAATTGGGCACTATTTCATGTTTATAAGCTTTGTGATTTTTAGATAACGTTTCATTGTGGATATTCTCATTAAGTATTGAGCTGATACTTTGACTTATTTTGAGCATAGTGCGTGCTTCATGCGCTATATAGAGTATCATTAATAGCAAAAAGTGGAAATAATGAGAGTAGCTAATAGGTTTTCGGTTTTCTCGTTCCAAGTGAGCATCAAAATAAACCTATATAATTAAAAAATATATATTAATGATTTAAATAGTGGTAGTTCTTCGATTACACGAACATTCTCGTGTGTTAATTCTAGTGCATTCTTTAAGGGCAAATATTTATGCTTGAAGAAATTTACCGTTTTTTACGATGGTAAATTAACTTTTTTTATGATTACATTTTTAAACGGACCTACGTGTTTAAGATTTGAAATGCAAGTATGCGCAAGGACAAGTGGGAATGTCGTTTTGCATTAACTATATTTTTTTCTTTCTTTGGAGTTTAACTTGTTAGCTAACTTGACTCTGTTTATTTCTAGCGTCATGTTATAGAAGTGTGCTTTATTTACCTTTTTTTTTTTTTTTTTTTAAACAATAGTTTGTTTAGTGACGAAAGTTGACAATTCGTACGACGTGTTGAAAATATGTTTTGTGATTACCTGAAGGTTTATCAGCATATTGTGTACAGCTTTCTTATCCTAACTGCTGCATGGCTTGAAATTAGGTGACTTCAGTTTTTCGTGTTGAAAGAAGAAAAGCTACACGGGGGGTGCGAATTTTACTAGAACGTTCTTTTCTGTGTGGACAGAAGCCAGTTTTAGTGGACTTTGTTGGGAGAAATAAAACTGAAAGTAACTCATTGGAAGTTGATAAGCACTGTCGAATACTACTGTGAGAATTGTTTGGTATGTTAAATAAGAATACGGAAAGAAAATCCTTAGTACTGAGAGAAGTACAGGATTGTATACAGATTCGGTTTGTACTGCAAAGAGTATTATTAAATCATGAGACCTCAGTTTTAGAGAGAAGGGTATTAGAAATATGCCTTAAAAGTTGTAGATACAAGCACGAACTTGTTTATGATGTGTGATTGTTAATGTGATTCCCTCGCAGTTGATTGGAACATATGAAAATGGATAGAGAAATAACTATTAAAATGCATTCTGTAGAAAAGCGATAGTATGTATAATTTGACTTCCAAGAGCATTTTATATCGGATTGAATAGTGGTCAGGTGGCGAGTTCTTTCCTCTTAAATTAACATTAAATAACAAGAAAGGAACAGTATTGTGTATGTTCGCATGCACAGTGACCATTAACACATTTTATAAGTGGACTGTGCAATTATTTTTGAATACCAGTGATACGTTATACTGTACAGGAATGTGAAAACAGTCACATGCATTCTGTGTATTAAGGAGAAATCATAATTTTTTAAAATGAGAATTTGATTAATTCATTGTCAGTTCATGTATATACCCAGTTTTCTCTTCATGGCCAGTGATGAACGGGATTGCTTCCTATGCGAGTGACCCGGTGAGTGCTGTTGCTTTTAAGCTGTAGATCCGCCTTGTACAGCCTCTGTTCTGCAAAGATCTGTTAAACTACCAATGTATATCCATTTAATGATAACATATTGCCTTTCTTTGAATGGTTGGAAATCTTCGATGTATGTAAATATATACTTGTCTAAAGTTTTTTTTTTTTTTCTTTACCCAGCAGAACTAGATAGTCATTAAGTCAATGGTGGGCTATTTGCTTTCTAGTGGTTTATGAGTATATGATAGCGAGAAAATTAATGAGCTGGAGTGAAAGAATAAACGGAAATTAAGATCAGGGATACTTTGTACATAAAAACTGACTATTAATGACAATATTGTCCAAATATTCACTTTCAAACATCTTTTGTTAATCTTCCTGTCTAGAACTTTGACATCTTAATAGTCAAGAGGCTAGTTCCCTTCCACTGGGCAACTTTCTCAGTTGATGGGTGGCTGTATGAATCATCTTAAGCCAACCAAGCGAAGGCCAGTTAGATAAGGGGAGTGGGGGAGGAGAGGTAGCTTACAACACGCGGTTAATCTTTCAGCTGCAAGTTGGAATAGCAGATCGGGCGCTCGGCGCGACTTCATGGATCAGTCATTACGGTTCTGCCAGAAATAGAGTTTTCATTTTAATTCTATCCTAGATGGCACGATATTAACACTCCTAAAACAGTAATTATGGTAAAAGTAATGAAATTATTTTTACATACCTTGCGTGTTCTGTTCCCCTTCGGAATCAATTTCTTTCTTTCCTATATTTCATTCACTTGGACTGCTGTGAACTTCTGGGCAAATAGTTTGAAATAGAAGGCGCGTGTGAAAATTTTTACATCTTATTTAATCCTCTTCGTTAACAAAAATAATTAGCAGTCGCAGGAATCCATCAGATGAAATATAGGAAGGGACTAAAATGATACCAAACAGGAAGAGAATATTCAATCTGAGATAAAATAGTGAAATTATATTAGTACAAGTGGCATAAGATAAAATTAAATCATTAACGTTTTATAATAAATGTTGTCTTAAAACAAACAAATAATAGTTGTCCGTAGGCATGCACATGAGAAAGGGAGGAGTCCATCTAATATTTTGTACTCTACAAAAGTTTCATTGAATAGTGCAATTTTAAACAGCACATCAATAGGATACATAGTTTTTGCCTAAATCGGAAGTCTGCGTAAAATTATAGTTCCAGTGTAATCGTACTAAACTCATCGGCTAGCAAGATTACACACTGTGTACTTGTATTAGGCATCTCATATTTTATAATTGAACATTAAAGTGAGTATCAGTTCCAGATGATACGAGGCGTACATGGTTAAGTTGCTGAATTCCAGGATGTTTCAGTGAACTTCTAATAAGCAGTACTGTTGCAGACAAACTTCGAGATCTGTTGCTCCAACCACTACCCATTGTCCCCCACACAAAGCTCGGTTGATCTTAGGCAGAACATGCGCTGTCATTCTCTTCACTGTTGCCATACTTCCGTAACACTTGTATAGACCCTATGGAAAGAAACAAAATTCATCATTAACAAAAAAAAAAAAAAAAAAAAAAAAAAAATAAATAAATAAATAAATAAATAAATAAATAAATGAAACGGACAACAAAGAGATGTAGCAACGTTGATTTTTAGGTAACGGGGTTCATAAATCTCTTAACAAATGTCGCCAAGAACAGGAGGGAGAGTTTTGAAGACTTTCCAGACTCCAGGAAACAAATACCTTTATGTCTGCTAGTATAAATTTTATTAGTCCTCTTAAACTCGGAAAATTGTCACCAAGATAGTTCGAAAAGAGGGTAGGAATAATTTGCCCTTGAATAGTGTTACGGAACTCATGCTCATTACATACAGTCAAAATGAAGATATGAAAATTTACCTAGCTATACCATAAATAGCTAAGGTGGATTCGCGGAGCAAATATTTCATTCGGACAAGATTAAACATACTAACTTTTTTTTTATTAGATTTCAGTTTAGCATTCCTTTCAGCAGTGAGGATATATAAAAATGAACCTACAGCTTAATGTTGGATCCGAACCATATAAGCTCCCGCCGTGAATCGAACTTGGTCTCCCACCCTGAAGGCGCGTGCGCTAACCGGTTAGCCCCGAGGGAGCTCTTAACATACTATAAGTACTATTCCCGAATTGGCAACTCGTCTGCGGATATTTTCATATTAGCTTCATATCAGGTTAACTATGATGCTGAAGATGAAGTAAATTAGTTAAATATATACAGTGATTTAGTTGGTTGACGGCTAAAGTCTCTCATGAAATGTTTTAATCATGAGCATAGTAAGAAGTCAAAGCACTCTTGCTTTTTTTATCCGTGTAAAATACATCCAATATCTTGTGGTGCTTAAATACCGAATGATAACTACTTCAAACAGAAGAATCAGATTTAATATGAACTTTCTGCTCTATATCAGAGAAGAAATTTAAACAGTTTGTAACGCCAACAAACTGTCCGAAGTTTCGTGATTAACTGTATTTTATTCTCCCTTGAAATATTTTGTTTAGCTTCTGGCATGTAATGAGATGCACACTGAAACAACCTAGTATAAGTTACTTCATTATACAGGTTTTCATACGCAAAGGATTTCATTACGTGTAAATGTGTACAAGTCGCGAGTTCTCACGCCATGAATTCATGAGATTGGACATTCGGCATGGTAGTAGGCATAAATCCATGTGCAAAGATTACCTTGAGATACTTCAGTTTCGTGAATTATTTCAGTCCTAGTAAATCGTATTCCATGAGCCTTTTTGTTCATTAATGTGTGCACAAGAAAATATCGAAACGAAAGTTAATATTTTGCGATCACTTTTAGTAGTGTCATGATCAGGGCCGGCCCAAGGAAATGCGATTTTGAGGGGGGCGCCGAAATGAGGAAAAGTATAAAAAGTAATATGGTAAAAATTTAAATGTTCATGTAATTTTGAATGTAAATTAGCCATTTAAATATGCTAATAACTTTTGTTCAACAAATAAAAATGTTGCTTAAAAGCATTAGAGGGTTTTCTATATCCATTTTGAAGTAAGGGGCGCCAAAACTCATTCTTGTACACACAACATTTTGCTCTTAGGCCGGTTCTGGTCATCATAATTGAAAGGACAAAACTAGTCTTTTCAAGGCACTTGAATTTATTTTGCTATAAAATAGAGGCAATTTGTTATATTTGTATAAATCACAATTACGTGTTTCCGTGTAAAAACAAAGAAACAAACTTTTTTTTTAAAAAAAGAAATTAAATATTTAATGTCCTTTGATAATATCATCTTGCAGACTAATGGAAATGGATAGATGCAAGTAATCATTGAATATTATCTGGTGTTTCGCGATCAGTAAGCTCATAGCGTGGAATCCCGAATTTTGTTTAAGATATTTTGTGATTTCGAGTATTATCAAGCAACAGGTAATCAAGAAGTGTCAGATCAGGCTTAAAATAATACTTTAAAAATTGCTGCGGTAGTTTTCTTTGCGCAGACTATTGCATTATATGCAGTTGGTTATGACAAGATTTTGTCATACCAAATAATGAGTAAAAAATGTCGGGACTTTGACACACAGTAACATTGGTATTATTACTTATGTCTATTAGTATTACCTCCATTGTTTTCCGTAATGTAAAGATTATTAAATTGTAGTAGAATAGTGAGAAACGTCCTCGAACAGTGACGATATTTTAATTTCTGAAATTTCATTCTCCTGAGTGGTTAACATTTCCGCGTATGGTCCCGCATTCAATTCTCCTGGAGGCCAATCTCTCATTTGCGTAGTTTGTATTGTGCACATTAAGGTGAACCGAAACAGTTCGTAAAGTATTAGAAAACTTGGCAGCATTCCCAATGTGGGAACTTGTATGATTTTTAATGAGAAAATAACTAACGCACATGTGAAGTGTTTCAAAAGACATATTCCGTGAATGCGTTAATATTATTACCTAAACTGAAGTTACTTATCTTCAAACCATTGCAGTAAGATGTTCTTTGCTGTAGAAATCATTATCTTTGGTAGTACAAACCATTTTTAAGTCTATGTATTGTTTGACGTTAAAGAAAAAGCTGTATCACTAATATTTTATGAAACTTGCGTGCTACTTTTTTCATACAAGTAATGTATTTTATTATTTAATGCCTGTAATATAATAATATAAATCTGTATAACGAATATGTATGCATATGTAATGTAAATGGATGTTCCTCAGTGTTATAAGGCAGATGTGTAGCTGTTGGACTTTTAAAAAAAAAATGCCTCTTGTAACATCTGAATAAATGCAGGTTTTCTGTAGTTTTGTATGCACTGAGCAAGTTTTAATTTACTGGAATCTAGCAATGGAGACGTTATTGATGGTTTATTGATTAGTATTTTAATACTGTCAGGAGGAATAAAAAAAATTACAAGCATAATGATGTTAAGAATTGTAATATAAAGAAACCTGATCCTGTCAAACTTCGGAAAACTTTACGTCTGTATATAGAATTCTGATCAAACTTCCCACTCTTGATTCCCCCTAACAGCAAAATAAAAGTGGCATATGATTGGATATTTCCATACATTGGCTGCTCAACCAAAATTCTGATAAGTTTCTATAGTTGTGAAGCTGTTTTTCTAGGTTCTTTCCTGCAATTCAGCTTCAGTCACACTAAAACTAGTAAATGATCCGGATAAGTACCTAAAAACCGAATAGTTATGATACGCAAATGTCTTTTCAGAACATTTATCTAACTCGGGTATATATGGTTTTGAAAGAAGAATCACATCATCATAACAGCTAATTGAATATAAAGAAATGATTTTGGGAAGATACCCGGTTGCCTTTAATCAGGATGATTTTTGAGCTTAAATTATGTAGATGTTTGGCTATTCACATACTAGTGTATGGCATTTCAGTGGCAGTAACTCAATTATGAGAATCTACATATTCATTGACTTTACAAAACTATATCGTATTTAAAACTTTCACAATTTTCTGCTGCTGTGGTGTGGAGAAAAAAGTTGTTTTAAAGAATTTTCGATTTTGTTCCAGAAGTTGGGTAAAATTAACCTAAATTTATATTGGCTTTCGTTGTTTAAGTAATGAAATATGTAGATTCTTACAATTTAGTTTTGCCACTGAGGTGCTGCACACTAGAATGTGAATAGCCAAACAACAATACAATTTAAACTTAAAAATTACCCTGATAAAAGACAATCGATTATCTTGCCAGAAATAAAGATGAAAAATAAAAAAAAAAAAAAAAAATTCAAGTTAATATTGTTAAATTACATCATTACCCCATGTGATGAAACCATAAAAATCGTATTTTGTAAAATCATTAATGTGAAAACAACTGATTTTTTCCCAGTGTGAATTCAAGCATCGTCCTATAAATCGTTTTTCCATGTACACTAGCCCACTTGCATTATTGTGGGAGCTTGTAATTTCGGATGTTTGAATGCAGTATTAACAGAGGTTTCAGTATGCGTAGTCAGGGCGTATGATCGTATTTCTGTATCTCTCCCCCAACCCTTTTTTAGTATTCGTCAACGAAGCATCTTTAAAATATCTTCGTAATGTTTCTAGCGTGTGTGTGCTGTATATGATTTCTATAGGAGCTCTACTCATGTGCTCCTTTGATTTTCATATACCTTTTGAGAGTTCCCTTTTATTTAAATAAGTAGCAACCTGGGCATTGGTGTATGTTAAAATGTCAAATTACCTATACTATTTTTTTTTACTACTTATTTGATATAAATTACTATACTACATTTTTACCTATACCGGGTAGAATTTACAGTTGGCGTCACGTAACCATCGTATAGTGTGACTTGACAAGGGTAAATGAAGTTACGTAACTAGTATCACCCTCTTGCTTTAATATCCACGTTTCAGGATGATAGGCTAGCTCCGCATCGGAATGGAAATAATTTTGTGTGTACTTACAAATAGTCATTTTCAAGAGTATAGTAATAGAATGTAGTTTCATTTCCCTGTTAATCCTTTAAAATTACATAGTATATTTTTCCATTTTCATGTAACAGCAAATATTTCCCAAATATTAAACATGTTTTTTCAAAGAATATATAAAAAAAAGTATTTAATTATTAGAGAAAAGAAGTAATACGTCGCGGTTATGCAGTGTAGGCTAAAGAAGGCTGTAATAAATGTAAATTTGTTGAAGTGGAGTAGTTGGTGTGGTGAGATTATAAGAGTCCGTGTGGATGGCATAGTACCAGGAACTCCTAATACTAAAAGTGAGCACCTACGATTCAATCATGGCTACTACTACCACTCTCGCTGATATTTGATACCGTATTAACAGCCGAGAAAAGACCTCACAGTTTCACGGAAAAAAAAAAGGGTTTGTCAGATTTGCTAATTACAATATATTGTGGTATTATAATTAAAAGGTTCAATAGGCACATAGCCGAAAAAGTATTATTTGATATGGGCTGACAATGCATGATTTGAGAGATTTTGAATCTCAGGCATATACGCTTAGATCAGATGCACTAAAATTAATAAGATGTGCTTTTCGAGGTCCTGATCAAAATTTCCAAGAGGCAAAAGTCAGTTGCTTCTTCCAAATGTTCAGAGGAATTTTTTTGTATGTATATATTTTAACTTATCTCTTACACTGGGTCCAATTGTGTGGCATACATCAAACTACCACAAAAGTACGTAATAAACATAGGTTGAAAAAACGCGGTTTCAGAGTATAATCCCAGAGTTAATATTTTCCTATGAACAGTTTTGTTTTTCTTTGAAAAGGGGCTGCAATGGCCGTGGTAGAGCGTTCTCCTTTAGTGCGCTCCCAGCTCGCGCCAGGTGAGCTTTATGGTGGGCAAATATAGTGTGCGTGGGTTTTCTCTGGGTTCTCCCGTTTCCTCCCACTTCATTCCACCATTTCATTCATTTCTTATCAGTCTCCTTTAGCATAGCCGGTATAACGATGGGATGTTGAAAAGGTGTTGTATTATTTGGTTCTGTGACGTACGAAATTATTATTACATGAAATTGAATCTTTTGTAGCAATAAATTGTAGAGAAGTGAAGGTATGTAGTTTTATCCTTGAAAAAAATATTGTTCGTATTTAATCTGTACTTCAGTGTTCCTATACTCGGATTTTCTTTATCAAATTTCTTGCAGGTATTTCATCATTTTGCAACATGGGTATTTAGGTGGAGGGTACATAATCCCCTTTTTTAAAGCCAAGTGGTCAACTGTCATTCTTTCAGTACGCGTTGTTCTGGTTCAATGTTCAATAAAGGGCCTTGATTACAAACCCGAGTAGTGGTTTGGATCCTACTTTAGTAAGCAGTAACCTTGATGTTGAAAAAGGAAACTATAATTCAATAATCCTGTAGGAGGTCTGACAATTAAGTTTGTGAGTTCATTCCATAAAATGTGCTACATTATTGCTGCATACTGATCTGATTCCTTCAAAGTTACGATGCTAGCGCCGACTGCGTTCTTCGAAGATTTTTGGGACTCGATTTCTGGAATGACCTTCAGTGCTGCTATCGTTATTAGCCTTAGTGTCATTAATATTATCAAAATGGTTTCATTTCAGCACTTTTGATCTTTGGCTAAAGAAAAAGGTCATTGGAGTGCGAGATCAGGTGAGTACGGCAGTTGGCCTACCGCAGTTCTTTTCTGGTCAAAAATTCGTGTGAATAGTGCCGTGTACCCAGGTGCATTGTCATTACAGATAAGCCATGAGTTTCTAACGAAAAATTCTGGTAGTTTGCGTCTCACCTCACGCAATCTTTGCAGCACTCCCATAGCACTTGGTTGATTGTTTGATATCGTGATACAAGTTCGTGGTGTACGATCTAAATATCTAAAAATGTTATCATTTTTAGATTTGTGATTTTGATTGCCGGTACTTTATTATTCGTGGAGAGTCAGCTATTGTCTTCCATTGAGCACTTGTCGCTTTATTTCAGGGTCATACGCAAAGGCCTAGGTTTTATCACCTGTTAATATTCGTCCCAAAACTTAGTCCTGCCTCTTCAACAGACCTGTGCACATTCCTACTCTCCTTTGCTTTTGTTCATCGGTGAGGTCTTTTGGATCATTTTACACTCACTTTGAACATGGCAAGGTCTTGAGTTAAAATTATGCGCACAGTTTCTCTATTAACGTTCACTTCATCTGTTGTGAATAGTCAGTCGCCAATTTCCACTCATAATTGACGAACTTTGGCAGTTTTCGTCTGTTCGACTCGTTACAGGCAACTTAACCCTCTCATCATCAGTCATTGGTTTCCTCCCTTCCGAAAATCATTTTCTTCATAGTATTCTCGCCGTAAACGTGCACTAACATTTTTCTGCATTTTACTGCCTTCTTTTTCACCTTCGCCACAAACTTTACGTTCTTTGCTCCAATTCCAGCTCAGACATTTTCACGACGGGGAACGCGTAAGCATAAACAACAATGCATACGAAACTCAGTACGAAAGTCATGCATCAACCCAAACACTGCTGTGGCACTAAAAAAATTCTGTAAAAATACAAAACCGCTTGTGTAGCGTCGCCCTTGATCATAACACAGTGGCAAGTTAGCAGACTTAATTGTCAGACATCGTATTAGCTTCTGAAATTGTTTCTTGAACTGCCTTTCATATATCATACAATTTTTCCTCCAGCTTAGAACGAAACGAACGCATTCTTCAACCTGTAATATTAGTCCTTATCTGCATGGTCTAAGATGCTCCGTATTTGATGTGTTTTCGATGTTCTTCGAATACTTAATAAAACTATAAAATGAAGGACGATATAAAACGTATGGACAATTATTCGGTACCGAGCAAAGTTATTTGTAAATGCGTTTTTATAATTTGTTAATGTACAGTTGCATCCATTCCAGCAGAATGGTTTGGGGGAGGGGGATAAAAACATGGAACATTTTATAAAAACAAGTAAAATGCAAGCATTTATACAGTAAGTTATTGACAATAACTGTCGAAATATTTTTACAGTACAGGGTGATTACAAATTGATACACTCGATTTGAAATACACATATCGTACAATCGTTACCAACGGAGAGAAAGTGAGATCTGTTGCAGTACATAATATTGCCCCATAAGCAACACGTCGCCGCTAGGAGTTGGCTGCTACCAAGGACAGAAAAGGTTTGTATCATAATCTCCACGTATTCCGAATCCCTATGTGGGCATCGACTAAGTGGTTGCAGCTTCATCTGGGACAAGATATCTTCGGCAGGACGGCACATTTTCAGTACGAGGTTACAAGTTGTCTCGATAATCGTCTACTGTCTACTGAATAGATGAATTGTTCATAAGAACAGTGAATTTTTGGCTTCCTCATTCCTAAAGCCCTCGAGTAATATTGGTATGATCTCGACTACCTTAGATATAGGCAAAGTTAACCAAGGGCGCTCTGTGCTGTGTATTGCAACAGAAATTTTCTGCAAGTTTTCCTTTAAATCTAACGTTAAGTGTTTCCATTTTGATAAACAAAACTATTCCACTTCTTTAATTGGTACATTTATTCATCTAGATCTAGGTGCCCAGATGTAAGAATTAGTTTCTCTCTTTGGTACTAGTTTTTGTGTGTAAAGTTACCGATGTCCAAATTGAATGTGTTACCTAAGAAATAGAGCTTAGGGGAAGACATACAGAAGTCCATTTACAGCTCTTGTATACTTCAGTGGATTCATCTCACTGAAGTATCAGTTTCTTGCCACTTGATAGGTTTACCTTATTCCACATCAATTGTACAACCATTAAAAAAAAAAAAAAAGGCTCCAGGGTATGGATTCTGTGTATTTTGGTACACACAATCCCAGGATGAATGAGTGTCAAGTTTATATATATATATATATATATATATATATATATATATATATATAAAATATAGACGAAAAACGTATGTCCTCCCTATCCAAAATCACAAACTTTTCTCCCCTCCTAACCGAAAAAAAAAAAACTTCAGGCAGTCAATCGTCCTGAGATTTCAAAATTTGGATTCTATATAACAAAATACTTCAAATCCATATCCTGGGGCCCGGTGCACAGAACTTTTGTGTGTGTGTGTGTGTGTTATAAATGCAAAATGAATTACCGTGTACATTTTAATGAAAGGTAGAGCATCGTCGTCTTTTATCTCATGTACTATTCCAATTAGTCAGTTTATATTTCATAAGTATTTATGTGGAGGTGAATATTATTTATTTCACAACAATAATGAAAGAAGAAAGTGTGTACCATATTGAGCTTGAAATTTTTTGAGACTAAGCGATTTGCATAACTTTTGTTTCATTCACTGCGAAAGTTACTATTGTCATTATTCTGTTTTACACCTCTTATCTGATCTACAAAATCTTTCTCCTTTGATATTTAGTTTATGACAAAAGAAATTTTATCGTACTGATTGTTTTTGCAAGATTATTCTAATGTCTCTCTGTTTTCCAAAAATAATAACTTTGTACAGAAATGTAATATTGATAACTCATTGAAATTAATACGAACTTATTCATTGAAATTAATACGAACTTATGTAAGAAATCATCCAATTTGAATTTCGCTGAGTAATTTTGTTGATTATTCTGTTAAAAGAATGAGAAGTAAATGAAATAGGTTTTAATAGAGAGACTAGAAAAACCTTGGAAAAAAAATAACAAAGTCAATTTTTTTACTTCTGTTTCACTGAGTAACTTAAATTTCGAGATTGCGTATCTAGTAAATGCCATTAAATGAAATAGATTTTACTATTGTTTATCTTGCACCTAATTCTCACTAAGTTAAAACTACCAGCGAAATAGGGAGGATGAAATGCCAAATTAGAGAGAGGCGCATCCATGTGCATAAATTCAGTAATTTTTGAAGTATTTAACTTTTTACATGGATATCAATTTGCTTTAGTTATACAAAATTGAATACCTGAAAACGTAGTGTTGAATAGTTTTTTAAAACAAATTTTATTCAGTACTTGCAAATATTTAGTTAACGCTTAAAAAATAGTCTTTCTGTCAGTTTTATGTAAATATGAAAGTAGATTTATTTCATTTATTTATTTTAGTAAGTTTTTGTTGGCAAAATTGCTTGCATGTCCTTTTTTTTTTAATTTAATCTCGTAAGTAGAGGTAGTAGTTGCTGAGAAGTAGTTCTCCCTAGAGTAATATTGGGCATAGTTGCCTACCAAAAGAAAAAAAAAGACAAAGAATAAAAAAAATGTAACTTGACTAATGTATTGTTAAAGAAAAAAAAAATCAATTTGGTACATAATTAACGCCAACAGTGCCATAAGCTCTAATGCGAACTACTTCTCTTCATTCAGCAGGTACCGGCGGACAGCTTACTACATGCCGTACTGAATTTGCTGTTAAAAAATAAACAAATAGCAAAAGCAAGGCAAAGCAAAGCAGATAAACGGAATCCTGTGTAACTGGACGTCTGTACCATCATTCATTATAATTTTCTGAGTAGCGAGAACATCAGCCATTCTGCATTGTGCCTATATGTGAATTCCAAGTTAACGCTGTATGTATGCGTAAGCTTTTATCTTTTTTCCCCATTTTTTAAAATTGAGTTTGAATTCATATTTGAATGTATGCAAATGTGTGCATGTGATCGAGTGCTTATTTTCCTTCATATATATTATTTCTTGGCCAATCAAGCGCTCTCCTCTCTCTATCAATATATATATATTATTCATGATTTAAATCTTAAGGAGAAAAGATCAACTGAAAGATGTAATCAATTATCCCCCGAAAAAGACAGAAAAAATAATAATATAACTGCCTTACACTAGCGTAAGATTTTTCTGTGTGATATAACAATTATTCATTGAGTTTCAGACTTATGTTCCATCTCAAGTTTTTATCAAAGCAGCTACCTTAAACATTATAACCGTGTCTCACAACTTACGAAATAGATATAATATTGATTAAAACGGTATAGATTTTAGCGCATGTAAATCAGGCTAGAAACAATATTTATTTTAGTGGGAGTTCTCAATTTGAAGAGTAACCAGCTTAAGGTTGTGAATCAATTGGCATTGTGAAATGGCCAGATAGAAATTAACTTGCACTCGATATATGTAATCCTAAGTGAGTTTATCCAGTTGAAATAATAAAAAGTTCGTGTTAGCTTTTTATGTCCGGTTGAAATAACAAGGTGCGTGTTGGTTTATAATTGTTACTTTATCAGTTACAGTAGTTGTTAAGAGAAATCAGTTTCCGATACCAGTTCGGCTTATTTTATTTGCACGTGTGGTTTGTTTAATCAAAACTTGACGCGTTTTTAACTTTTATTTTCATAGTTATTAGGAATTAAAAACCGGAGAAATGTTATTGGAGTTCTCCAAACGGGTAACAAAAATGTTTAGCTATTATCTTGAGTACTGCGGCACATCGTAATTCAGTTTATATGCGTCTACAAAACTCAATTGTGGAGGCTGTTTGAGCGTTTTACTAAGTTAATTATTGTAATTGAAATATATTGTACTATATAGTTAAAAAATTATTTTAGTTGTTTTCCAAGTTGTGTACAGTCAGTAATACTTCGAAGAATCCGTTGAGAAAATCTTTATTACTGGACGGACACACTTTTTTTTTTTTTTTTTAATTCAGTATCGAAGATAAATAAAATCCAAATTTTCAGATTCATTCAAAATTTAAGGAAAACATTCATTTCTTTACGTTAGACAGCTAAATTGTACTAAAATTTAACATGAGAAAACGACTTAATGCGGGTTTAAGTTTGAAATTAATATAGTTTACTTCCTATTCCGACCATGATCATAATATTCGTAAGTGTGGCGGATGTTTATAATACAACATACCGTATGAATCTGAACGAATTACATTTATCTATTTACATTATCGATTATCTGACCAGACTATTTGTATTTCGAATGTCTGCTGCGATCAAAATTCGAGACGGAAAATAGGTTTATGAGGTTTCTGAAAACTTAAAATTACACACATAGGCACAAACTTGAAAATAGAAGTTAACAATCAAAAGCACCGCATTTTATATCTTAAGTTAAGACACTAAATTTTAAGAGTATCAAATCCTGCATATGATGTAATATCAGGTAAGTAGAAGTATACAGCTAAGTGTGTAATCAAAAATAAAATAAATAAAGAAAAAAAATATGTATGCTTAAGTCTTCAGAATTTTTTCAGTTGTTACAAAAAAAAATCAGCTTTTGTTTTACAGTATTTAGTGTAAATTTTTACTTGTAATGATTATATTAATAATTGTTTTCTAATTATATTAATAATTAATAAAACAAATGTTTAAATTTAAAAATAAAATCTTGAACATAACGAACATTTTGTGGAATGTGAATGTGAAGTGAAAAAATGGAACAACAATTTAAAAAAAAAAAAAAAAAAAAAAAGAAAGAAAAAAATGTAATTTACTACCTGGTTCTTCCGCTGAACCAATATATTTTTTGTGTTCAACTATGTACAACATATGGTGTAAGCGCTTTTTTTCTTTTCAAACAATTTGTCTGTAGACTATAGTAACTATATTTAACGTCATGTTTAGTGAATTAATATTTGTGAAATTAGATTAGAATTAGAAATAGATGTTACATACACACACAAACCTTTAACATATATCCCACATCGTATAAAACACTGAACATTTCTGAGGTGAAAGTAAGTTACTATATACATTGACATCATAATTGATACATTCATATACATACATACATACACATACATTCGTTATATAAATACCTTAAAATACCTGTGGAACCTTTCCTAGCATTCCAGTTTTCCTTTTAGTTTTCTTGGAGGGAGGGGTTTCAAAATAAAAACAAAAAATAGTCAATAAGAAAAAGATATCTTAAAAAATATATATATATATACCAAAAAATATGGGGGAATATAAAAAAAATGTAAAAAAAATCAAAACTGTATAAGAAATTTGGCTAATAAAGGTTCATTACTATGTCAAGAAATGTTCATTTTTGTTTGTATTTCATTATAAATCTGATAAATGCAAATATGACTTGTGTTCTACTTGACGGTAAGTTTTTACTCTAAGGTAGAATTAGATGAACGATGTTTTCTTCAAAGGTTCGAAAGCGTAGCTAAGGTGAAGGAATTCATTAATCGTTAGGAGTTCAAAGAATGTATATATACAGTAGTTAACTCTTACGTGACTTCCTTTGAAGTCCAAGTAACTATATATACACAAGTATATTGAGTGTTCTAAAAAAAATGGCGTCAAAGCAATATATATATATAATTCAAGTCCTCGACTGGAGAGACAAATTGCACTATGTGGTAACGTCACAAATAAAGAACCATAGATTAGATCTACTAATCTATCAAATAGTTATATCGCTTCTTTCCAGATGGCAACTAAAGTCAATATTGTTTGACACTAGCATTCCTTATTAGTGTAGCAGTAGATTCAACTTCTTGTATTCGTAGAGTAATGCTAATGGCTCTAAGTTAATCTGCGACGTTGCCACATTGTGAACTTTTGATTCCCCGTAGCGCTGAAGGAGACCCCGGAGGTCATACCATCATAACTTTTTCGCTTTATTTTGGCCTGTAGAATAGTGCTCTGTGGTCCTTGGGCGCAACTTTCAGAATACCCAATATATATGTATATATACAAGATGTTAATGAACTATTCCAACAAACTGTAAGAGATGATTTCTCACATCAAAATAAGTCAAAAAAGTTCCTATGGACCTGTGGGAAGAAGTGCATAGTTTCAGAGCTAGGGCTGTCCAAACTCGCGAAAAAGCCAAATTTCAGGAGGGCATATTTTGAGTTCGAGAAATCGTGGAGTGGTGGTCCTTATGAGTGTAAAGGAAGTCAAGCATATAAAATCCAAAAATGCATATTACATCAATTTTCAGTGGGAGTGCAGGGTATTCTGTACAGGGTGTAATTCTCAAATTTGCTCTGAATGGAGTTTTCAGATATACCCTGATTTCAAGAAAGGTCCAAAGTAGGCAGGAGGTAAGCCTTGACAATCTACGTCCAATGCCTCGGAGGGAAGTTGGAAGTGTTAGGAACCGGCAGCTCCATTTGTGTGTGCGTGCGTGCGCGCGCGCGCGGAATAACTTGTGTTGCGATGTATTTCGTCACGGTATATTTCACATTTTCTTCGCTTACAAGCGTGAAAGAAAACATCCGTGTGCTTTTTCTCGAGTACAAGAGACCGTGCTGTTGACGATCTTTAAGACTTATCATCGCGCCAAAGGATTCTGTGTTCACTGCCATCAAGGCTCATGGTTTGCCGACTTTGGACCAATCATAAAGTCAGATCATATCTCAATAATCGGTTGATGGCATGTGTGGGAATTTCACCCTGCAGGGAATACTCCGTACACCCATTGAACATTAATGAAATACGCATTTTTGAATTGGGATATGCTTGGCTTCCTTCCTGATAAGGACCACCACTCCACAATTTCTTGAATTCGAAATAAGGCCTCTTGTGATTTGGCTTTTTCGCGATTTTGGACAACCCTAGCTCTGAAACTATGCATTTTTCCCCATAGGTCCTTAGGAACTTTTTGACTCATGTGAGGAATCACCTCTTACAGTTTGTCGGTATAGTTCATTAACACCCTGTATATAGATAGTTACCTTGGTTTAAATGTAGTATTGTTTAAATTTATCTTTGGAAGCTTATTAGTCTCGTTTACTAATATTGTTTTTATGATTTTCAGTTGAAGGAAACTTATTTGTGTCAATAAGAGGAATGGGGTGAAATGACGTCTTTCTTTATTGAAGAAAGAAATTTGAAAATACAGGTTTCATTTTTTTTTTTTTTTTAATTAATAGTTGAAAGGTTTTTCAGAGGAACACCTTTGTTTCCATCAAGATGGTTTGTCTGTTAGCTATCAGAACCATCCTCCACCTTTTACGGGAGGTGGAGGGAAAGAAATGGAGGAATCCAATGTTTTTCGTAAAAGAAAATATCAATTTTCGAGCTCCCTTAAGCTATGCTTGCTTCAATTGGGATAAATCATACTGTGTATAAATCTTAACCTATTCTACGCATTTTGGTTCTTGTTTCATGTCTCTAGACCAATTATGGAGTGAACTACAGGGATTTGATAGTAACTCTTATGAATATCGCATTTCGCCAGCAACTCTTATGAATATCGCATTTCGCCAAAGAACTTGCTTGGGCTCAATGGGGATTACTTAGGTGAACATACTGAGACTCCTAAAGATTAAATGAGGATGTGTTACCGTGTTGCAACACGTGTGAGAATTTCGCTTAGGCGTCCGCTGAACTCTTTCCATCTCGTTTGGTAAACACTTCTGAACATGTTACAATGCGGCAACAATGTAATGTTATTGGCTGTTTTTGCAGAAACTCTTCATTGTGTGTAACACTTTGCTTATTAACTACCATCATGACGTTTGATTTCCAAATAGTTTTGAACTGTCAATTCGTTTGTTTTGATCCGAGCATGAGTACTCAGATGTTTATTTGCAGACGTCAATGCGTATTCCGTATGATATGAGACTTTCTAATCTCAAATTACATTCGTATACATGGTTCAGTTGTCAGGGAATCAGATCTTGGTAGAGATAGTAATCAGATATGTTAACCCAAATCAAATTATAAAGGCATAATGTTAAAGAAAATACTAACATCAGAAACTATGCGTATTTGTTGAAAAAAAATACAAGATAACTTGGGAATAAATGCACTTTTCATATAATGTAAACAACTGTTGAGTTTTGTAACAATAAAAACATATCTGTTCCATCAAACAGTCTGAGACAGCAGCGACATAAAGCTCGCGATCCCTCTTGCAAAAACTGACTCCCAAGAGGCAACGAATCCCGGCAGGCAGTTAGTTTTTGAACACATTGTTTTTAGGAATATGATATAATCCATGTTGATGATAATTCAGGGAACTGTAGAGCGTGCTAAGAATACTTTCTACTTCAGGTCAGGTGATTTTAGCTTGTTTTGTCATTTTTGCGGTATTTTTAACGTCGGAGATCGACTTGCAACATTAGAGGACCCGTTACCATAAGACGGGGTTACTTTGAACCTGATTTAAGGAATTTGAAAGAAAATCGCATGTAACTTACAAACGTAATGATTTAGAGCACGCGTGTAACGTATTTTAAACATATAATAGCTAGATATACAGTGAAACCTCTCAATAGCGGACACCAATGGGACATGAAGTTTTGTCCGTTACTGAGAGGTGTCCGTCATAGAGAGGTTACAGAAATTTAATTTCTCATAAGGGTAATTCTATGCAAATATACAGTAAATACATTATGTATGGGCGTAAATACGTAAAATTCAATATGAAAATAGTCTTATTTAGTACAATTTGAATTACTGGGAGAGATGAAGGAGAAATTCATTTCTATAAATCATAGCCTATTATTGCTGGGCAATGTTTAACGAAAAAGGCATGCTTTTTCCTCTACAACGGTAATAAAACTCACTAGCAAGTGTCCTCTAAAAATCCTCAGTACGATTGCAGAAGAAACATGTGTGTGTGTGTGTGTGTGTGTGCGGCATCTTCGTTGACAAAATGGATGAAAAGGCAAGCTATTGGGGGTGCATATTTATTGACCCAGGCCCAATCACAAAGAATACCCTTTTACAGAAAATAAAAAAAAAGGAAGCCGGGAAAAAACCAACCCAGACTTGTTCCAGTATCATGAGTAAAAGAAAAATGTTTCTTTTCCAAAAAAAGTAAGAGAGGTAGCATTGCTCGTTGAAAATGTTGTTGTAAAACAAACAATGTTTGTTTTGTTATCTATGAAATTGTCGGTAAAGATGCAAAGACCAGAGGAAAGGGATTAAAATTGTTAGGGAAGGGAAGATCTTTCGCATAGAATTCCTGGCCTTACGACTAACCTTGCATGAGTGTTATTGCTTATTGAAAATTTTCTAGGATTTCTGCCAGAAAGCAGTTTATTGCGGAAAAATTACAAGTTCAGCTGTTCTGTTTGAAGGTTCACCAGGTTTGGACTCGAAAGATACACTTATGGGGAAAAGACTTTTCTGTATACTGTAATATATCGCAGAACCGAGAACAATTCCTGTCCGTTATGAAGAGGTTATTCAAACGTTTGGGGAGAAAAGGACTGTCCGCGTCCGTATCTGAGAGTGTCCGTAAAAGGGAGGGTTTTGTTCCGTAAGAGAGCATATATTTTTGCCGGGACAAACAAATCTGTCCGTATTATAGAGGTGTCCGTTAAGGGAGGTTTCACTATATAAGGAAAACATTTGTGCAAGTGCATTAGTAAACATTCAGTATGACCATAGTTATTGAAATATAAACTTTAGTGCAAAGTTACCCCATTGGGGGGATATTTTGCACAACATACAAAGAAGTATGCTCATCATATTTATTTATAATATGTTTCAGATACAGTACTTGGCCATTTTACACTGAAACATTTTAACATTTTAATAACAATTTGAGCTCAAGATGGTACAGCACAACAGCAACATTACAAAAATAGCTTATTTATAGATGATCTGAAAGTATACTCATTTGAAAAAAACTTCTACAGTCTCTGGTAACTGATTATAAAAACTGACAATTCGTTTTAGAAGGGACCTTTGGACATTATCAACTCTCGCCCCTCGAATGTAAAAGAGAACACTAGACCGTGCTGTTCTAGCGGGTACGCGAAAATTGATCTGACCTAATAACTGTTCACACAATATATGGCCATTTACAATTTTTTTGCAAAAATAATTAGGTCAGAAATTTTGTTTCTCGCTAGGGGAGGTTTGATATTGAGGGACTTTAAAACGTAATTTTTATTGGAAGTGTTCGGAGGTGAGGTACTCGGTAGGATACAATGGCTAAAAAGAAATTAATTACGGAATTTATTTATTTATATTTAAATGAGTAGAGCAGACCATAGACCAGATAGGAGAACAATAGGAGAGGGGAGGACATTGGTACGATTTTTACTTACTCGAGATTCTAGAACATATCATCAACTTAATAAACATGATCTTTTTCCTACTTAAACTGTGTTTCTTTAGCTACATTTACAATGTACAATATTGTTTCTACTAATGTCCTATCTGGAATAAATTACATTTTACGAAAGATATGCAATCTGTACCAATGTTCCCCATGTAGGGGCAGATTGGTATGAGCAAAGTGAAATATCACACACACTTTTTGATAATAGAGATAACGTATTTTTTTTTTTTATTTTTCCATGGAATATATTGAGATACAATATTCTATTAAACTTTCACAAACTCAGGTATTTTAACGATAGATTTAAGGATCTACAACAGCAAAAATGCAAAATAAAAACATGTTTCATAAAAAAAAATGTGAAGATTTGTAAGAATCTTTAGTAATTCAACAGATCTAGTTCAACCTGTTACAAAAAATAATAAATAAAAATAAAATGTCCACTACTTGCTTGTGTTCTCATCAAAATTTAAAAGTTCCGCCAGCTATTTACAAAGATAAAAACGTACTATAAATGAGGTTCTGTATCTATAAGGAAAAATAGAATAAATAACCAAGGGCTACCTACAGTTTACAAAATTTTGACATCTTTCTTACCTCAGTTACTAACTAAAAAAGATGTTATACTTTTGGTTCGAGCGTCTCCTTGTCTCCAAAAAAGGCGGAGCTTTGCTATTATAAAGGTAACCAAGAAAGTTCTGCCGCTTTTTCACCCACAACATTCGAACGTCGATATGTCACCTAAGACGTACCTGGAAGATAAAAAATAGTCCCATCAGCGTCGACGACCTTCTGTCAACGTTCTGGAAGGCCATGGATTTCATCGCGGTAGAACAGGTGATAATCGGATGGTGCAATGTCCAGGGAGTATGGCGGATGCAGTAGTTTTTCCTATTCAAGGCATAGAATGGTGTCCCGGGTCATCCTAGCCACGTGGGGCTTAGCGTTGTCCTGTAACAGGAGGACCCCTCTGCGATTCAGATGTGTTCGCTCCGTAGTTTTGAGATATTCTTGAATACAAACCAACTGGTGACAGTACGCAGCTGCATTGATGCTCTGACAAGCTGGTAGCAGTTCCCGATTCACGATGCCACGAGCATTCCACCAAACACACAGGAGGACCTTCTTTTGATGCATTGCTGGTTTCGGCTGTTTTTGAACCGGTTCATGGGATGCTAACCAATGATTATGGCGCAGTGGAGCTTCGTGCACGACACACTTCTCGTCACATGTCAACACACTGTCCAGAAATGGCTCCTTCCTCAGGCAAGACAAAAAAAAAAAAAAAAAACGGGTATCTGCTCGCTTTCTCGGATCCAGTCATGTGGAACCCATCGACCCAACTTGCAGTTCTTCTCAAGTTGATGATGGGTGCCGAATGGTTTCTTCACTCACTGAATTGTAGTCTGTCCTCACATGTCTGGCTACTGTTCGCCTTAATCGCTGCCTGAAGATCTTCATTTTGCACATGTGTTGATCTTCCGGCACGTGGTGCGTTTTCCAGTGTTAAACCGCCTTTGCACTGTTCACGTGGTCACGACACTCTCACCGGAGGCCTGGCATATCTTCTCCCTTGCTACAGCGGCGTTTGACCTCAGTTTGAACCTGTACACCATACTCGCCCTTAGGGCTCTCTCTGGAGGTCCCATGTTTACGCTGTCCTTACGCAAGTTCACTGTGTAACTGAACTGCCACAATCAGGCAGTATGTTGGGTATATCCACACTAAACAACTGACCTTCGCCTTATCTCTATTCGCATTCAACTCACGGTGTGAGGGCCAATTGAACACAGACTTCCACAAAAAGCCACAGAACTTTCTTGATTACCTTTATAATAAAGTTTCAAGACCTTTGCCGAATAAGTTTCAAATTGGTTGCTGAAAGTCGAATAAATATTACGCTTACTATACGCTGGCTTTTAGTGTCCATGTACAAGTTATATATATTTGAGGTTGATTTTGTTAGAGATGTGCCTATTAAAATCACTCGCATGTTATTATGACCTGGGGGGAGGAATCTTAACATTTTTGCTATCATGACTCCTAAATGGTTAAACAGTTTTCCATTCGAAAGTTTGTGTACCTATCGGCTATATCTATAGTTTCGGAAAGTCGGAAATATAATAGGAAAGTTTTCCATATTTTGGTTAATTTATTTTTATGCTTTGATTACGGAAATCAAGCGATCACACAAGAGGTAGCCTATATTATTAGTAACTTTTTCTACTTGATGTTAATCACAATGAAAACTGATACATGGGAAACGCACAAAGAGTAGTCTACCCTTATAATTACAAATGGAAGGAGTAGATTGATATAGAGCAATGGGAGCACATTCCACCCCACATGCATGTGTACTAATGTGCCCCAACCGAACTTCAGGATCATTAATTCCTAAACTGAAAAATTACTCCACGCAGGGTAATTGCACATAAATGAAATTATTTGTAAAGTATTACACTTCTATGCAACATACGTAAGTTTTCAAAAATCCAGTGCGTATTACAAATATAAGCTTACAAAGACATAAGTGAAAATGTTTGCTCTAAGAAATCAAGTTTTTTTTTTTTTTTCCACAGAAAACTCTACGTCTATCCATCAACTGTGCCTCACAATGTTCGTTTGTCACCAATGTTGCCAAAACCAAACTGTTGTCCATTTACCTCTTCACAGTGGAAAAATATCTACCTCGTACATATGTGCCCCGTGTACCAATGTTCTCCCCCTCTCCCCTACGCAAGTGGGAGCAACATATGATTTATAGAACAAGGAATTAGGATTTTTTTGTCAGTGAATCGATAAAGGAGTTCCAGTTTTCTCATAGCAGTACAAGATATTGCGTTTATATGATCCGCAAAAGTAAGCTTACTGTCAATGATAACACCAAGATCTCTGAAAGAGGAGACAGGATTTATGTTCTTATGACCAATTCTGTAATTGTGGTGTATGGGTTCCTCTTTTAGAGAAATCGTAAGAGAAGCACATTTTTCAATGTTTAAGCTGTTTGCAAGAGTTACACCAGTTGAGAAGAATTTACGCATCATGCTGAAGAGCAAGAGCATCGTATTCGGATTGAACTTGTCTGTAGAGTTTACAATCATCAGCAAATAGAATATTGGTAGAGCTGTTTGTGAACAAAGAAGGCAGATCGTCCATGTATAAAAGAAGTGGACCCAGAACACTGCCTTGAGGAACTCCAGAAGTTACGGAAATAGTCAGGAAAGTAACCTGAAACTGAAACTCGTTGTCTTATTACTGAAATAGGTTTCCAGAAGACTATTGCTTGTTCAGCGTATGCTCTAAACTCCAATAAACAAAATAGTTGTGTCTTTCCGCTTGTCACAAATAAGATTGGTTAGTGATGTATCACTCACTCCCCACGGGGAGGAGAAATTATATACAGTCGCTCACATTAATATTCGGTTTTTATTAGGAATTGCCAAAAACAGATTGGATTTGGATAATAACGTAATTTATAAGGCAAAAGATACGTGAATATATATTGAACTCTGGAAGAAAGAAAAAAAAAGTGACACAAAATGCTAATCAATGCTTGGTAACAGGATGTGAAACAGATAATGGGACAAACATACCTCCTATTAATATTCGGTTTCGATAACACCAACGCTGTTTACTCGCTTCTGTACTAACACCGTGTGCGTGGGTTTTCTCGGGGTTCTCCCGTTTCCTCCCACTTTCTTCATTCTACCATTTTCATTCATTACTCATCACCGTCTCCTTTAGCCTAACCGGCATAACCGTGGGACGTAAAATTCAAGAATTTCATTTCATTTCATTTTCGTTTCTGTACTATGTAGAGGGCATGGTATGGTGACAACACATGTACTTCAGATGACAGCAGAAGAGAGGTCATCGCAGAGGTGCATAAGCAGCACTAAACGTTGTGAATCAAACAGGTTACATGGACTGGCGAGTATGGGTAGAAAAGATAAAAATAAAAGTGTCGAGCAGTGGCAATTGGTGATCTGTCATCATGCACAAGGGCGTAAATATGCTAAAATAGCTGAAATATTACGCATTCCCAAGAGTACCGTTAGAGACATTGTCAGAATGTATAAATATGAAAGTAGAATAGAATCCATACCACAGATTGGACAGCCCAGGAAATTGTCAGATAGTGACGAACGTGCTGTTCTTCGCAAAATTAAGAACAATCTCAGGCTAAGTGCAGTGAGTTTTGTGGCATCCCTAAACTCCGAGTTACGCAAGAACGTTATCGCAGAAACAGTCCGAAGAGTGTTTAGATATTCCGTGTTTCATGGCAGGGTACCAAGTAAGAAACCGTACGTAAGTGAAGTCAATAGAAGACAAGGTTTAATTTCGCACGAGAACATGTGAGTAAGTCTTATTCGTGGACGAAAGTAAATTTGAGGTGTTTGGTTTAGACGTTTTCCCACCAGTCTTCCGACTAAACCACATGTTCTCGTGCGAAATTAAATCTTGTCTCCTATTGACTTTACTTACGTACGGTTTCTTACTTGGTACCCTACCATGAAACACGGAATATCTCAATACTCTTCGGACTGTTTTTGCGATAACGCTCTTGTGTAACTCGGAGTTTAGGGATGCCGCAATACTCACTGCACTTAGCCTGGGATTGTTCTTAATTTTGCGAAGAACAGCACGTTCGTCACTATCTGACAATTTCCTGGGCTGTCCAATTTGTGGTATGGATTCAATTCTACTTTCATATTTATATATCCTGACAGTGTTTCTCGGTACTCTTGGGAATGCGTAATATTTCAGCTATTTTAGCATATTTACGCCCTTGTGCATGACGACGGATCACCAATTGCCACTGCTCGACACTTGTATTTTTACCTTTTCTACCCATATTCGCCAGTCCATGTAACCTGTTTGATTCACAACGTTCAGTGCTGCTTATGCTTCTCTGTTATGACCTCTCTTCTGCTGTCATCTGAAGTACATGTGTTGTCACCATACCATGCCCTCTACGTAGTACAGAAACGAGTAAACAGCGTTGGTGTTATCGAAACCGAATATTAATAGGAGGTATTTTTGTCCGATTATCTGTTTCACATCCTGTTACCAAGCGTTGATTAGCATTTTATGTCACATTTTTTTTTTTTTTCAGAGTTCAATATATATCCACGTATCTTTTGCCTTACAAATTACGTTTATTTGACCATTTATTCAAATCCAATTTGTTTTTGGCAATTCCTAATAAAAACCGAATATTAATGTGAGCGACTGTACGTGCATTTTGTCAGTACTGTCTCGTGTTGTCCAGATACTTAGGGCAGCAGCAGAAAAGGAAGAAAGAAACTCGAAAGATTAAAAAGATGATTAGAATTTCGCTGGTAAGCAATTGTTGCTGTGAGTAAAGATTTTCCTGTATCTTACCACAGTACTCACAGAACCGGGATTCATGTCAGCTATCTTTCAGACTTAAAAGCAGAACACGCCCCCTACAGTTGAATTGGCGCCATAATTACTGCGTATGCTTAGTGTTTATTTCTATTGTTTTCAGTAACACTGGATTGCAGTATTATTAGATAATCCGTATTATATTTTTGTCATTGATAATTATGCAGCAGTTTTATATGGAGCTTCATAGTAAAGGTAATCATAATATACAAACTATACTGCGGAGGAGTACAAACGTTGGTAGGCTAACAGCAAATCAGCGAGATTTAGTTTCACATACCTTTGTTTATCGCAGTTTAGAGCTTAGCCCGAACAGGGTTTAAGTAATTTGCCATGTATATTCAATATATTAAATATGAACATAATGTTTCTGTGCAATGTTTTCCCTTCAGTATTTATACATTTCACTTCCTACACAAAACTGCATGCAGTATGAATTATAGATATTTGAAAAGAAAATTATGTATTTCTGGTACCGGCACAGGAACCACGTTCTATAGTTTAGCGTATGCCAACTCAAAAAGGTAGTCCCGTAAATTGATTTGCTCTTTATGTTCAGGTAAATAATCCCAACGGTATGGGGCTTTCAGGCTGAAGTTGCCCAAATTGCATGATTTAAAAAAAAAAAATCTAATGTTAGTCATTCCTATGCCTTTAATCTTCAAGTCTAGTGATTTCTAAAAGTAAAATTTAAAAAAGCTGAGTGAAGCCCCTCTCAAACTATTTTTGCGTTCGTAATTTATTTTCCAAAAAGGAATCCCTTCCGGCATTATCTAAGTAAGAAATTTACCTAAAATTAGAAGGCAGGAGGTCCCAGCATTAGTAATTTTATTGGGCAGGTGCAAAGTAACCCCGACTAGAGGCTAAAACCGCCTTCTCCCAGTTTTGTTTTATTTATTTACTTGACTTTAAAACGTTTCACACTTCAATTTCAACTATTGCTTCTGGATCCCATTACACACAGTAATATTCTACGAAATACTTGACTTGGGTGGAAATTCTTGTAGGTGATATCTTCCAAATTTTGTCGGCCTTTACAGTGTCTACTTTCCATACCTCTACAACAACAAAACCTCCGGGTAATTAGAACTGATGTTAACCGCCACCATCATAGGCAAAATACAGTTAGGTGTTCTATCTTACGGTGGCATTTGAAACTGTTTACAGTTCATGGTTTTACTGGCAGAAGACTGTGCAACTCTTTTCATATTTTGTACAAAGTAACCTCGTCTTACGGTATATTTACAAATTACATTTGCTTTTCAAATAATGTGTATTTCAAAAAATTTTGCTCAGTGTATGACAGCGGTCATTGTTTTTTTTAAAGGATTGGACGACACACCCAGTACTATCGACAACACGAATAAGAAACCTTATATAGCCTACCTAGTAGTTTCATATTTGGTTTTGGCACATAGAAACATTACCTACTTCGGTTCCTATTAGCTATTGTACGAGAAAAAATTCTCGGTGTCTCAATATGATGAGTGAGGGACCATCTTAGGAAAATAGTTTTCGTTATGTATCAACAGTTTAATGCAACAGTCTACCTAATGCTTAGTCAGTCGAAGCAGAATAGTCTTTTTTAACGCTCGTTTGAGTTCACACGTGCCGTAATAGGAGCGTTAACCACTTTGATTTGCATCCTCTGAGTTTCCTATATATATATATATATAAAGAGTGAGAGCGAGGAATATTTCTGATCCGTGATATTCAGTATGTAACGTTCGAGAAGAAGTTAAAAATCTAAAATACAGAATATATCTCTCTCATGTGGGAATACAAAAGACAAGAAAAATAACAAAGTGGTATTTTGCGCGGCCAAGATACGCAGGTAGATTTATCATCATAGGGTAAACATTGCTTCAATGCTGCTAGCTTCCAAGATAGATAGGTGGCCAACTTACAGAGTAATAACGAATGTCGTATTGGAAAATGCAGGTTCAAGACGAACCAGGGCAAGATGAGCAGGTGGCCAAGTTGACAAGTTTTACTGTACATTGTTAGTGAGCCAGTGAGAATATTCTCTCCGATAAACGCTACCTTAACGAAGACACGTGCTTGATACAGTAGAATTTAGAACTGTCGGCTGTAGTTTACTACTAGAAGGGCCACCCCTGCCGAATTTTCAACAATAACTTCGAAATTTGAAGGAATTTGTTTTTTCTGGCCAGAGTTATCTTTGGCTATGAGGTACCTTTGGTATAAATATCACATCAATCCGTGTAAGGGCACATTATACCGCGTTATTCGGCTATATCTTTTGAAATTCAAATGTGTAACAAATATGTATTACACTTTTACATATCTTCATGTTTAAAAAATAAAACTTCTGAGGCTGAGTTTCGAACTTTCAATCTTGAAGTTTCACAAGTTGTTTATGAAGACTGAGTGCCTCATCACACGCTCGGCTACCGTCGGCACAAGTACTTACAGCTTATGTCCATATAAAGATCGGAGAAAAAATTTAATTTCCTCTGTACAGATTTGTGTGAATTATGATTGATCTAGTTTTACTTTTTTTTTTTCACTTAGTCTCTGAAAGGAATTCCAGGATTTTGTAAATAGAAGTGTACCAAAGACAACCTCGTACATGGTTTATTTGTTTTGCTTGAAATCACGTAGCCAGTAGCTGTCCTCGTAAAAATAAAGTTTCCGTGACCAACTGCATCTCTCCCTGAATTTAAGATGACAACTTTCCACAGGAAATGCTGAACTACACCTAGTTAACCCTTCATTTGCTACGCCGCTACCTACAGTGCTCACCCCAAATTCCATGGTTTCGGAAGGAATCACTGGAAAAAGTGCTTAACTTACAAGATGACAAATATTTTCCACAACTGCCTACCATTACAAATCTCCTATCATCAGCTGTCAGCAACAACGAGAGAAGGTAATAGTCAGGGGCGCACTGGCAACCATAGGGCCCACCCTGCTAAACTAAAATGAGGGCCCACTGTATAAAAATGTAAAAAATGTATTTGGCATTCTTCATATGTATTACATATAAAATTCCATCTTCGAACCTATAAATAGTATCCCATATATTCATACAAAAGCAAAACATTAATTACAAAAAATCTGAAGTAGGAACATTTTAATAGTAACTCATACAGTGTGTAATTGGCATTATCATTTTTTATTGGCATTATCGTATCAAACCTGATCTGACCCGTTTGAAAGCACTACGCGGGAGCAAACAGTTCAGTTAATTTCTTGTTCGCCTGTTAAAGTTGTGTAATTTCAAGTAAAAATAGCCATAAAAGATAAGCTACAATCGACTGAAATCATCCAAAGACGTGGTGTATACATTATAATTTATAAACACCTTAGACAAAAAAACAAAAAAATACCTGGCAACTGTCCTGCAGTACTCGAATGAGTCACATCACGCTCATTTGTTTCTTGGGGCTTCACAGATTCAAATAGCCTACGTTGTTTTGGGTCAGATGCAGCTTTTTGTAAATCACATCTTCGTTTGTGTTCTCGCTTTTTAGCACCACTTTTATATTTTTTCTTTACAGTAATCTTACAATCACTCCTACCATCCATACTGACACAACCACATCTGTCTTCCACGACAAACGACACATAACTGGTGTTCCAATAATTGAATTGCTACTATCGGATTTGCTCTTCGATGTAATATACAAACAAAACACGAGCCGAGGGCAGCAACTTCATAGCAATTGTTTGAGGTTTGCATAAAACAATCGTTGATAGTGGCGACTAATTTCTTTTCGCTTTACCGCACTGAAAAAAAAAGTCTGATCCGATTTCTTTCTTCGAAGCTTGCTCTGAGGATAATGCAGTTCAAAAGCGTTCCGGCTCCACCTCCACTTTCCACAATATCTACGAAACTATTGTTTCTTTAAAAGATCGCCACTCGCCGGCTTGTAAAAGGTTCGGAGTAGGCAATGGTATCCAAATCCAATAACAGCCTGAAATCTACTGTGTTTCTTATATTTTAAAAAGTAGTAATTAACGTGCTCGTGTTTAACATTGCTGTATCACAAACCTCGCTGTTGCAAGGTTTTAGGGCCTGATTGTCACTTACGTCAAGTTGGCAACCACACTTGTAGCCACCACCCTAATATAATCACATTTTTGTGTGCTCAATTTGTGCTAATTTATGCTGCAGTTATCAGAATTTGTGCTACAATAGTTACGGAACTAAGTGAAAAAGAAAGTTGGTCGCCAATTTGATGTCAAGTTAGCGACCACATTGTCAAAAACAACTCCTACCATAGAGACATTAACAAATTATTTTGTGCTCAATTTGTGCTGATTTATGATGCAGTTATTAGAACTTTTTCTGCAATAATTACAGAATGAATTAAAAACAGGTTGGTCACCAAGATAACGTCCAGCTACGAAGGGAAATACTAAACTTTCAGCGACCACCCTTTCTACACTTGAAAGAAGAAATTAATGCTTGCGATGGAATTGTCTCTCGATGCTTATATTTGCGCAGCACAAAGAAGAACTTGTGCTCGCACATTTAACCAGATATACGGCATTAATAAAAAGTAGAGGGGAATATTAAAATTTCAGCGACCACCCTTTCTACACTTCAAAGAAGAAATTAATGTTTGCAATTGAATTCTCTCTCGATGCTTGTATTTGTACAGCACAAAGCAGAATCTGTGCTCGCACAGTTAACCAGATATACGGCATTAATAAAAAGTAGGACACATTAAAATTTCAACGACCACCCCTTCTACACTTGAAAGAGAAAATTTATGCTTGCGGTGGAATTGTCTTTCGTTCTTTAATTTGTGCTGCCCAGAGCAGAATTTGTGGAAACACAGTTAACCAGATATACGGCATTAAAAAGTAGAGGGACATTATAACATTTCAGCAACTACCTTTTCTACACTTGAAAAAGGAAATTAATGCTTGCGATGGAATTGTCTCTCGATGCTTGTATTTGTGCAGCACAAACCAGAATTTTTGCTCGCACACTTAACCAGATATACGGCATTATTAAAAAGTGGAGGGACATATTAAAATTTCAGCGACCACTTTTTCTCCACTTGAAAGAAGAAATTAATGTTTGCGAAGGAATTCACTCTCGATGCTTGTGTTTGTGCAGCACAAAGCAGAATTTGTGCTCGCAAAGTTAACCAGATATAGGGCATTAATAAAAAGTAGAGGGAAATATTAAAATTTCAGCGACCACCCCTTCTACCCTTGAAAGTGAAAATTAATGCTTTCGGTGGAATTGTCTCACGATGCTTGTATTTGTGCAGCACAAAGCAGAATTTGTGTTCGCACAGTTAACCAGATATATGGCATTAATAAAAATTGGAAGGAAATATTAAAATTTCAGCGAACACCATTTCTACACTTGAAAGAGAAAATTTATTCTTAAGATGGAATTGCCTCTCGATGCTTGTATTTGTGCAGCACAAAGCAGAATCTGATCTCGAAAAGTTAACCAGATATACGGCATTAATAAAAAGTGGAGGGACATATTAAAATTTCAGCGACCACCCCTTCTACACTGAAAGAGAAAATTAATGCTTGCCGTGGAATTCTCTCTCGATGCTTGTATTTGTGCAGCACAAAGCAGAATTTGTGATCGCACACTTAACCAGATATACGGCATTAATAAAAAATAGAGGGAATTATTAAAATTTTAGCAACCACCCTTTCTACACTTGAGAGAGAAAATTAATGCTTGCGATGGAATTGTCTCTCGATGCTTCTATTTGTGCAGTAAAAGAAGAATTTGTGCTCGCACAGTTAACCAGATATACGGCGTTTATAAAAAGTAGAGGGAAATATTAAAATTTCAACGACCACTCTTTCTACCATGAAAGAGGAAATTAATGCTTTCGGTGGAATTGTCTCTCGATGCTTGTATTTGTGAAGCACAAAGCAGAATTTTTGCAAGGAAAGTTAACCGACAATTCCATTGAAAGCATTAATTTTCTCTTTCATGTGTAGAAGGGGTGCTCGCTGAAACTTTAATATCTCTCTCTACTTTTTATTAATGCCGTATATCTGCTTAACTGTGCGAGCACAAATTCTGCTTTGTGCTGCACAAATACAAGCATCGACAGACGATTTCATTGCAAGCATTAATTTACTCTTTCAAGTGTAGAAAGGGTCATCGCTGAAATTTTATTGTTTCCATTCACTTTTTATTAATGCCGTATATCTGATTAACTGTGCGAGCACAAATTCTTTTTTTGTGATGCACAAATACAAGCATCGAGAGACAATTCCATCGCAAGCATTAATTTTCTCTTTCAAGTGTGGAAGGGGTGGTCACTGAAATTTTAATATGTCCCTCTACTTTTATTAATGCCGTTTATCTGTTAACTGTGCGAGCAAAAATTCTGCTTTGTGCTGCACAAATACAAGCATCGAGAGCCAATTCCATCGCAAACATTAATTTCTTCTTTCAATTGTAGAAAGGGTGGTCGCTGAAATTTTAATATGTCCCTCTACTTTTTATTAATGCCGTATCTCTGGTTAACTGTGCGAGCAAAAATTCTGGCTTGTGCTGCACAAATACAAGCATAGAGAGACAATTACATCGCAAGCATTAATTTTCTCTTTCTAGTCTAAAAGGGGTGGTCGCTGAAATTCTAATATTTCCCTTTACTTTTTATTAATGCCGTATATCTGGTTAACTATGCGAGCACAAATTCTGCTTTGTGCTACACAAATACAAGCATCGAGAAACAATTCCATCGCAAGCATTAATTTCTTCTTTCAAGTGTAGAAAGGGTGGTCGCTGAAAGTTTAGTATTTCCCTTCCTAGCTGGATGTCATCTTGGTGACCAACCTGTTTTTTTCTTCATTCTGTAATTATTGTAACCGGCCAGTTATAAACTTTTTATTTGTGTTGTACTTTGGTTCTAAATTCAACTCTTAAAGATGAAAAAACAGGAAAAGATTCCTTTATCTAAATACAGATTAAAACTATAATAAAATGTTAAGAATTATGTAATTTGTCTGCGAATTCGTTTTATGTGCTGAAGACAGTTTGACTTACATAATGAACTTCCTCATTATGTAAATCTTGCGTTGACAGATTTCTTCGTCTGAACCAAATTCCGACTTGTACATGAACCCGAGTTTCTGGGTCATTGCATGGATCTACGTCACTTTGGGTAACAACCTCAGCAAAAGAAATAGTATATAACCTCACGATATTTCCGGGATAAAAAAAGAGCGACCAGAGATTACATCGTCGATAGTCTCAATGTAACTAAGTTATTTGAAACAATTTTGTCTTTAGACTTCGAACATTAAATTCTACATCAGATAAAATTCGGAAAGTCACTGTTGTGTCAATAAGGACTTGGGCTGAGATTGGACCTGGAGTGACTGTCGTGGGACAATAATCTTCAACAAGAAAATCAGGTATGTGCTTAAGAAATCTGTCAACTGCCAAAATGTCTCTACACATAAACCAATTCACAAACATCTCATGACTTCACTAAAAATTAAAATCAATCACACATTTGAGGCTTGTATCTTTTATTCACGCCTAAAATTTCCTAGTTTATTTAATGTTACGTAACACTTCTATCAGGAGTATAGGACGGAGTCGGTTATGTTTAAGAAAGAAAACCTCTCGCAATGTACCCCCATTAGGATAAACCTTAAGCATAACCACATTATTGCAGCAAAAGTTCTAATAACTGCATCGTGAATCAGCACAAATTGAGCACAAAATAATTTGTTAATGTCTCAATGGTAGGAGTTGTTTTTGACAATGTGGTCGCTAACTTGACATCAAATTGGCGACCAACTTTCTTTTTTACTTAGTTCCGTAACTATTGTAGCACAAATTCTGATAACTGCAGCATAAATTAGCACAAATTGAGCACAAAAAATTTGATTATATTAGGGTGGTGGCTACAAGTGTAGTCGCCAACTTGACGTAAGTTGATTGTCTCAGAGACGGAACCTTTTCAAGTCGATAAACGTGAAGAATAAGGTCTGTTCATGAAAGTTTACGTCTCTTTTATGCAAAACACAAGTTTGCGGGAGTTACCCTGCCATATTTTTTATGCTGGTAGGTTGAATTGAGCACATCTTTTTAAAAATGGTGGATGGGGCCCACCCTGCATTTGCAGGGTGGTAGGGTGGGCCAGTCCGCCCCTGGTAATAGTGCATCTATTGACAACTCTAGAAAGGTTCCAGATAAACAACGGTGCCCTACTATCTCGATAGCATACAGTCTGAGGCGAAGGTTAACATCCCTCCCCTCACACATTCCTCCAATATCATACCCGCCATTGCATAGTGCCTAAGTGTTGAAAAACGGAAAGCAAATGTTCAATGAAGCTTCCAGAGTTCTCAGTGACGTAAATATGTGATCATCATACCAACTCCTTTTCAATGCGTAGATACATACAGAAAAAAAATGCTAAGGTTTATGTGGAGACCACTGTTATTGCAGATGCATGGACATGTTATTTCCTTGCATTTTTCGATAAGCTATATTGCACATTTCGTACTCTAAACTGGATATCTTATTTACGTGGAAAGCATTCTCCCTCTTTCTTTCTCATCTTAATGCATACAAACTTCATGTCAATGCCGGCAGTTCTAACTAATTCTAGATCGTATGCATTCCTGAATATTAGTCATTGCCAGTAATGGAATCGCCATGTATAGAAATGTTAAATGAAATAGGCGGTGCATTCATCTTCCTTCAGGAAGTGACATTTATTGATTTCGAGTTCTTACCGCAATATCGCATTTATGTGAACGTTGGTGAAACGAAAAGAGGTACAGCCATTGTATGTAAAAAAGAAAGTATTGAGGTGATGAACAGGGCCGTGTCGAAGGGGGGGAGGCGACGGGGCGATGGGGGTGAAAAATTCGGGAGAAAAAAGGAAAAAAGATAGGAAAAATTGCTTGGAATATATGTATGGGGGCGCCGTCGTATACTCTCGCCCTGGGCGCTGATTTTCCACGGCACGGCTCTGGTGATGAATGTTTATTTACCATCTGGCAGAGATATCAACATAACTTGTAAAGGTATTGACGCTCATTATATGTATGCGTCGGCTGGCTCCGATAATATAACTGTCCAAGGACAATTTTACAGTGGAGAAATTCTCCCGCTGTTTCCCAATGTATCCAACAAGATTATCCTTGCTGGTGATTTTAATACGGAATGCAGACGATTTGATACGTCCTAGACATTTATGCCCTCTGCGGGACTCCCAGCACTTTTGTCATTACACTTTAGTGACGTATGGGTACATCACAATCAGGATTAGCAGTTCACGTTTAAAACTTCCAATACGTAGTCTTTTAGACAGGACTTATATGATACTGGCGTTAATATGTCACAGGTATTCATTTATGCGCATTGTACTCATCAGTGATCATGCTGCCGTTTCATGAACATGCAAATATGCTTCAAGTGTCTCTCCGACATTTCGAAGAACCTTGCGAAATTTAAATAATACGGATGAAGATACAAAAGGCATTTTTCGTCATAAATTGTCGTACTGGTTATGTCAACGTAATTATTACTCAAGAAACTTGTAATTCAGCGTATAAGGACAAATATTTTTGCTAACTCCAAATACCTTGCATTTCACTGAAGTTTATTATAAACCATTGCTTAATTCCACTATAGAATTGTTTATAATATTTGTCATATTATCTTCTATATTTTCAAGTATAGATGCATTATTTTTCATTTCTTTATATAACGAAATTTAATGCCATAGTGATATTTTGCACTAAGGTTTCTGTTTCGTTAAGAACTAAAGGTGAGTATTAAATAATATTTGTATTTTTTTTTAACTTAACAGAAAGCTATTAAAATTACTCTTCCTGTTGATTACAAAATAAATAGAAATATTATTTTAAAGTGGTTAAAAAGGAACCATGGCAACATGATAAGTCATCAATTACCGTTGAGTTCATTTTTCTAGTCGCTGCCTTAACCTAGATTTTTGGGTAATTCTGACCACACTGTAATTTCTATGGGTGGCAACACTGAAAATTCTTCCGAATCGTATTTTCGGGTGTAAGATAGCATTATGTATTATTGTGATAAGTTACATTTCGAGATCTCTATTCACTTACGAAAAATGGGCAAAAAAAAATGGTTAGCTTTTTAATAATTTCAGTAGTCTGCCCCTAAGTTAGAAAATTCAAATATCAATTCTTAAAATTAAAAAAAAAAACTTACAATTGGATTCCAGTGTTTCTATTAATAATGTTTTAGAAAATGTCACTCACATAGTAGAAACTTTAAGTTTCTATCTAGCTTATCCTAAATAGCATGTAGTAAAAGAAGGAGCTGCGGTGACTCAGTGGTAGACCGTTCATCTCTATGGTGCATGGGGTACCTGGTTTGATCCCAACCTGCTCCAAATGGATATCGTGGTGGGCAAACACCATGTGCGTGGGTTAGCTCGGAGTTATTCTATTTCCTTCTGCATTCTTCACTCCACCATTGCATTCATTCTCATCATCACCGTCTCCTTTAGCCAACACGCCAAAACAGCATTTAAATTTATGTTACCATTATTATTATTATTATTGGGTTTGGGTAGGGCTAACAACCTCATCCTCTAAAAAAAAATTGGAACATGGAATATTAGGAGTCTTTATAGGATACTGATCCTCGCCAACAATTTTTTGAAAGAGAAAAATTTTAAATATCTCCTTATGTTGTATTATAGAGAATTATACACGAATATTCTCAAAAAAAAAAAAAAAAAAAAAACGAGTTTTTATATTATCAATTTCCTGCGGGAAAACTTCCGGATCCCCACTTGACTGAGAGATGTCCAAACCCGAGAAGATCCGCCCCCACAGAAAACAATCCTAAATCCGCCAATACTCAAAACACATTTATATGCATTAAGGCAAGAAGACACACACATACATAATGAAGAAACAATTCAATATGATATCAAAATATAAACTAGATGAACTTTGAAGACATCTGATTTCAAGAACAAAAGGTAGAAAGAGGATAACAAAAATGTCGATGTTGTCAATTTAGAAATTATTTCTACATACGAAATATTTTTTTTCTTTATGTGCAAAACTATTCGTCAATTACTGTGTATAAAAATGAATTTATTAAAGGTATTTAGCATCTACTCTACAGTGACGGTACGTCTTGATCACTGAAAAACCAGAGGCAGTATGGCATACCACTGCATACCGTCTCACTTTGATCACGGGACTGTTACTAAATATGGAAGTTAGCATCGCGCATTAGTCAAACTAAATACAACGCTAAAAACGACTCTGTAGCTATATAGGGCCCAAGATCTTTTGTACTTTAATGCATTTGCCAATTTTCAGTTGTTCTTTTAACGCTTTGATCGTTATTTCACTATTAGTTTGTTTACTATAGATTAAGCCACGTTCTGTTACATCGTATATTCTTTAGTTCCAGTAGTAGTCAAACTTTTTGATTCAGTTATCTACCTCAGAGTCCCTTAAATCTTAGGCAATCTACCACATCCCGGTTTCTAATATCATAGCCTCTCATCGTGGCTATGTGGTTAGCGTATGTGTACATAAGAGACCCGGGTATGATTTCCGCTGGGAGCTCATGTGGTTCGGATTCCATGTTAGATCCACATCTTATACAGTTTCGGTGCTAAAGGGGACATTTAGCTTCAATCCAACAAATATACATGACGAAAATTTAAAAATAAATTAGAAAAAATAATTATAAAAAACTAGCAGCGTTCACCCCGCTTCGCTGCGGTCACCCCGGAACGCAATAAACTTTGTTACTTAGATAATTTTTACTTTTTCGCTTTCAAGTGATTTATAGCGCCTGTTAGTTATGTTAACCCGCCGAGTCACAGGGTCATGCGGGTTGCATATAAATACGTTTATTTTTATACCTATGATGAACTAATAACAAAGGATTTCTACGTATGGACACCTGAATGGTCAATTATCTCAAGACACTGGTAATTGAAAATTAAAGTGATATGATAAAAACCATCTAGGGTCCACATCCTAACAACCCCCCAAAAATGAAAGAAATCGGTTCAGCCGTATTAGCGTGATGAGCGTACAAAGGATTTTTTGTACGTATTGACACCTGATTGGTCAATTATCTCAAGACACTGGTAATTGAAAATTAAAGTGATATGATAAAAACCATCTAGGGTCCAAATCCTAACAACCCCCCAAAAATGAAAGAAATCGGTTCAGCCGTATTAGCGTGATGAGCGGACAAAGGATTTTGTGCGTTCTCTTTTATATATATAGATATGCAGCTTATTGTTGTCTCGAACGCATTTTGAACTTGAAAGATGGGAACTGCATTTCTTTCGAGAGCTGAGACAAAGTTAGTTTGCTTTGATCAAACACAAACGAAGACACAATTTTGACCGATCAATATTTTGACTTGACAAAAGTAGGTTGAGCCAGAGAATGGTGTCAGACAAAGAGCTGCAGTCAAGGGCGGACTCGTAACCATAAGGAAGGGGGACACATAGCCACGATGCTGACGTCCTCATTACCCCCTATCAATCAATTAATCAATCGTAACTATAAGGCGTAAGGGCCATCCTGCTAGCGTAAAATGGGAGCTCAATATATTAACCCTAAAAATATTAAGCCTACCTTCTACGTGTAGTACCAAGGGGGTGTCAAATCGTCCCAAGCCTTTTCCAAATGATTGTTAAACTAGTATAGCCATTGAATTTTAGCCTAAACTAATAACAAACACTGAAGTAGTTCTATTTTACATTTATCGTAAATTGTTAAATATATGGCACTACTTCTTTTATCTAGTTCACTGCAGTATTTCTTTTATCTAGTTCAATGTATTGCTCACTGAAAAAGCTGCAATCCCCCAGCAATATTATATGCTATTCTTTGGGAATATAGAACTTCTGTGACAATGTTCGCAGATGAATCATATTCAAAAATGTTGAGTTTCTAATACTATAAAATTCGTACTCTAGAGGCCTTTTCCTTCACTAGACCACTGTTTTGCACTTTAAATTTATCTCTGGTCTCTGTAGCGGCGTACACAAGGGATCGAGATTTTAACACCCCTTGGGCAAGATGATATATGAAAATAAACACTCACAATATTAGGATACAGTATATACACGAACATCTAATATTATATGGACTTGGGAGTTCACCCCCCGTGCTAGACATGCTTCTAAGTACGCTACTGGATCTGTGGTAGGCTCGCGATTCCCAAGTGTGTTTTAGTCCTTCATAACCTTGGTGTCCATGAGAGTGTACAATAAAATCGATCAATCAGATGTAAACATGATCAAAGCAATTATCAATCTATTACCTGATATTTGTCTTTCCGTTCGGATGTTTCGGAAGAAAGAAAAAAATGGTACGAAACCGTAGTAGTTTTAAGCAGTTCTAAAATTAAATTTAGAAATCTTAATGGTCATATGGACCATGTTGCGACCCATTACTGGGTGGTACACGACTTCCGTAAAGTTATGAGAATATATTCTCTTGTATGAGAGAGAGAAAAAAGCTGAAGAGTAATCAAGCCGTAGGTTAAGCCTAAACTTTCAATATATTCTCTTCTCCGTAGATATATAGCTACTGGTATAGCGTATTATCTATGTTATATATGATAATCACATAAAATTAGCGCTCGCCCCCGGGTGGGCTCCAACCACCAACCTTTCGGTTAACAGCCGAACGCGCTAGCCGATTGCGCCACGGAGGCTTGCTGTTTACCATTCTAATGAAGATGGCACACTGCCACCTATAGAGAATATTGTGCCAACCTGATGCTTGCTTTGATTAAGCGAGAAATATCAATTTCATGTCTGAAACTTTTTTCTATTTAAATAATGGGAGGAAACAAAGCATCACATTCAAGCTTTTTTGATATACAATAAAGCAAAAATATAATTGACAAAATGTCAGGATTATGTACACAGTAAATGTCCTTACCATGATAGAGAATTTCTGAGCTCCAGTGGCGCAATTGGTTAGCGCACGGTACTTATAAGTCAGCACTTGTGGGCTATGCCGGGGTTGTGAGTTCGAGCCTCACCTGGAGCAAATGTTCTATCTTTTTTCTTTCTGAGCAGTGCCTAAAATTGTAAATATAGTAAATTATTCATTGCAGCTATGGAAAATTAAAGATTGCTAATAAAACTCCAACTGACCAAAGCTATATATATATATATATATATATATATATATATATATATATATATATTAACTAACTAACTCTATGGCCTATGGAACCCGGAGGTTCAATGCCGCGTTCACAAAAGCTCTCCACTGACTTCTATCCTTAGCTAACTGCATCCAGTTTCTACTTTGTATTCCAATCTCTGCGAGATCCATCTTAATATTGTCCTCCCATCTGCGCCTAGGTCTTCCTAATGGTCGTTTTCCGATTGGTCTTCCAGTCAAGACTTTGAAAGCATTTCTACTTTCTTCCATTCTAGCTACATTCTAGCTACAATACAAATATATATATTAAGATTATATATTTGTATTACAATTTCTGCTATGTAACATATCCTTCCTCAGACACATTATGAGAGAAATATGCAATTTTCACAGCTTATATACAATCTGAATGCAAGACATACCCACGTAAACTTTTCATTTGCTCTAAAATGTAAATTTTCAATTAGTGAGATCACTTTCTCTTTTTGAGCACCTGTTATGAAACTTTTAATTAGATGTTTGTCACTCACACTTTCTATTCGCTATTGCCCATCTGCTGTTCTCTATTGTACACCTCGTGTTGATCCTTTTAATTCTTTCTTTCTATTTTGTCTATCATCTTTTCCTATAATTCATGTATTACAAGTCCACTAGACCAATTCATCAACTTCTCCTTCCCATATTCCTTAATCCACTGGCCTTCTTTCCACTTTTTTATTACAATCTTTTTCTTCCTTTCTAACCCTTTTATTCCTTCCCAATCTATCTCATGTCGCGTTTCTTCAATGTGTTTATATATATTGCGCTGTTCTCTCTTTTTAGTCTGGCATATCCTTGCTGGCATAGTCTGGATAAAAACAACATAAGGACGATGTTGATGGAAATTGTAGTCACACAGAGAGGTAACTCTAAGGGACTTATTCCGTGCCAGCGTTCGCCAAATTTACGGAGCGCTAGTAAACACAAAATTTGCAATATATTCATATATATATATAAAACTACGTCATTCTTGGACACACTACTGGTACCAATCTAGTGTGAAAATGACAATACACTCCAGTGCTACACATGCACAACAAAAACTAGCGTGCAGATTTAGCGTTGCGTTCATACAAATTGTTACGGAATGGGACCCGAAGTTGAAAAACTTGTTATTTATGGGAAATGCGGCGTACGACAGAAACTACGGCTTAGAAACCGTTCCCCTTCTACGCTGCTGCCCTTAAATAATTTAATCATGCGCCAAATAGACAATGGTCCTTATGCAGAGTCGTTCTGGTGACTGTTCTCCATTCTAAGATCAATCTCTATGGTTCGGAGCGTCTTGAACAATGAACACCATATATTAAGGTGGTTCCCTACGTGTTCCCAGTGCTTTGCTAAACGCTGATTAAATAGTGTGGCGTTGCCAGATAGTGTCAAGTGTTTACTTATACCATATAATAAACGAAGTAATCATGGAATTCTGCTTGGATACTTACTGCAGAAATTAATTTCCGACCCTTACCGCAATTCCACTTCTCGAACTGCAACGCTAGAATCCAGGAATTTTCTTATTGTGACTACTACAATAAACGTACAAATTTGGCAAAAACGCATTATAACGTACTGCGCAAGTTTCGTCTCAAAAATCTATTTCCTTAAATGTAAATTAATATTTAAATAAAATATGAAACATAACACGAGAAACAGTCAAACAATATATCTATTTCGTAATAAGATCGTTACTTTAAAATACTTTGCACATACAAATGAACATTTCGTAAAACTGAGCGCTTCTAGTAAGATCTTACAGCAAGTGCCATCTTGTGTGCTCATTGTAAAACGAATCAAATATTTTCTTTTATTTGTTACATTTTTCGATATCAGAAGAGACAACCAAATGAATCAGTGTCTTATGCTGTAGCTGAAACAATACTCTATCTTATAGTACAATATTTATAATATGTAACGTTTCATTGCCCAGTAGTTAAGGCAATGAGCTAAAATATATACTGACTTCCGGGTGGTGATCCACCTTAATCTTAATATTGTTGTGTATGTAATTTATTATTATTATTATGACTAGAACGACAAAATAAGGAAAGAAAAGCCACATAGTAGAAACTATTGGTAGGAACAGATGGGATATATTTTATGTCAGATGCTTCTTAGAGAACAGTGATGCCAACCTGAACCTTATAAAATCCCATCTCAAAAGGCCGAAATTCCCATTTTACTCTTAAGGTGGATCACTAGGTGTTTTCGGTGCTATGCTAAACACTGCTTGAATAGTGCGGCGTTGCCAGATAATGTCGAGTGTTTAGTGATTCCAGGTAATAAAGGAAGTAATTCTGGAATTCTGCTTGGATACTTACTGGAGAAATTAGTTTTTGACCCTTATCGCAATTCACAGCTAAGTTTCACTTCTCGAACTGCAACACTAGAATCCAGGAATCCTCTTATTGTGACTACCACAGTAAACGTACAAATTTGGCAACAACGCATTATGGCGTTCTGCGCAAGTTTCTTCTCAAAAATCTATTTCCTTAAATGTAAATTAATATTTAAATAAAATGTGAAACTTAACACGAAAAACGATCAAACAATATATCTATTTTGTAATAAGACCGTTACTTTAAAATACTTTCCACATACAAATAAACATTTCATAAAAGTGAGCACTTCTAGTAAGATCTAACAGCAAGTGCCATCTTGTGTGCTCATTGTAAAACGAATAAAATATTTTATTTTATTTGTTACCGTTTTCGATATCAGAAAAAGCAACCAAATGAATCAGTGTCTTGTATTGTAGCTGAAACATAACTTTGTCTTATAGTACAGTCAGCGACTGTAATAAGTGGAGGTTGGATACATAAGAAATGATAGCTTTTTCCAGTAGCAGGATAGTTTCACTCTATGTCTGATAGCTGGACAACCAACATGACAGCAAATACGTGCCCGAAAACATAACATGCCAGGATATTCCTCCACTTGGAGGAAAAAGTATTACTATCTGAGAGCATCACTTAGAGAAACAACCACGAGATAAATCTGCAGAAATTCCATTCACTTTAAGATCAAAGAGATAGGAATTAATGCAAAGGAAACAGAAAAGAATAATACGCATCATGTAGAGACAGAAAAAGTATGGAAAGCTAAATAAAATGAGAAAAGAAGGAAACAGGGAAAGGAAAGAGCAAAAGACATGGGAATAAATTAAATTTTAACACTTAAGGATAAACAGTGTCCGTCTTTCCTTCTGCCCCTGTATCCGTCCTGGTTTTTCTCCCTTCATAGGATAAATCTCATTCAGCATCAAACGCGAACATCAAGGAGTGTTTAACTCCTTGAAAAAAATGTAACTCAGTCCAGGCCGAGACTCGAACCCCGGACACTTAGCATAACAGTCAGACGCTGTAACCACTTACCTACACACGCTATAGCAAGTATGTTTATAAACCAGCCTTTACCAGCGCTATCAAACGTCTTAAATCAGTTATTGTCGGGAGTTACCCCAGTTATACTTGAAGTTTGAACTTTATTTACGGTCTTTAGCCATCTACGGCAACAGCCCCCATGTTTTCATTAAAATAATTTGTTCTGTAGATTAAAATCAAGAATAACTTAATCTATACTCTTACTTACTGTTGTATATATATATATATATATATATATATATATATATATATATATATGTATATATATATATATATATATATATAGAGAGAGAGAGAGAGAGAGAGAGAGAGAGAGAGAGAGAGAGAGAGGTGTATAAAAATCGGATTAATGGGGGTTAAAAGAGTGATTTTGTAACTGCAAAATGGGTCTTCAAGACGGTTGTCGCACCACTACTACCACACACACATTAGAAATAAAGCTTCGAAACGATAACTTGCACATTGTGCCCTGGATAAGTCGGTAAGGTGTCTGCTTATTGAGTAGGCAACTCGAGTTCGAACCTCGAGTACACCAATTACTTTTTCCTTCAAAATACATTTCTATATTTTTATATATGTTATTAATAATTGCTTTCTTGCATTGTTTGTAAATTATCTTAAATTAGTGAAGGTTCAGTAAAATCAAGAAGGTTAAAATACATATATATGATTGTTTTATCCGTATGTAGAGACCAGAGATGGAGCGGGTCGGGGAACCGCGGGTTAACAGAACGTGACCCACTACAACCCCAAACCCACCAGGACCCACTCTGACTTAACAACGTATTACGACCCACACACTCATTCTGCTCAGTGCATTGTAGACAGCTTCTGAACACTGGTGAATTTGTCTACTTTCAAGGCATCCTTTTTCGTTTCATTTGTTTCTATTGACGAAAGAACTTCAGGCAATTTTAGATATTGATATTTGCAATTGTAATAATAGCAATAGGACTTATTTGAGACGGAGCCTGTGATTTCGTAGAGGAGCTAGCTACTGGGAAAAATGTTTGAATCATGTGTAATATATGAATTATTATATAAAAAATTGAATGTGACTATGTGTGCATGATCATCATATCCAAATTGCAAAGTCAAATGAAATGATTTTTGGTATATACTTAAGCCTCAATCTCAACTAGGAAGTTATCATACAATATCTGTTTCATTATGTTACATATTCTAAGAGGGTCCGAATTTTTGCGAAAAATTTAGTATCTCGCAAGCCGTTCAAGTTGGAGAGCTGATATTCAGTATATTAATTTTTTATCTAATATAAATAAAATAAAGAGTTTGTTTGTGTGTTTGTCTGTAAGTCTGTCTGTCTGTCTGTGTGCGGCCTGGGAATCAGACGAGTGGACCGAGAGTTACAAAATTTTGGTCAGGGGTACCTAGCCCAGGCCCCAGATCAAGACGAAGCCGTTTTTTTTAAAAATTTCGAACCAGGGGGGCCTCAGGTGGTTTTTACCGGAACCGGCTTGGGAACCAGAAAAATAGACCGAGAGTTACCAAATTTTAGTCACAAATACCTTGGTCCACGCTCCAGATCAAAGTTAAACGTTTTTCTCAAAATTCGAACCAGGGGGTCGCAGGAGGGCGGTTATCGGGACATGTAAAAGTAGTAGAAAATTTCCGATATTAGTGTCGAATTCATAGTTTTCGCGGTCGCTGAAATCAATGGTGACACTTCCATTAGCAATGAATTGCAAATTTAATAACAAATATATGCGGACCGGGAGTCAGTGGCAATTGGGGAGGGGGGGGGGGGAAGAAATACCGAGACATGTAAAAAAAATAGCCCAAAATTACCGATATTAGTGACAATTCCATAGTTTTTGCGCTCGCTGAAATCAATGGTGACACTTCCATTAGCGATGACTTGCAAATTCAGGTGAAATTGTATGCGGGCCCGGGTCACATGTGTGGGGAGGTTACCGAGCCATGTAACAATTATCTAAAATAACCGATATAAGTGTGAAATCCATAGCTTTTTTGGTCGCTGAGCTCAATGGTGAAACTTAAGATCGCGTTTACTTTGAAATTTAGCCTCAATCAGCTTACGAACGGGGCATAATAGAAGGGTCATCGAGGCAAAGCGTTTGTTTTTTTAAATTTCGAACCAGGGGTTCTCATGGGGAGCGTTTACCGGGACCGGCCTGGGGTCTGGGCTGAGAGTTACCAAATTTAGCTTATGGGTATCTTGGTCGAGGCCGCAAGTCAAAACAATATTTATACTGTATATCGTGCTTGTCAAAAGTTTCGGAACGGCTAAATATCTCGGATAGTATGCGTTTTTTCGAAAATTTAGAAGGTACAAAAGTTGCAGGATATGAAAGGAACTATCGGAAGCTCGTGCCTGTCAAAATATGTGCGGCCCTGTGTGGGACCCAGGGAGCTCAACTTGGATTTTTCAAATGAGAACCTTTTTTTATTGCAAGTTAGGTATCTCCGAAGCAAACTAAATCAAAATATGTACCAAATTTCTCAAAAGTAAATCCCCACGCTAAGCGGGTCTGTATATCCAGGCTCCTAACTATGAAAATATTTACGATCACTCCAACCCCAATCATTTCACAAATTCAACCTGTTGTATATAAGTTATTAGGACGTAAAATTGAATGTAATTTATACGAAAAACCCTTTTATGCATTGCAAGACCTGTAACGTTCAAAAATTCACCACAAACTTATAGTCGTATCGACATAAACAAAACAACAACAAAAAAAAAAAAAAAAAGTGTGGTGTAGGAAACCACTTTACACAAAAGTCAAAAGTGGGCCATTGAAGACATACGAACTGGCCGAGCGGTTTGGGTCACTAGTCTATCAATCAGAAGTTTATGTGTTCAAACCCTGTAGAAAATATTAGTTTTGTTTTTTCTTAAAAGTTTGTTCCTATTTTCATCAGAGAACCGAGAACATTTGTTTGAATAAATCTTTGGAAACTACTTTTCTCTCAAATTCGATTAGAAGCGAACATTATATGAATTGCAAATCTAACATCCACAGCTGAAAACAAAATATTAAGTATGTTCAATATTTCATTATTATCCTTTGATATGTAGTGAAAAATTAATTATAAGCATTGACAATTTCAGAAGATTCTCCCCGGTAATGGTCAATATATGAATGAGAGAAAACTGATAAAACATTATTAGTCCATTTGAGCATGATCGAAGATAATTTATGGCCACGAAGGGGAAATTTATGTCGACAGGGTCCCAAATTCTCCCACAGGTCAGGCCCTGAAATCATCATTGTTTCAAAGGTATCCTTAACTAATAGAATATTATATTTATTTCTCGTTCTACGTTTTTGAAATGGAAAAATCATAATTTTAAAGAGAATTATAATTAAATAAACGTAAAGATTTATAGAACTAATAAAGTAAATACCCTTGTGTAAGTTATCGATTTCTAATCGGATTAAAACTCGAATATTCGTTTGCATCACACTTTAAAGTAAATCCTCTGTATATATTGTTCTTACTGGAAAGCAGGTTTAACTCCAATTACTTAATCAATATTTTTAATGATATATTTTTATTGTAATACTCTTACTATTCAATGTTGTATACACTTCATTTCCCAAAGCAAAACCTCGCAAATGTATAATTGACTAGTAAATATTATCAAATAAATTTTAATTTAGTTTACGTCAATACAGCATTTCCCGATTTGAAACTTCGTACTTTAAATAATAATAATAATAATAAAATCATAGCCATATCTTTATCAGAATTTCAGGCTTAATCAATAAATGAATTCAACGTGGTCTCTATTCGAAGCTCAATTTAATAGAAACACAAAGAGAAACTTCGAGAACAGGTAAAAGAAAAATGTTACTTCGGTGGGATTGAAAGAAACCTTTAAGAGTTTTTTTTTTTTTTTTTACAAATTACAGACAAGTGCCTTAGACACTTTTTTCTTTTCTTTAAGCTAACTGATTCACCAAATGTATCTGACATATGAGTAACTTGTCTATTTTCTACTCGGTTATACACGTTTTATAATCTTTTCCATAACCTTGAACGACAGGAACTCGAACACAAAAACATACACATAGGTATGACAATTAAAATTCCTAACTTCCCACACGGGGAATCGACCCCAGAACCCCATGCACTTGATTCTCATGTGCTAGCCACTATACCAGTGGGGAAAGCGAGAGAAATGTATTTTGTAGTGTCTGAAGTTTATACTTATTTCACCCTGTTGTAATATGTCTATTGATTTTTTAATGTTTACCGTATTCGTTACTTTGAGGAATGATATATATTATTGATATAGGTTCTGTTACATATTCGTCCATAACTATTATATAAATTATCAGAATTATTCATGATATTCCATGGAAATTCACTGTTGCATGCACAGTAGACAGACAGTGTAATTCTAAGGTGAGTTCAACAGAGGTTATATATTCCGCCGATTATGTTTTGTTTAATAGCTATTTAGAAGAGATAGCGAAAACGAGTCTACATAATGAAGATGGAATTTCGGTAAAAGATAGAATGGTGAGGTGTATACGGTTTGGGGTTGATATGGCTGTTGTTGTAGAATCTAAAAAGAAAATTAATAAGATGTATAAAACTTGAGAAAGGCTTGTGAAGAATATGGGATGAAAATAAATGTTAGAAAGACAAAATCCATGGTGATTGAAACGAAGCGATCGGTGTCAAATATAGAAATAGGAGCGGGAAAAAACAACTAGTGACTAGTTTTCGATATCTGAGTACTATTATTAGTGATGATATGACATGCGAACGTGAAATAAAAGCAAGGGTAGAAATGGCGAAAAAAGCCCTTAGAATGGAGGAAATAGTATTTTGTGGGACTAGGAATAAAGTTGAAAAGAAAAAGACTCATAAAATGCTTCGTGTACTGTATTTTGCTGTATTTATAGGACATAAAGATGGACATTACACAAAAATGATGAGAAACACTTGAAGGCTTTTGAAATATGTGCGTGGAGAAGAATGGAGAGAAATAGCTGGGTCGAGAGGAAAACGAATGAGAGGGCATTAGAAATGGAAGGAGAAAAATATTATTAAGAAGAGAAAGAGACACTGTTTGGGTTATTTGTTAAGAAGGAACTGTATCATGAAGGATGTGCTAGAGAGTATGGTGGCAGGAAAGAGAGGGACGGGACGAATTAGACTATATAGAAACAGAATTAGGCTATTGGCGATATCAAAACAGAAAAATTGTATGTGAAGATGGAGAGGTTAACAGAAGATCGTGGAGCATGGCAGTTCTCAGCTGCGGTAAGTGACCAGCTGGTAATGGCGGAATACTTCTGATATAATGATGCTGATGATGCACAGTAGAAACAGAAAGATCCACTTTACTGTAATTGCTAATACGAATCACTATGCAAATTTCTACAGGCTGTCAAAAGACCTCACTCTAAAAGCTGTAGAAAACTATCTGTTACTATGCGAGGGAAAATCATAGATCAAGCAACAATGAGACAAACTGCTATTCAGATAGCTAGGGTATGAGCTGTGACGAGAAAACAGTGAAGATATTGATTTAGCGATATGAAGAAGGTAGTGAATTTTCACATCTTGTCCAAGAAGTAGGAGACCAATAATAATAATAATAATAATAATAATAATAATAATAATAATAATAATAATAATAATAATAATAATAATAATAATAATAATATCAGAAATTTATATTTATTTCGAGCAAGACTTTTAACTGTCATACCTAGGTGGATGTTTTTGTGTTCGTGTTCTTGTCGTTCAAGGTTAATGGAAAAGATTGTAAAACGTGTATAACCGAGTAGAAAATAGAGACAAGTTACTCATATGTCAGATACGTTCGGTGAATCAGTTAACTTAAAGAAAACAAAAAAGTGTCTAAGCCATTTGTCTGTAATTTGTAAAAAAAAAACTCTTAAAGGTTACTTCCAATCCCACCAAAGTAACCTTTTTCTTTTACCTGTTCTCGAAGTTTCTCTTTGTGTTTCTATTAAATAGAGCTTTGAATAGAGACCACGTTGAATTCATTTATTGATTAAGCCTGAAATTCTGATAAAGATATGACTATAATTTTTTTTTTATTATTATTATTATTATTATTATTATTATTATTATTATTATTATTATTATTATTATTATTATTATTATTATTGTTATTGTTATTTAAAGTACGAAGTTTAAAATCAGGTGATGCAATATTTACGTAAACTAAATGATAATTTATTTGATAATATTCACTAGTCAACTATACATTTGCGAGGTTTTGCTTTAGGAAATTAAGTGTATACAACATTGAATAGTAAAAGTATTACAATAAATATATATTATTAAAAATATTGATTAAGTAATTTTAGTTAAACATGCTTTCCAGTAAGAATTATATATACACAGAGGATTTACTTTAAAGTGTGATGCAAACGAATATTCGAGTTTTAATCCGATTAGAAATCGATAACTTACACAAGGGTATTTACTTCATTAGTTCTATAAATCTTTACGTTTATTTAATTATAATTCTCTTTAAAATTATGATTTTTCCATTTCAAAAACGTAGAACGAGAAATAAATGTAATATTCTATTTGTTAAGGATACCTTTGAAACATTGATGATTTCAGGGCCTGACCTGTGGGAGAATTTGGGACCCTGTCGACATAAATTTCCCCTTCGTGGCCATAAATTATCTTCGATCATGCTCAAATGGACTGATAATGTTTCATCAGTTTTCTCTCGTTCATATATTGACCATTACCGGGGAGAATCTTCTGAAATTGTCAATGCTTATAATTCATTTTTCACTACATATCAAAGGATAATAATGAAATATTGAACATACTTAATATTTTGTTTTCAGCTGTGGATGTTAGATTTGCAATTCATATAATGTTCGCTTCTAATCGAATTTGAGAGAAAAGTAGTTTCCAAAGATTTATTCAAACAAATGTTCTCGGTTCTCTGATGAAAATAGGAACAAACTTTTAAGAAAAAACAAAACTAATATTTTCTACAGGGTTTGAACACATAAACTTCTGATTGATAGACTAGTGACCCAAACCGCTCGGCCAGTTCGTATGTCTTCAATGGCCCACTTTTGACTTTTGTGTAAAGTGGTTTCCTACACCACACTTTTTTTTTTTTTTTTTTTTGTTGTTGTTTTGTTTATGTCGATACGACTATAAGTTTGTGGTGAATTTTTGAACGTTACAGGTCTTGCAATGCATAAAAGGGTTTTTCGTATAAATTACATTCAATTTTACGTCCTAATAACTTATATACAACAGGTTGAATTTGTGAAATGAAATTTACTTTTGAGAAATTTGGTACTACTCAAAGTTATAGGATGTAAGTACCAGGCGAGTAAATTAAATAACATGCAATGCAGGAAAATTACATAAAGATTAACATATTATACAGTAATTTCGCCCTGTATATTCAAAAGTATGTTAATAATAATAATAATAATAATAATAATAATAATAATAATAATAATAATATTATTATTATAACCTTCACTGTATAGTTTTAACTTTAACGAATTACTTACGTCTTCGTGCGAGTGGACATTGGTTCTAGTCCGTTGGGGATTATTGAACACAGAGGTTCTTAACACAGTTTGGCCACAACTGTAAGTCCTGTCGTTAGGAGCTCAGCTGTTCGTTTTAGTGTTTCGTAGCAATTATTATTGTTAATGTTTAGTGCTGAAATTACTGTATAATATGTTAACCCATTGCTGCCCCTTGGCAACTTAAGTTGCCATGGCAATTTTTCGTCATAGCGCAAAAAACTCATGGATTGACATTGCTAGTTGTAATCGTAAAGTAACTTTGGGGTCTGTTTCGTTATAGAATTGTTACATTTTCTTTGTATAATATATTGATGCGGGATTAGCACTGTTTTTTGGGTACAATGTGTTTTAAAGAGAAAGACTCAACTGGATTGATTTGAAAGACTCCAGAAGGAAAGATTAAGGGTCTGTAAAGGAAGGATTGATTTGATTTTAATAGTTATGATTTTCCAGTGTATTTTCTCCTTGAAAATTGTAACTTTTCAAAATGTTCCCTTTTTCTTGAATATGTTGCCTGTTGGAAACTTAAGTTGCCGGGCTAAAAAAACAAGAAAAAACTAAATATTTTTCAAAAATATTTTAATATATATTTTAGAGTACTAGTAAGACCAAATAGGCGAAAAAAACTTTTCAAAATATAAGTGGGAAATTCTGGGCACTAATGGGTTAATGTTTGTGTACTTTTCCTGCATTGCATGTTATTTAGTTTACTAATGGGCACTAATTTGTTTCCAGGTCAACGAATAAATTAGTTTCGGCGTGCACTTAGAAGGATTAATTTTAAATACTTCATAAATAATATAACTCATATACGTTTTGTTACCTTCTTAACTGAGTTTAATATCCACTCATGAGAAGCATACATAATAAGATGTCTATCTCTACACACACTTATTCATTATGTATCCATAGCAACGACTCTTTTTTTCTAATTTACGATTACAAAAGAATAATCTGTTGATATCTCTATGTATCTTTTTTTCACATAATACTGCTCCACTAATTCGCCTCTGATCACCTTCTTATAAGCTGGCACAGATTGCCAATACTATATACAACCACATAACAACGTTATCGTTGTATTATCTGTCAGGAAAGTAAATGTACACCTATTTTTCGAGTCTGCATTCCTGCGCTCCATCCGTGGAGAGTATGAGAATTAAATCAATCAAATGTTTACTGAGGGACAAAAAGAAAAGTTTAATCTCAATAAGACATTGCACAAGGCACAAACTGTGAATACGAATAGTGCATAGTGTAAATAAAGGACGACACCGAAAGAGAAAGCCAGAAACAGCTGTTAAACTTAGAAAAAAAGAGTAAAAATTGTTGAAGTGGGAACATAAAACACAAACATAACAAAGACGCCGACAACTAAACGTTCACCATGCCATGATCTTGGTGTAGTGGTTGAGGTACTGGCTTACAAATGCAAAGGTCGCCAGTTCGTATCTTCGGCGAGGACATTTTTAAAAATTGTTTGTTACTAATACATGCAGTTCATAAGAGATGCTAAAAGAGGACGTATTTAGTTTTTCGTAGCAATTATTATTGGTAATGTTTAGTACTGATAATACTTTTTGTCCTTGCGTATTGCTTTTATTCTTTTCTTCATTTCAAAAGAGAAGAATATCCGAACAAATGCCACCAAAATTCCTCATATTTTGAATGTAAACACCATTTGCAATTAGTAAAGAATAAAAATTGAACGTTCCGATGTAGCTGCAAAAAGTAAAAAGAAACACATGGAAGTGGACCATACTCATGGTTATTAAAAATACAATTTCTACATGCCTTACACCTCCCGACCACGTTTCTACGTTAGCAAGTAAGAGGTTTCTGTTTAGGTTAGGCTGGTCAATAGTTTTGCAAAGGGGCCCGGTTTAGTTCTGACGCACCACGGGTGCGAAAAGGGAGCAAAACACTTTTTCTCTCTCCCTCTGTGTGTCTATTTATCTATCTATCTGTAACGCTACTTGTGAATCCCATAACCACCCTAATTTTCAGCGAATTGAGACGAAACTTGGCACAAACATTAATTGTTCAAATATCTTGATGAGTTCGTTAACCAGAATAATCAGACGAAAATGTTCAAAATGGCGGCCTTTCAAACTCTTAAAAACTTCCAAGGGAACCAAATTTCGCCCATAAATAGGTATTCAGAAAGTTTGAATAACTTTTCCGCTTTTACTGAAATATTTGTGTGCAGAGACTTATTGAAATATTGGACCCGATTAATCGCATAAAGAAGGTTCACGCCCTTTTGCTACGGTCAGGATTTTTATTTTTTGCAGGAGGGGGTTATTTTCGTATCGGAACAAGATGATTGTTAGTGATGATGTGAAATTACACATTGAAAGTGAAGTAACTTGTGAAACGTGTTATTTGAAAGAATAATATAATAAATGTGCTTTCCTCTAACACAGAGAACTGTAAATCATGTATTTCGAGTTCTGGGGCGTGAATGGCGAGGAGTGTTATTTGATTTGCTTTTTAGTAACACATTGCATTGCAAATAAAGGTAGGCAATATTAGTGGTAAGTAAAACAACAATAATAATAATAATAATAATAATAATAATAATAATAATAATAATAATAATAATAATAATAATAATAATAATAATAATAATAATAATAATAATAGTAATAATAATAATAATAATAATAATAATAATAACAATAGTAATAATAATAATAATAGTTGTTGTTTGTGGCAAGGCAATATCTTCCTCAATTCGTCCTCAAACGTAATGATTGTAACGCCATATCTCCCTTACAAACAAAATATTAGCAATTTATATCGAGAGAACGGGAAATTGTAGAGTGATGGGAGCAACGTTGGATAGTAAGCACTTATACTACTCAGAAAAATAAGCGATTTCAATGCAAAATGAACGAAGAGTCATTGTCATGGATAGTCATGTAGCAACGGCAGAGCCGTCTTTACGCAAAATGTCAATAACTTATATCGAGAGAACAGGAGGTGATAATGAGATGGCATTAACGTTGGACACCGTGGACCCATAAGGCGCATCGAAAAATTGGGGGGGAGGGCGCCAGCCAGCCTTACTTATTTCCACATAATAATATAAAATTATATTGTCGAAATACACACACGAGTTAGCTAGCAATATTTCATATTATTATTATTATTATTATTATTATTATTATTATTATTATTATTATTATTATTATTATTATTATTATTATTATTATTATTATTGACAGTGTCTTTTCATTACGTGTGCATGTTTGACATGAAGCATGTTTGACATTACGTGTGCATGTTTGAAAGAGAAGATCCATCATTCGTAGAAAGAATAAGAATAGTCAGTTACTTTAACTGTGAACGATGCCGAAAAATACGAAAAGAGTGACTGCCTGTAGCGAAAATAAACAATACTTTCTCTCAAATGGATAAAAAATCAAGCCAAGATAGATTGGAACTCACATGGTCGGCGCGAACAGCCAGTTCATTGCCCACTTTTTCTTTAACTGACTCACCGAACGTGTTTTAGTAACTTACTTATTGCTAATTTTACTTCCTTCACTCGTTTACCTTGCTTTTTCTAATAACTTATAACGACGGGGACACGAACACAGAAACATCGACGACAGTTAAAAATCATAGATGCTCTCCCGCCGGGAATCGAACCCGGGACACCATACACCAAAGGCGCACGTGCTAGCCATTACACCAGCAGGGAGGGCACGGCTCACCCTCTGTGTCGTTAGGGATTACGACCACTGTATTGCCAGCTATCACTTCTGTGGGTTGTATACTACGATCACATGTTTCTTCTTTGCTGGAAGAGTTAAACCTACATTCTATGTAATACATGAGGTATTTAGACCTACATGCTCTTCATATAATGTAATAAAAGGGTCATGCTGATTATAAGAAGAAGAGCATTCCTTGGACAAAACGGAAACTATTGGCATCAGAAATATTTACCTACGAGGCATGCGCAGTAGTATATTTCGGAATAGTTACTGTTTAGTTCAGTAAACGAAGAAAGGGGTATAAAAAAGCAAATATTTCGCGTCAACGAGACCGACCAGAGTTGAGAGGCGAAAGCAGATGTGTAGTAATGCAACAACTTGGTTAAATTGATATTTGGTTCTTTATTCTGTAGTAGATCGTATCACAACTTTACGGGAGAGCAAAGAAAGACTTACTGACGCTGTCATATAGTAAGCTTTAGTAACACGATCATATAGACACAAATGGATGTAACTGTGAGTACTACAACTTGGATTTAACGAAAGCCGTTTAGATATTCAGTGGTTTGCAGGGTTGTACAAGACACAAAAAGATAAGACACAATACAATTCTTCATACCTCAGCTTCCAGTAACTGGATACATGCAATTTCTGGATAGATACTGAAACTGCTGTTGGATTTTAATACATGATGTATTGCAGGATACAAAATGTTTTGCATTACTTGTTTGTTTGTAGACAGCTACTAACTTAGTGTTGTGAAAGTTTGTGTGTAAACTAGAGATAGCCAATTCCGGAATTATTACTTTCCGGACTTCCGAAGGTAAAACCGGACAAATTCCGGAATTCGGAAAATTCCGATTTTGGAATAATTCCGGAATTCGGAAAAATCCGGAATTGAGACATTTCTGATTTCGTTAACATTCCGGAATTCGGAAAAATCCGGATTTTTTCGAAATCCGGAGTTTTTCTCAATTCCGGACTTTTCTAAATTTCGGATTCTTCCCGAGTTCCGGAATTCTTCTCAATTGGGAAGTTTAACTGAATTCCATATTTTTCCGAAATCCGTAAAGTGAAAGTTCCGCTTCCAAAAAATGAGTTTATTTTGGTTAATATGAAATGTGGCGGAAATAAATCTTTGACCAAGTAATGGCCACTGCTTTGAAAGAAATAGAGAGTATGAGAATTCAAACTGTCATATTTGTAGTTTCGTGTGGAGAAAAAACAAACTTGTGAACCAACGGTTTAAGAAAAACTCAAGTTATTAATGAAAGCTTTGCCGACATCATAAAAGAAATACGAAATACATTTCGAATCGAAGAAATATAACACACAAGTTTGCAAGCGGAGACAAAGAAACCTAACGTAACCAGACTAAAGACGAATCGTTTACCGCGTAGCGATCAAGATCAAGCTGTTTTCGAGGTCGAGTTTCGAGTTGAGTCGAGTTTGATAATGGCTCGCTCGCTCGTTCAGCTCGTTTTAGCTCGTTTTGAAATAATGGCCTGATTAGACTGGAAAGCGAAAGCCATGAGAAATGTAAGCAGTAATGTGGAATACTTTTAGTGTAGCTCACGACAGGGGTGCGTCTCGTCTCGTAATTTTAGTGCATCTCGTGGTTCAATTTCAGTGTATCTCGTCTCGTAATTTTAGTGCATCTCGTGGGGCAATTTCAGTGTATCTCGTCTCGTCTAGATAACGAGAAGACAAGAGTTTTTTTTTATTATTATTACGAGACAACTTCAAATGTCGTAATCACCAATATAAGTATATACTGTAGTTCTTAAAATCAAGGCTGAGACCTGCACGGTCGAATTCTTGAGCCCAAGCAGAAGACCAACTCGGGTAGTGATATCAACCGGCTCGGCTCGTATCAACTGAGCGAACAGCTCGAGTCGGCTCGTTTGGGATGAGCCGATGCCTTGAGCCGGCTCAGTTGGAACGAGCCATCGACTCAGCTCAATTGAGCCGATGGCTCGAGCTTTCTCGGTTGGGATGGGTCCCCTACTCGGCTCATGTGAACCGGTTCAAGCCAGCTAAGTTGAAACTAGTCCATCGGCACGTTTCGATTCAGCTCAACTAAGCCGATGGCTCAAATCGGCTCGGTTGGGTGACCTGTTGGCTCGGCTCACTTCTCGGTTCGGTTCGATAGTGAATGAGCTGTAAGCCGAGCCGCTCGAGCCGTTGAGAAGCCTAAACCCGGTCCCAGATGTTTTGAATATGTTTGGCTGAAGCCTATAACTTTTAACAATTTTTGGCTCGAGCCAAAATACTTGCCCCTTCGGAACTCAAACCCAGAACGTGACCAATGTCCTTCCCTCCTGAAGACTTCTCGACGACCGAGATCGACAGTCAATTAGCTTTTAATATTCACATACAAACCGCATATCTTTTAAAGATTATACACGGTGTTGATATAATAATAATAATAATAATAATAATAATAATAATAATAATAATAATAATAATAATAAAAATTTTAAACTTGCATGAAATAACTGTAATAAATATAACTGAATATCACGCAACAGTAAGGCATATAATAAACTAATTTTTAGGATATGCATAGGTAAATATAAAAGCATTGCTACAAAATACCTACACAGAGCATAATTCAATGAGCTCTGAAATATAATGTAACGAAATAGCCTATGAGATTCAGTCTACAGAGCAATTGTTTCTTAAAGAATGGACATACACTATTTCGAGAATCGAGACAAGAGGGGAAATGTTTACGATACTTTTCGTCTCGTCTCGATTCTCATCTCCAAAGAAAGACGAAAATTTTGAGTTAGCCTTGACCCGTCTCGAATGTAAAATGTTAATTCTCATGTTATTTTATTTGTTTTAGAAACGAGATGAGAAACTCCTCTTCTCGTGAGCAACATTAATCCAAACCGAAATATTCTTTCCAAATGTCACGTTTCTGCTTGTAATTATTACTATTATTATTCCTGAAGATTTGATAGTTCAAGTATTGAAACATCCGAGTATTCAAATATCTGAATATAATAAAACGTATGTTATCGCCGATCAATTGCCATCAAAAATCCTAAAGTAAAAAAAATTACAATATACATTCGCACCTTGACCACTGAACTGCGATCGCTACGCGGTAAAAGATTCGGTTTTAGTCTGGTTACGTTAGGTTTCTTTGTCTCCGCTTGCAAACTTGTATGTTATATTTCTTCGATTCAAAATGTCTTTCATATTTCTTTTATGAAGTCGGAAAAGTTTACATTAATAACTTGAGTTGTTCTTAAACCGCTGGTTCACAAGTTTGTTTTTTCTCCACACGAAACTACAAATATTTCAGATTGAACTCTCATACACCCCATTTCTTTCAAAGCAGTCGCAATTACCTGATCAAAGACTTATTTCCGCCACGATTCATATTAACCAAAATAAATTCATTTTTTGGAAGCGGAACTTTCACTTTACGGATTTCGGAAAATTATGGAATTCAGTAATTTCTAAATTCCGGATTTTTCCGAATTCCGGAATTATTCCAAAATCGGAATTTTCCGAATTCCAGAATTTGTCCGGTTTTACTTTCGGGAGTCCGAAAAGTAATAATTCCGGAATTGGCTATCTCTATTTTATACAGAACCTTTCAGAACACTAAGCTAGTAGCTGTCTACAAACAAACAAGTAATGCAAAGCATTTTGTATCCTGCAATACATCATGAATTAAAATCCAACAGCAGTTTCAGTATCTATCCAGAAATTGCATGTATCCAGTTACTGGAAGCTGAGGTATGAAGAATTGTATTGTGTCTTATCTTTTTGTGTCTTATACAACCCTGCAAACCACTGAATATCTAAACGGCTTTCGTTAAATCCAAGTTGTAGTACTCACAGTTACATCCATTTGTGTCTATATGATCGTGTTACTAAAGCTTACTACATGACAGCGTTAGTAAGTCTTTCTTTGCTCCTCCGTAAAGTTGTGATACGATCTACTACAGAATAAAGAACCAATTATCAATTTAACCAAGTTGTTGTATTACTACACATCTGCTTTCGCCTCTGTCAACTCTGGTCGGTCTCGTTGACGCGAAATATTTGCTTTTTTATACCCCTTTCTTCGTTTACTGAACTAAACAGTAACTATTCTGAAATATGCTACTGCGCATGCTTCGTAGGTAAATATTTCTGATGCCAATAGTTTCCGTTTTGTCCAAGGAATGTTCTTTTTCTTATAATCAGCATGACCCTTTTATTACATTATATGAAGAGCATGTAGGTCTAAATACCTCATGTATTACATAGAATGTAGGTTTAACTCTTCCAGCAAAGAAGAAACATGTGATCATAGTATACAACCCACAGAAGTGATAGCTGGCAATACAGTGGTCGTAATCCCAAACGACACAGAGGGTGAGCCGTGCCCTCCCCGCTGGTCTAGTGGCTAGCACGTGCGCCTTTGGTGTATGGTGTCCCGGGTTCGATTCTCGGCGGGAGAGCATCTATGATTTTTAACTGTCGTCGATGTTTCTGTGTTCGTGTCCCTGTCGTTATAAGTTATTAGAAAAAGCAAGGTAAACGAGTGAAGGAAGTAAAATTAGCAATAAGTAAGTTACTAAAACACGTTCGGTGAGTCAGTTAAAATCAAAGGTGGACAATGAACTGGCTTTTCGCGCCGTCCATGCAAGTTCGAATCTATCTCTGCTTATTTTTTTATTCATTTGAGAAAAAGTATTGTTTATTTTCGCTACAGGTAGACACTCTTTTTGTATTTTTCGGCATCGTTCACAGTTAAAGTAACTGACTATTCTTATTCTTTCTACGAATGATGGATCTTCTCTTTGGCTTCATGTCAAACACGCACACGTAATGAAAAGACACTGTCAAAATAATAATAATAATAATAATAATAATATAATAATAATAATAATATGAAATATCACTAGCTAACTCGTGTGTGTATTTCGACAATATAATTTTATATTATTATGTGGAAATAAGTAAGGCTGGCTGCCCCCCCCCCCCTAATTTTTTCGATGCGCCTTATGGGTCCACGGTGCCATCTCACTATCACCTCCTGTTTTCTCGATATAAGTTATTGACATTTTGCGTAAAGACGGCTCTGCCGTGGCTACATGACTATCCATGACAATGACTCTTCGTTCATTTTGCAGTGAAATCGCTTATTTTTCTGAGTACTATGAGTGCTTACTATCCAACGTTGCTCCCATCACTCTACAATTTCCCGTTCTCTCGATATAAATTGCTAATATTTTGTTTGTAAGGGAGATATGGCGTTACAATCATTACGTTTGAGGACGAATTGAGGAAGATATTGCCTTGCCACAAACAACAACTATTATTATTATTATTACTATTGTTATTATTATTATTATTACTATTATTATTATTATTATTATTATTATTATTATTATTATTATTATTATTATTATTATTATTATTATTATTATTATTATTGTTGTTTTACTTACCACTAATATTGCCTACCTTTATTTGCAATGCAATGTGTTACTAAAAAGCAAATCAAATAACACTCCTCGCCATTCACGCCCCAGAACTCGAAATACATGATTTACAGTTCTCTGTGTTAGAGGAAAGCACATTTATTATATTATTCTTTCAAATAACACGTTTCACAAGTTACTTCACTTTCAATGTGTAATTTCATATCATCACTAACAATCATCTTGTTCCGATACGAAAATAACCCCTCCTGCAAAAAATAAAAATCCTGACCGTAGCAAAAGGGCGTGAACCTTCTTTATGCGATTAATCGGGTCCAATATTTCAATAAGTCTCTGCACACAAATATTTCAGTAAAAGCGGAAAAGTTATTCAAACTTTCTGAATACCTATTTATGGGCGAAATTTGGTTCCCTTGGAAGTTTTTAAGAGTTTGAAAGGCCGCCATTTTGAACATTTTCGTCTGATTATTCTGGTTAACGAACTCATCAAGATATTTGAACAATTAATGTTTGTGCCAAGTTTCGTCTCAATCCGCTGAAAATTAGGGTGGTTATGGGATTCACAAGTAGCGTTACAGATAGATAGATAAATAGACACACAGAGGGAGAGAGAAAAAGTGTTTTGCTCCCTTTTCGCACCCGTGGTGCGTCAGAACTAAACCGGGCCCCTTTGCAAAACTATTGACCAGCCTAACCTAAACAGAAACCTCTTACTTGCTAACGTAGAAACGTGGTCGGGAGGTGTAAGGCATGTAGAAATTGTATTTTTAATAACCATGAGTATGGTCCACTTCCATGTGTTTCTTTTTACTTTTTGCAGCTACATCGGAACGTTCAATTTTTATTCTTTACTAATTGCAAATGGTGTTTACATTCAAAATATGCGGAATTTTGGTGGCATTTGTTCGGATATTCTTCTCTTTTGAAATGAAGAAAAGAATAAAAGCAATACGCAAGGACAAAAAGTATTATCAGTACTAAACATTACCAATAATAATTGCTACGAAAAACTAAATACGACCTCTTTTAGCATCTCTCATGAACTGCATGTATTAGTAACAAACAATTTTTAAAAATGTCCTCGCCGAAGATACGAACTGGCGACCTTTGCATTTGTAAGCCAGCACCTTAACCACTACACCAAGGTCATGGCACGGTGAACGCTTAGTTGTCGGTGTCTTTGTTATGTTTGTGTTTTATGTTCCCACTTCAACAATTTTTACTCTTTTTTTCTAAGTTTAACAGCTGTTTCTGGCTTTCTCTTTCGGTGTCGTCCTTTATTTACACTATGCACTATTCGTATTCACAGCTTGTGCCCTCTGCAATGTCTTATTGAGATTAAACTTTTCTTTTTGTCCCTCAGTAAACATTTGATTGATTTAATTCTCATACTCTCCACGGATGGAGCGCAGGAATGCCAGACTCAAAAAATAGGTGTGCATTTACTTTCCTGACAGATAATACACTTTGGTGTAAATATCATTACAGGAAGAACATTAGCGGTTCGCTCCAAACATCAGGGCTGAACTTAGTAATACCAACTTATTTGATTTATGATTTCCTGTGGGAAGATCGTGTAGGGATAACATGGTGAAATTCTGAGTAATACAGCTAATCAACATAGGTCCAAATTCTTTTAAACTCAAAGGTTTTTTTTTTTCTTTTTACAAAACGGTCGTGAAAAATCGAAGAGTTATTTCTCATACTAGAGGATTAATCCTTGAGAGGGTGGAATCACATATCTGGTGAAGATGACTTACGAATGTTGGTTGAAAAAGGACAAACAACATCTACGGAGATTACCAGTGCCGTTCAAAACTTCACTGATCTGAAGTATCCTCTTTTCATGTTATTGGTCTTAGAAAGAATCACTGCACAATTTGTAAAAATTCATTTTCGGTAGAGTAATCTGTGGGGGTATCGGTATCATCAGGGGCGGATTTTAATTTTGATTATGCCCGCTCCGTCACTTATGGATACATACACACATTTGATTGATTAATGAGAGGAGGAAATAAATTTTACGGAGTGGTTGATGCTATTTGTTAAATAATTATCTACATTAATATAAAAAGTGGAAAGTATATTTACTCTTTATCGTATCTTTTCGCGTTGAATTTTTTTCTAAATTCTTGGGTAGCCCCGTGCCTACACTCTAAAGCCGCCACTGAGTATCATGCTTGGCTTCCAACTAGAAAACTTCCATTCGATTCCACACCAGGTAACGTATTTTTTCGCATAAAATAATGGCTGCACGGAAGGTGAATGATCAATATTCTTTGCTCAAAGTTCTCTATCTAGAGATGAGAGCAAGAATCATGTATCGTGGTGGATTTTCTGTTTCATAAGTAAGTGCATTTTTTTTTTCCATTGATATTATCTTTTGCCCCTTGAAGCGATGGAAAATATGAGAAAATCATTTCGCGTAATGTAATTGACCTTTAAAACTTTTAAAGCCGTGGATCCAAGTAAAACAACCAAACATATTACGTTTGCAAATGCAATTTACACAACAAATAACAGGAATAGTGTGACAAGCAGGGAAAACAGAGAAACTGTTATATACTATTGGAAATTTCATGACGGCCTTAGGGTGAGGTCCAGAAACTTGACCTATTACCCTTCTCCGCCCATTACATGGTAGTGAAACAGATATTTTTTCCGAAATCCGATGTTGCCAACAAATTCGAACTCCATGACAGCTCTCAGCTAAAATAGGAGGGGGTGAGTAAAAGCTGATCTCCGTTACTTGAGTAAGGAGTGGAATGTTTTAAATGTTTTGGCGAAGAAAAAAGTAGCCTGGAAGCTGCGAGTCCTTCGTGTTGTTTTGTTATTTGACACTTCCAACAGAATATCTTTCTTCTTCCGTTAAGGAGCGAATCATATTTCCTGCCAGTTGGTCAATGTTTGTTCATCTCCCTGTTCTCTGTATAGAAAGAATGAAATAAACAAAGAAGGCAAGAAACACATTTTGGACTGTGCATTTTTTTAAAAGATAAACATGAATGCATCTATTGAAAAAAAAAACACGAGGAAGATTTTAATCTATATAAAAGTATCTTCAATTCTAGTCGAATAATAATATCTGAAATGCATGATGAATTAACTTTCTCATTTACATAATAGATAAGGCAACAAGATATCAAAAATTTACAAACAGTGTATTTCAATTATATTTTACATTTTATTAAATTACATTATTTTTAATTATTTTATTACATAATTACACTATATTTTACATCGATTATTTTTATAGAATTCTTCACTAGAGCATAGGCCGTCTAAATTAATTTTCTTTTACTGAGTTTTCCTCATGACACCGGAAGAACATAGGCATAATATTAAATTTTCTTCTTTCTCTTCGGTATTTGATAGTGTTATGTATAGGCCACGGGGTTTAGATCGAGTTACACAGGATGACCATGGTTAGTTATTAGCGGAACAACTATTCTCATCTATTATATTATTATTATTGCTGAGAGGTATTTACGTATTTAATAGTGATCTAGGTATAGTTTGAATGAATTTTAACATTATAATGAGAAATGGGGAAATATTTTGGAAAGGATGCTGACAAATAATAAGTAAAAGGTAGTATCTCACAATTCGTTTGAGAGGAAAACGAAAATCGTGGACAATTCTGTCAAGATTTCTCGTTGCATAATTCTGTAAACTTTCCAATTGTAGTGTGAAATTTAGCACCAGGAAATATTTATTATTTTACTATTATAGTTAATTTAATATGCTTTGTTTCGGATTGATTCCCGATCAAACAGAATTTTCAGTTTTTAATCTACATCTTTAGATAATTGAATTAAGAAAGAGGGAACCTTGGCCTAGAACAACAATAAAGAAAGCAATGTGATCACCACACATGACACAACTTGCCTTCGTTGTAACATTAAATTATTATTTTTATTACCACTAATCATAAAATTATTTATTAACTGGCTGAAGAACCGGCGTTCACGGGAAGAGTAGATTTATGGAGAATATTTGAAATGTTAATCATATTTGAACCCTTTTTTCGCATTTAGAACAGGTATTTAAATGGAAATTAAATTATAAAAGGTTAGGCCACCCAAGTGCTATTTTCAAAAATTGATTTTAAACTGTTTAACAGCTTTTGACATATTTTATATTTGAACCCTTTCCCCCTAGGATACGCCTTTAATGAAAGTGACATGAAAGAAATCCGACTCCAGTCAACTGTTACCTACATTGCAAAATCCATTTGAAACAATCTATCCGTTTTTCTCATGATGATGACAAATAACATCATTTTAAGTGTGGAGGACACATACCTCTTAGGAAACTCATTATAATGAAAGAGACCTGGAAAGCCCAGTTTGAGCCAAGTGCTAATGTTCCAAAATTCTTTCCAAACGGCTCAGCAGTTTTCTCGTGATGATGAGAAGATAGTCTCGATGTCTTCTTTACAAAATTTTCTTTTTACTTTCGAGTGACGATAGGAAATAAAAAAGTATAGCAATCATAAAAAAAAAAAAATAGATTTAAACGGATTTGTACGTTAGATGATCCCTACATGTCTCAAAACGGAGTTCTGTTCGTCCCAGTGAAAATATGTTCGGTTGCCTAGAGGGCATATCTACGGATCAGCGTATCGAGACATAATTTTAAACTTAAGGTTTTTTACAAGATTCTCTAGCGTCATTTTCCAATTTTCTTAACACCTCTAAAACTACGAGTAGTTTACTGAAAGATGAAAATCAAAATTTGTGATATTCTCAAAAACTACTCTAACGAATTTCTTTTCGTGTTTCATAAATCATTTGGTAGAGCGTTCACCTCCGGTGCTCGGGATCCTGGTTCGATCCCAGCTCGCGCCGTGTGGACTTTGTGGTGAACAAACGTCGTGCTCGTGGGTTTTCTCGGGGTTCTCCCGTTTCCTCCCACTTTCTTCATTCCACCATTTCATGCATTTCTCATCTTCACCGTCTCCTTTAGCCTAACCGGCTTATGCGTGGGACGTAAAACTTAAAACATCAGTAGCGTAGCCAGGATGTGTGTTTGGGGGGGACAAGTGCTGTTATAGGTACATATAGAGGAATTACAAACAAAAATATATAAACATAAAATATATAAAAAATTACAAACATCAAAGTACCAAAGTACATTGTCGGACCTCTTTGGGGGGGGCTGCCCCCCTTCCCTACGCCACTGGGCAACATGAGATCAGAAATTTATGAATAATGTATTTTAATTATATTTTGCATTTTATTACATTATATTCAATTACTTTATTACATAATTACATTATACGCGTATTACATCGATTATTTTTATAAAATTCTACACCAAAGCATAGGTCGTCCTAATTAATTTTCTTGCATTATATGCGATGTGGCCGTGTACTTAAAAATCTTTCATTTCTTTTCTTTTTTTTTTTTTTAACTAGCATTAACACAAAATAGAGCATGTACCTTTCGTTTGCGAGGGGGAGAAAAGAGCAAAATGGAATCCCAAATCCACGGCAAGGGGGAAAAAGAAAGAGAGGAAAGTGACCTCTTAAACCCACATGTGTAAGTCATAAATCAGAGTATAACAGAGACCCAAAACTATGGCAACGTTGGTGGATACACATTTACTTACAATGTCACTAGTAATGGGATACGAGTGTTCGGACATTGCCGAAACCACCCACGGAGAGTTTTCTTGTTCTTGCGACGAGATTACGGTAAGACGAGACAAACAAAAATCCTAAACTGAACGTTTAAAGTATATAGCAAGAAAACAGACACCTGAGAGTGTGGTGTAGTGAGTAACGTTCTATTCTACCAATCAGCCGATCCATGTTCGAATCTTCGGCAAGTGCCTTTTTTTTTCGTCGAAGAACAGCCGTTATTTGTAATATTTACTCTTTTTACTTTTCATCAAAGGAACAGCCAGTACTTGTAGTATTTTTTCTCTTTTCGTCGAAAGAACGGCCATTACTTGTAGTATTATGGTGCCCTTCTGTTAGATTTTTTCTTATTCTCGTCTAAGGTAATAATATAAGGCTGCAAGTATGATCTACCTAGGTAGGTCAAGAGTAACGATATTCTAGATTTCTTTCCATCAATAAAATATAAAAATAAGCTTAAATCGGAAACTAAATATACAAGTAATTGAAATGAAAGTAGCAGGTTGGTTCAATTTAACCTGAGGGCAGAAGAGCAAACCACTAGGCAGAAAACCAAAGCAATATAACCTGAGGCGCATTCAGGTGGCTGTTTTATCTCTGTTTTAACTGTGAATTGAACACACCTTTTTTAAAAACACAATGTTGTCAATGAATTACTGGTCTGTGTAAAAACGTAAAAAGAAGAGGAAAGAAACAATATTAATATATTTTGTTTTATTATTAGATGTGTCAGTATGTTGAAAAAAAGAAATCATGTCCACTATTAAATGAGAATATGATCAATAAATTAGTGTTCATACCGAGTGGAATGACAGTACGAATTCTGGAAGGTCATATTCTATTTGGGAATACTCACGTGCGAATGAAAAGAATGTAACAGTTATGGAATCAACCTATCAAGAGATTGATTTCTGAATAGGGATGCATTCGAGTCGAGTCGAGTCGAGATTTAAGCCTGTCTCGACTCGACTCGAGAAAATGTTGTCTCGACTCGTGTCTCGACTCGAAAATATGTTGCTGTCTCGACTCGTGTCTCGACTCGACAGTCTCTGTCTCGACTCGACTCGAATTCGAGTCGAGACGTCTCGAAATTCGAGTCGAGACAAAATATACGAGTTAAAATATACACACACATCACCCAGACCATTATGACTACCTACCTAATTGTTAGTATGTCCACCTTTTGGCACGAATAACAACGGCAACGCGTCTTGGCATGGTCGCAATGTTCCTCGGTGGGTCGGTGGAGAGAGTGCACACACAGGTCAACTATTTCCCGTAAATTCCGGGGAGGGGGTGATGCGCCCTCAGGTCACGTTCAATCACATCCCAGATGTGATCGATTGGGTTCAGCTCCGGAGAGTTTGGGGACCAGCACATCACTTGGAACTCGCTCCTGTGTTCCTCGAAGCACTCCATCACACTCCTGGACTTGTGACATGGTGCATTATCTTGTCGAAAAATGCCACTACCGATGAGAAACATGGCCGTCATGAAGGGATGTACGTAGTCTGCAAGAAGCGTGTGACACCTCGGCCGTCATGGTGCCTTCCTCGAGCTCCAATAGACACATGGATGCTCACCTGAATGTTCCCCAGATAATAATTAAACCGCAGCCAGTTTGTCTCCGCCCCCCAGTACAGTTGTCAAGGAGCTGTTCCCTTGGAACACGACGGATTCGCACCCTCAAATCGTCATGATGAAGATGATATCGGGATTCATCAGATAATGCAACGCTCTGCTATTGTGCCAAGCTCTAGTGGCGATGGTAACGTATTCATTTCAGTTGTAGTTGCCGATGTCGAGGTGTTAACATTCGCCATCGGTAGGAGTGTTCGGTGCACTGTGTGTTCAGACTAGTGTTGTGAAGGTCTGTGAAAAAAAGTTTTTTTACGGTTTTCCCGAGCTGGGGAAAAAACGGAAAATTTGGGTATTATCAGAATCATCACTTTTGCTAATCACAGAATCATTTTAGTTAATATGTTAAATCAAACATATTTCATACAGATATCTTCATTGTTCTATGTAAAATTCCGGAAATTTTGAAACCATTAGAAAAAAATAATTTGTTCGGAAATATTGGCAAAAACAGGAAAATATAGTTTAAAAACTATTTGTTGGCCTGATACTAGTAATCTTACTTGCTGTAACATGTCTGCAACATATACAGTGGGAAGTCGAAAATTCGAACTAATTGGGACCACAGGTAGTTCGGATTTTCAAAAATTGTTCGGATTTTCGAAAATGACGAAGAAAATGACATTTAGGCTTACATATACTGTACGGTATGTTCTTCTATCGATACAGTGGTTATTCAGTACATACAGTAATTACAATACCGTACGTAAGGCTACTTACATTTAGTGTTTCTGAAGAACCTGCTTGTACTCTAAATAACACTGTTCTTGTAAGTCACACTTAAAATTTATAGGCCTAAGAAAAAATAAAAATAAAAATACATGACGAACAATTACATATAAATGAACTTTTGTAAAAACACTGACTTCACATAACGTCGATGGACACGCTATTGTTTGTTTCTCGCTAGCGTTAAGACAAAATGTAAAAAGCTTCTAGGGACCGCGTTCGAATTTTTGACGTTAGGATTATCGACGTCCTACTATATATGCAATGTATTTCGCTAACGGAAACATACTTAAACAACAGGTTTTAATTCTACTTTACACACATATACCGCACAAGTGAGTAAATTTGAGCAGCGAGAAATATATTAAGTGAAACTTCCGTTAGTTATTATTACAGACTAGCAGAATATCCGTTCTTCGCACGGGGAAAATACGTTTCATTTTGGACGCAAAGGGCACCAAAACTGTCCCCAATGAAGTTGTGGAGCCCCAAAACTATGAATTTGACATTAATACCAATAATTTTCAATTATCTTTACATGTCACCATCCCCCTTAGAGTACTAATGGGGCTGAATTTGTGGATTTAAACGGCATCTTCTGCTCATCTCAGCGAGTATGGATTCGAGGCCATTTTCGATCATATATATATATATATATATATATATATACAGAGGCGGATCCAAGGGGGCTATCGCCCCCCCCTCTCTGCACACTCAAGTATACACTGCATAAAATGGGCTTCAATCCTGCTTTACACTGGATAAAACTGCAAACTATGGTTTAGCCCCTCCCTTGATCATATCCTGGATACAGCACTATACTGTATATAATGCTCAAAAAAATTAGGGGTTCAGCTGAAACATCACACAAGACCTTAAGATAGTGTATGAATAAGCTTGTGTTTGACTCATATAAGGAGTGCGATTTAAGTTAAGGTTACTGGGAAAAAGCATGCATAAAACGAAAACAACTCATTCGATCTCAATGAGAGTTTCATGCTTTGCTCGTCAGAGTATCTCACAAGTGTTCGCGAAGTACGAGCGCGTAAACATGAACGGGAAGCAAATGACAGCCCAACAGGCCAAGGCTGTCCGCGAATGGCTTATCCAATTCTACGAGAACCACTACTCTCGTGACTTTACGGTTGTTTTAAACCATTTTAAGTGTGAATATCCTTATAGTACAGTGTATAGAATATTGAACAATTCTGTGGAGACTGGTGGAGCATCAAGAAAGAAGAAATCTGGTTGCCTAATTTCAAAATGTACACAAAAAGTGAAAATCGCGATTAGACGAGTACTCTTGAAGAACCCTAACTTGTCAAACCATCTTTTAGGACAAAAATATGAAATTTCTGAATTCAGTGTAAGGAAAATCAAGAAAGAACACGGATTCAAGGTTGAAACATGTAAAAATGCATTTTATACAGACGAGCAGAAGAAGCGTGCTAAGATCTACTGCCGCAAACCCTCTGGTAAGAAGTTCATGAACAAGATTGTGGTCATGGATGATGAAACTTACTGTTACCAAAACTTAGCGTTCACACTTGTTTCCAAGTATGTACACATGATAAACATCAGGTTAATCCTAGTTAAGTTCGTAAAACCTAAAGACAGGTATGAGAAAAAATTTTGAACTGGCAAGCGACAAAGTTTCGCGTGTTGTTGTTCGAAGTGGGACAATCAGTGGTGATCGCTATTTAGAGAACATTGAAAACGTTCTGATTACATGGATACATAAAGAATTCACCGGACATAACATTGTGTTTTGGCCCGATAAGCCATCCTTGCATTATGTGAAAAAAATGCGCGACGGGATTACTGACGCTGTTATAGAGTTTGGCGGCAAAAACGAGAACGCGCTAAAAATTCCTCTGGCTAGACCCATTGAACATTTTTTGGGCTCTATTTAAACGCGAAATGGCTAAAAAGCATATTTCCATCAAGAATGCGAAAGATATGCAAATAAAAGTGGTCGGAAATATCAAAAGAAGTGCCAAAAAGTAGTGGACAAGCGCTTTTCCGGAAGTTCCGGTTGTAGCTTCAAGAAATCGGCCGCAAATGTGTCTACAGCATCAAATAGTAAATTACTTCTTTTTTCGGATATAATGTGTTTATTATATTAAGATGTGTTGTGATTTCTCAAGAAATAAAAAAGTTATTACAAAAATTCAAAGTTCTCTTAACTTAAATCGCACTCCTTATATCATACAAGAAGGAATGCTTTAAGATACACTAGAAAAATGGGGCACATATGGGGCACGGAAAACCTTGTTCACATGGCTCATGACACAAGACGGTTATGTGTGTACCTCTCGAACTGCCCACAAACAGGCAAGGCAACAACACTGATTGTTCCTTAATATGTCATATGATCACTTCGAATAGCCAACAGAGCCTCGCACCTGCGTGGCATGGATTCAATCAGATTATCGATGAGTTCTTGGGGAATGTTGTGTCACTCATCCAGAAGAGCGACTTCCAGCTCTGGAATGGTTAATGGATTTACTGGCCTAGCGGCAATTCGTCTGCCATGCATATCTCAGACATGCTCAATTGGAATGAGATCCGGAGAGCATGCTGGCCACTTCATCCGAGCGATACCCTCAGCATCCAGCATCTCATCCACTAACCGAGCTCTGTGAGGACGAGTATTGTCATCCATGAAAAGGAACGAATCACCAATGGCACCAGCATAGGGAAGAACAAGAGTTTTCATGATCTCATCCCTATATCTGAGAGCCGTCAAAGAGCCATTTCGGATGATGTGGAGCTCAGTACGCTCACCAATGCTGATTCCTGCCCACACCATCAGTCCACCACCATGATACTGGAATCTTTCTCGCACAAACATGGGATTCTGTCGTGTTCCACAATCTCTCCAGATGAAAACACGTCGATTATCAGGCTCCACACTGAATCGAGACTCGTCAGAGAACAAAACATTGCCCCATTCATTGCGTCCCAACCCACGATGTTCCTCTGCCTTCGCTCTTCGATCAAAACGGTGTCGTGCAGTTAATGGGACACACACCATAGGCCTACGTGCGTAGAGACCACCTTCTCGAAGGCGATTGCGGACCGTTTGAGTGGATATTGTGCGTCCTGTTGTTGTTCGGAAGGCTTGCGGGAGCAGAGTTGTATTCTGACGCCGGTTTCGACGGGCTGTTAACAAGAGATAACGATCGTCTCTGGCTTTGGTTGCTAGTGGACGGCTCTGTCCTTGTCTTCTTCGAACACTTCAAGTTGTTTGTAATCGATTCCACAATCGGGAAATCACACTTTGTGCCACTCCTATGGCATGTGACACCTCCCGCTGTAACTGACCAGCTTCCAACCTGCCGACAGCTCGCCATGTCAACGATTCTGGCAAATCACGTTGTTGCGCAATTTCACTACGTAGATTTGTGACGCACTAAACACAATGAGAACAAAGGTATCCTGGAGCTGGAATGTGTTGGCAGCGCCACACTACAAAATGATATCTGTTAGCGCCACGTCACTGATCACGTGCACAGATGTTTCAAACGGTTCGTTTGCACGTTGGGCCTTCAGGATTTTAATCTGAACTGGACAAGATACAGTGTTATCACATTATTCGTAAGAAGTTTTACATGTGTTTTCATCTGATTCCCTAATTTTTTTGATCAATATATATTAGATAAATAGATAAATATACCCATTCTTCGCATGGAAGTCAAGGCCTGTGGAAGTATTACCCTCATTTCCGCGACCGCGAAAACTATGGATCTGAGACTAAATCGATCATTTTGGATTACTTTTACATCTCTCGGTATATTCCCCCCCCCCCCCGCTGATTTTCGGCCCGCATACAATGGTATCTGAATTTGCAAATCATCGCTAATGGAAGTGTCACCATTGTTCTCAGCGATCACGAAAACTATGGATTTGACACTAATATTGGTCATTTTGTATTACTTGTACATGTTTCGGTATCCCCGCCCCCGCTTACTCCCGGCCCGCATACAATGGTAGCTGAATTTGCAAGTGATCACTAATGAAAGTGTCACCATTCATCTCAGCAACCGCGAAAAGTATGGATTTGACACTAATATCGGTCATTTTGGATTACTTTTACTTGTCTCGGTCCCCCCCCCTCCCCGCTGACTCCCGGCCCACATGCGATTGTAGCTGAATTTGCAAATCATCGCTAATGGAAGTGTCACTATTGATCTCAGAGACCGCGAAAACTATGGATTTGACACTAATATCGGTCATTGTGGATTACTTTTATATGTCTCGATATCTCAACTCCCCCTTCCCGTTGACCCCCGACCCGGTGCCGCATAGCATGAATTTGGAAGTTAATGTGATCGGAGTTTCACCATTCATTTCAGCGACCGCGAAAACTATGGATTCAACACTAATATCTGTTATTTTATACTACTTTTACATGTCCCGGTAAACAACCCCTGAGACCCCCCTTGTTCGAATTTTGACAAAATCGTTTAACTCTGGTCTGGAGCCTGAACCAAGGTATTCGTGACTAAAATTTGGTAACTCTCGGTCAATTTGTCTGGTTCCCAAGCCGGTTCCCGTAAACGCCTCCCCATGAGACTCCCCTGGTTCGAAATTTGAAAACAACTTTTCGTCTTGATCTCGGGCCTAGGCCAAGGTACCCCTGACCAAAATTTGGTAACTCTCGGTCCACTCGTCTGGTCCCCAGGCCGCATACAGACAGACAAACACACAAACAAACTGTTTATTTTATTTATATTAGATTAGATAGATTCTTGGAAATTATACCAGATTTTCATATTATCTTTCCGAACTAATTTTAAAGACCCGCTCCTACATATCTTTATATGTATACAGTATATCTATATTTATATCTATATATGTATATAACAAACGCAGGAATTACGTCATAAATAACGCTCCTGGAGAACCCCTTTCTCAAAGAAATTGCTGGGGAAACACTTGTACAAACTTCAGTTTTCGTACCGGATGATTACCGAGACCTGGTGAAAAAAAAAACTGCTTTTGCGTTCGAATTAAAAAAAAATAGTTCTCCTCAGGTTAGTATTCACTGATAATATTTTTATAAAATTTAAATTTGATGGGTAAATCAGTGGACTTTGAATACATCCACATCGTATCCACTGAGTTGCAAAACTGTGTACCTCCAGACATGGACGGCCGAAGAAAATTTTCTAGGAGAACATCTTCAATGTTTGCTATATTAGTCTGGCATTTAATGTGCATGGTTTGTTATATTACGTATACATTTTCGTGAGCCAGGGAAGTTCATTCTTATCAAACACGGAGATTATGAAGGTGCAGATCTACTGTACAAAATATAATAAAAACATCTCTTTCGGATTTCTATCATCCCGCAGTCCAACCCCGAGACGGAAACATAAGAGATAGGCAGTTTTTAAACAAGATAACGTGTCTAGCGAATGCTTTACATTGTGAAGATTATATTAGTGAAAATTAAACGAATATAATTTTACAACTTAATATACATATTACTAAATATTTAGCTCCCCGTTGCTATGTTGTTAGCGATGCGCCTTTCTCGAACGAGGTTTGATTCATGGTAGGAGCTCATGTGTTTCAAATCCGACATTAAACTGTACGTTCACGTCTTGTAGAGCTTTGCTCCTAAAAACGACGCTAAACTATAATCTAATTTAATATTATTAATATTTAAAAAATAATGACTTATCAATGTGACGTCAATTTGGCAGTCATCAAATCCATTTTATACTTTCACTTAATCCAGTGGATATTAATATAACAATTACGAGACACACGCGCATATAAATACTCAGAAACAAGCACATACACACGTACACATACACAAATATGAACACTTCAAATCTATTTACATGTGTTGGACTGCACTGCATCAAGTATCTTCTCATGTATCTGCATTTTCTGATTCATCCACAGATTTGTTATTTGTACGCATCAATCATTTTAGCATTTTCGGGAAGGTTCAGGGTTCGTTCTTCATTTAAAGAGTCGGTTCTCTGTATTGGAAACAGAATGAGGGGAGGGTGGTGGAATTTATACTTTATGAATGGATAACATTTTAAGAAATATATACAAAACATGCCGCTTCCGACGCAGCACTAAAGCATTTCTTTTAGCGGTGTACTACTAGTGGTACCCTGATGATAATACCCCCTCCCCTCTCAAATTGTAAAGTGAGAAGGGACAGAAACATCCCAGACACTCAGGGTTCAGTTGACAATAATAAAACTATGGGTATAAAAACAAAACAAAAAAAAAAAAAACAGTAAACATCTTGTGCAGAGTCACGTTTTGCTTATTTTTGAACATTTCTGTGAAATCAACAATACAACAGCGGAAATACTAACTGGTTTTATTACTCCAACCATCGCTTCAACAAGGGATAATTCCCAACGGTCAGTGTTCTCTTTCTCTTTTTCTGTCCTCGTTCTTATTCTCCACATCTTTAATGAAGTAGCGGGCGCCCAACCCCTCGACATTTGGACGTCTTTTCCTCTTGGTTTCGCCACTTGTTGAAGACAATCACCACAGCACTCTTCGAACACCTGACAAGTCCTGCAGTTTCCGAAATTCTCGTGCCGAGTGTTTCTGAGCGAGTACTTTCTTCAAAATAATATTAAAAATTATAGAAAGATTTTCGAGACATTCGAGTCGAGTCGAGATTTTTACCAGCTGTCTCGACTCGACTCGAGTCTCGACTCGAAAATTCGAGTCGAGAAATACGTTTGTCTCGACTCGTCTCGAATTTTACAAAGAGTGTCTCGACTCGAATCTCGACTCGAATTCGAGTCGAGTCGAGTCGAGATTCGAGACATGTCTCGACTCGAGCGCATCCCTATTTCTGAAGGGAATTCATTTAGTTAGGGATCCCAAGTTAAGTTGTAGAACCATGTCTCATATAGTCTCGGTGCTGAAAGGGATGTTACACTCCCATAGGACCAACTGATCAGTCTTAGAACTATCAGTTTCAGGAAAGATGATATATTTGTGAACTGTGAAAGGTCTCTATTAATCTACAAGCCAAGCTTAGAGCAATTTCCACATAACCCAAAATAGATTAAAGTCACAAATATGCGTATAAAAGTTGATGGCTCGCTGAACCATTGTGATCCATAATTAAACTTGATTTTTAGCTTCGTAAAATTGTGATTCTAGGTTCAGTGGAGAAAAAGTTGGGGGAATGACAGGGGCATGTCTCCTCTAATTTGGAACTGAGGAGGACTGTCCTCACAAAATCCGATTTGAAGGTGTTTTTTTTTTTTTTTTTTTTTTTTTTTTTTTTTTTTGCAGGAAAGTGATGATTTGTGTCCGATTGCCACAAAGGAAAGTGAGATGAAATTGATGTCCCGCAGAATAATCCTCAAATCTGCCTGCCTCCCTATGTTGAAGACAATTCTGCTCCCCTGATACTCCACAGTATTGTTTATCAACTTCATAATATTTTGAACATCGCTTTAAATAATATATGTGAACAGTCTTACCCCCTCCCTCTAATGTTGAAGACAGATTTGAGCCGCTGTCTAGGTTCGTAATACGGGTTCAAAAGACCTGTAAATATATTTTTAAAAATCAAAAAATATAATATATAATTCTTTTAAAAATATAGGCTATAGCAATCTTTAAAGGTCCAACACGAATTAGTTGAAATGTTCATTTTTCGAACGAGAAGAATAAGTATATGGAAATATTTTTTGTGAAATATTCAAACCTCTTCTCCAATAGAATAGTATATCAATCGAAGTGAAATGAAAAAGATCCAAGTGATTCAAACTGCCAAATTTTTTCTATGTTTATTGTAATCAGCTAAAATGCTTACTCACTTTTTCCAGTTTGTGAATACAAAATTAGAAATTAAGATATTGTATCAGTTGCCTTGCTTTCTTTGCTAGAGTTGGAATTCCCGAAAACGATGCACCACGTGGTCACAGATTTGTAAGGAAGAGTTTAAGTATCGAACCCCCGTGACTTCTGGCCCTTAGCCGAATGGGGTGAATGCGCTCGGAGTTTCACCATTGAGCTCAGCGACCACGAAAGCTATGGATTTGATACTTATATCGGTCATTTTAGATAATTGTTACATGTTTCGGTAACCTCCCCCCACATGTGACCCGGGCCCGCATACAATTTCACCTGAATTTGCAAGTCATTAGCGAATGAAAGTGTCACCATTGATCTCAGCGACCGCGAAAACTATGGATTTGATACTCATATCTGTCATTTTGGATTATTTTTACATCTTAGTAACCCCCCTTCCCCACATGTGACCCTCGGTCCGCATACAATGGTAGCTGAATTTGCAAGTCATCGCTAATAAAATTGTCACCATTGATCTTAGTGACCGCGAATATTTTGAATTTGACACTAATATCGGTCATTTTGGGCTATTTTAACATGTCTCGGTATCCCCTACCCGCTGACCCGCGGCCCGCATACAATAGTAGTTGAATTTGCAAGTCATCGCTAATGGAAGTGTCACCATTGATTTCAGCGAGCGCAAAAACTATGGAATTGTCACTAATATCGGTAATTTTGGGCTATTTTTTTACATGTCTCGGTATTTCTTCCCCCCCCCTCCCCAATTGCCACTGACTCCCGGTCCGCATATATTTGTTATTAAATTTGCAATTCATTGCTAATGGAAGTGTCACCATTGATTTCAGCGACCGCGAAAACTATGAATTCGACACTAATATCGGAAATTTTCTACTACTTTTACATGTCCCGATAACCGCCCTCCTGCGACCCCCTGGTTCGAATTTTGAGAAAAACGTTTAACTTTGATCTGGAGCGTGGACCAAGGTATTTGTGACTAAAATTTGGTAACTCTCGGTCTATTTTTCTGGTTCCCAAGCCGGTTCCGGTAAAAACCACCTGAGGCCCCCCTGGTTCGAAATTTAAAAAAAAACGGCTTCGTCTTGATCTGGGGCCTGGGCTAGGTACCCCTGACCAAAATTTTGTAACTCTCGGTCCACTCGTCTGATTCCCAGGCCGCACACAGACAGACAGACAGACTTACAGACAAACACACAAACAAACTCTTTATTTTATTTATATTAGATAAAAAATTAATATACTGAATATCAGCTCTCCAACTTGAACGGCTTGCGAGATACTAAATTTTTCGCAAAAATTCGGACCCTCTTAGAATATGTAACATAATGAAACAGATATTGTATGATAACTTCCTAGTTGAGATTGAGGCTTAAGTATATACCAAAAATCATTTCATTTGACTTTGCAATTTGGATATGATGATCATGCACACATAGTCACATTCAATTTTTTATATAATAATTCATATATTACACATGATTCAAACATTTTTCCCAGTAGCTAGCTCCTCTACGAAATCACAGGCTCCGTCTCAAATAAGTCCTATTGCTATTATTACAATTGCAAATATCAATATCTAAAATTGCCTGAAGTTCTTTCGTCAATAGAAACAAATGAAACGAAAAAGGATGCCTTGAAAGTAGACAAATTCACCAGTGTTCAGAAGCTGTCTACAATGCACTGAGCAGAATGAGTGTGTGGGTCGTAATACGTTGTTAAGTCAGAGTGGGTCCTGGTGGGTTTGGGGTTGTAGTGGGTCACGTTCTGTTAACCCGCGGTTCCCCGACCCGCTCCATCTCTGGACTCTACATACGGATAAAACAATCATATATATGTATTTTAACCTTCTTGATTTTACTGAACCTTCACTAATTTAAGATAATTTACAAACAATGCAAGAAAGCAATTATTAATAACATATATAAAAATATAGAAATGTATTTTGAAGGAAAAAGTAATTGGTGTACTCAAGGTTCGAACTCGAGTTGCCTACTCAATAAGCAGACACCTTACCGACTTATCCAGGGCACAATGTGCAAGTTATCTTTTCGAAGCTTTATTTCTAATGTGTGTGTGGTAGTAGTGGTGCGACAACCGTCTTGAAGACCCATTTTGCAGTTACGAAATCACTCTTTTAACCCCCATTAATCCGATTTTTATACACCTCTCTCTCTCTCTCTCTATATATATATATATATATATATATATATATATATATATACAACAGTAAGTAAGAGTATAGATTAAGTTATTCTTGATTTTAATCTACAGAACAAATTATTTTAATGAAAACATGGGGGCTGTTGCCGTAGATGGCTAAAGACCGTAAATAAAGTTCAAACTTCAAGTATAACTGGGGTAACTCCCGACAATAACTGATTTAAGACGTTTGATAGCGCTGGTAATGGCTGGTTTATAAATATACTTGCTATAGCGTGTGTAGGTAAGTGGTTACAGCGTCTGACTGTTATGCTAAGTGTCCGGGGTTCGAGTCTCGGCCTGGACTGAGTTACATTTTTTTCAAGGAGTTAAACACTCCTTGATGTTCGCGTTTGATGCTGAATGAGATTTATCCTATGAAGGGAGAAAAACCAGGACGGATACAGGGGGCAGGAGGAAAGACGGACACTGTTTATCCTTAAGTGTTAAAATTTAATTTATTCCCATGTCTTTTGCTCTTTCCTTTCCCTGTTTCCTTCTTTTCTCATTTTGTTTAGCTTTCCATACTTTTTCTGTCTCTACATGATGCGTATTATTCTTTTCTGTTTCCTTTGCATTAATTCCTATCTCTTTGATCTTAAAGTGAATGGAATTTCTGCAGATTTATCTCGTGGTTGTTTCTCTAAGTGATGCTCTCAGATAGTAATACTTTTTCCTCCAAGTGGAGGAATATCCTGGCATGTTATGTTTTCGGGCACGTATTTGCTGTCATGTTGGTTGTCCAACTATCAGACATAGAGTGAAACTATCCTGCTACTGGAAAAAGCTATCATTTCTTATGTATCCAACCTCCACTTATTACAGTCGCTGACTGTACAATATTTATAATATGTAACATTTCATTACGCAGTAGTTAAGGGAATGAGCTAAAATATGTACTGACTTCCGGGTAGTGATCCACCTTAAATTTCCCACGCGCTACACTAATTACAAAATTTTAGAAATTTATGTAATATGAAAATTGAAACTTACAAAACTATGCCACTTTTTTCAATATTTGAGTGAATTATTCGTAAATTCCGATCTTCTAAATACCCAATAAGTATTTTCCTTAATTAAAAGAGACTATATTAACATTGTTGATGAAAACAAGCACATTTTGTTGTCAGAATTTACTATTTTCATCACGGTTTTGTGGCATAATGTTCTACTCAACGTAATGAAACTACACAAACTTCATTCTCCAGTTATTGCGTGTGGAACGTATTAGAAATTGCCAGTTTCTTGTGTAATAATTTACTTTTTTCCATTCATTTTTTCACAAGTTTGTGCATAAATCACTTTCATACTAACATGCACTTTCAAATCAAATTTGACAATTAACACTTTTTTTTTTTTTTTTGGCGTTGATGAAATTAATATAGGAAAATCCAATATATGTTGCCAATTTTGAAGAAAATTCCTTTTATTTCTAGTGGAAAAATTATTCCAAAAATTCCTCAAAATGGGATTTTTACATGGATTGGCATCACTGATGGAGAACTGTTTGGTTAGCCAGCTACTCTATAATTTTAACTGCATAAACACTTGGCTTAGTGCTACCAACTGCTGGCAGTGCCGGGAAAACTTTCGTGTAAGTTGGGTTGCATCTGTTCAGGCGTTCTCACAACTGCTAATTATCTGGACCCCACGTAATGAAATTAGAGCACTCAGGGAAGGAAATACTTTTGCTGGTGGCTGTACATATGTTTCGTATATAATCAGGAAGTTACAACGTAAGTATAGGTTTGTAACATCTAGAATATGTAGGGAACTATCCTATCAGTGAGAAACTGTAAATATTGTAGAACAAACGAGAAACATAATAACCGCCTGATCAAATAAGGAGTAGTAATAATAATAAAATATAAATATCCTTAAATATGGGAATGAAATATTCTTAACCATGCACACAAGAAATCATATCCTGTATCCAGTACCATTTAGCATTATGATTATTTTGTCGTGTGAATATCTTATAATTCTTACAATTTAAAATCAATTGGCAGAGCCCTGATTGCGTTCTTAAGAAAGAAATCTTTGCTTCAGTCGACTCTACGCCGTGTCGAGGATCGTGAGCTGTTTCGGTCCTACTCCGTTTCGATCATATGCAGTTTATGCATACAGGGTTTGTCCAAGAAGTAATGAGACTAAGTCTATAAACAGGAATTTATTCATCCGATTTTAACAATCCTTCAAAATTTTAAAAAGAAATAGTCACTTGGCCGTCGATGTACCGCTGCGATTGCGATTTCCATGCGAAATGTGTTTAAAAGAATTGGTTACGGCCTTCTCGATGGCGGCAACGTCATCAAAACGGCGACCTTTCAGGGTAGTTTTCACTTTGAGAAACAGGAAAAAGTCTGCTTTATCTCCACAACCTCCACCATTTCACGGCACATGTCAACTCGTAGTTGTTTTTGTTCATCATTCAACACTTTTGATATCAATTTTGCACACATTTTTTCATGTTCAATTTCTCGGTTACAATGTTGTGTACTGTTGATTTACACATGTTCAGTTCTTCCGATATTAATCGCAGACTCAGCCGACGGTCAGAGTCCAAGAGTTGTTCCACCTTTGACTTGTTTTCATCCCAAGAACTCGTCAAAGGGCGTTCTCAACTGTTTCCCGTACGTTTTTGAAGTCCTTATGCCATCGGAAAACCTGAGCTTTCGACATGGCATTCTCTCCGTAGGCCTACTCAATTAAGCCCAAGAGTCTCTGAAGCAGTTTTGCCCAAGCGAACGCAAAATTTGATGGCGTATCGTTGCTTTATCGTCCGCTTCATTTTTCGCTTTTTATCCCATGACCAAAATTAAAAAAAAAAAAAACACTTAGCACAACGATGATTTTCATTCTCTCACTGCCCAGAAGCGACTGCCGCGCGGTGTGATGATTAGGTAAAATCCCTACCACCGATACCACCCATTGAGTGAAGCGCTTTAGTGGCGAGTAGAGCGCTGCGTCTCTTCACTTCTTGGACACCCTGTATAACGGGTACCGGCATAGGATCAACAAGAGTTTATAACTTATAGCAACACAGATTAAACAGATAATAAAAATATATAACCTTATGCACAGTCGTTTTGACGTATGATTAGCTTCATACTAAAGACCTGACTACTGCAAGAAACATATGTTAGTCGAACTCTTTAGTATAGCACTAATCACACATAAGAACGACTCTGCATAAGGACCATTGTCTTTTTGGCGCATGATTAAATTATTTAAAGGCAGCAGCGTAGAAGGGGAACGGTTTCTAAGCCGTAGTTTCGGTCGTACGCCGCATTCCCCATAAATAACAAGTTTTTCAACTTCGGGTCCCATTCCGTAACAATTTGTATGAACGCAACGCTAAATCTGCACGCTAGTTTTTGTTGTGCATGTGTAGCACTGGAGTGTATTGTCATTTTCACACTAGATTGGTACCAGTAGTGTGTCCAAGAATGACGTAGTTTTATATATATATATGAATATATTGCAAATTTTGTGTTTACTAGCGCTCCGTAAATTTGGCGAACGCTGGCACGGAATAAATCCCTTAGAGTTACCTCTCTGTGTGACTACAATTTCCATCAACATCGTCCTTATGTTGTTTTTATCCAGACTATGCCAGCAAGGATATGCCAGACTAAAAAGAGAGAACAGCGCAATATATATAAACACATTGAAGAAACGCGACATGAGATAGATTGGGAAGGAATAAAAGGGTTAGAAAGGAAGAAAAAGATTGTAATAAAAAAGTGGAAAGAAGGCCAGTGGATTAAGGAATATGGGAAGGAGAAGTTGATGAATTGGTCTAGTGGACTTGTAATACATGAATTATAGGAAAAGATGATAGACAAAATAGAAAGAAAGAATTAAAAGGATCAACACGAGGTGTACAATAGAGAACAGCAGATGGGCAATAGCGAATAGAAAGTGTGAGTGACAAACATCTAATTAAAAGTTTCATAACAGGTGCTCAAAAAGAGAAAGTGATCTCACTAATTGAAAATTTACATTTTAGAGCAAATGAAAAGTTTACGTGGGTATGTCTTGCATTCAGATTGTATATAAGCTGTGAAAATTGCATATTTCTCTCATAATGTGTCTGAGGAAGGATATGTTACATAGCAGAAATTGTAATACAAATATATAATCTTAATATATATATTTGTATTGTAGCTAGAATGTAGCTAGAATGGAAGAAAGTAGAAATGCTTTCAAAGTCTTGACTGGAAGACCAATCGGAAAACGACCATTAGGAAGACCTAGGCGCAGATGGGAGGACAATATTAAGATGGATCTCGCAGAGATTGGAATACAAAGTAGAAACTGGATGCAGTTAGCTAAGGATAGAAGTCAGTGGAGAGCTTTTGTGAACGCGGCATTGAACCTCCGGGTTCCATAGGCCATAGAGTTAGTTAGTTAATATATATATATATATATATATATATATATATATATATATATATATAGCTTTGGTCAGTTGGAGTTTTATTAGCAATCTTTAATTTTCCATAGCTGCAATGAATAATTTACTATATTTACAATTTTAGGCACTGCTCAGAAAGAAAAAAGATAGAACATTTGCTCCAGGTGAGGCTCGAACTCACAACCCCGGCATAGCCCACAAGTGCTGACTTATAAGTACCGTGCGCTAACCAATTGCGCCACTGGAGCTCAGAAATTCTCTATCATGGTAAGGACATTTACTGTGTACATAATCCTGACATTTTGTCAATTATATTTTTGCTTTATTGTATATCAAAAAAGCTTGAATGTGATGCTTTGTTTCCTCCCATTATTTAAATAGAAAAAAGTTTCAGACATGAAATTGATATTTCTCGCTTAATCAAAGCAAGCATCAGGTTGGCACAATATTCTCTATAGGTGGCAGTGTGCCATCTTCATTAGAATGGTAAACAGCAAGCCTCCGTGGCGCAATCGGCTAGCGCGTTCGGCTGTTAACCGAAAGGTTGGTGGTTCGAGCCCACCCGGGGGCGAGCGCTAATTTTATGTGATTATCATATATAACATAGATAATACGCTATACCAGTAGCTATATATCTACGGAGAAGAGAATATATTGAAAGTTTAGGCTTAACCTACGGCTTGATTACTCTTCAGCTTTTTTCTCTCTCTCATACAAGAGAATATATTCTCATAACTTTACGGAAGTCGTGTACCACCCAGTAATGGGTCGCAACATGGTCCATATGACCATTAAGATTTCTAAATCTAATTTTAGAACTGCTTAAAACTACTACGGTTTCGTACCATTTTTTTCTTTCTTCCGAAACATCCGAACGGAAAGACAAATATCAGGTAATAGATTGATAATTGCTTTGATCATGTTTACATCTGATTGATCGATTTTATTGTACACTCTCATGGACACCAAGGTTATGAAGGACTAAAACACACTTGGGAATCGCGAGCCTACCACAGATCCAGTAGCGTACTTAGAAGCATGTCTAGCACGGGGGGTGAACTCCCAAGTCCATATAATATTAGATGTTCGTGTATATACTGTATCCTAATATTGTGAGTGTTTATTTTCATATATCATCTTGCCCAAGGGGTGTTAAAATCTCGATCCCTTGTGTACGCCGCTACAGAGACCAGAGATAAATTTAAAGTGCAAAACAGTGGTCTAGTGAAGGAAAAGGCCTCTAGAGTACGAATTTTATAGTATTAGAAACTCAACATTTTTGAATATGATTCATCTGCGAACATTGTCACAGAAGTTCTATATTCCCAAAGAATAGCATATAATATTGCTGGGGGATTGCAGCTTTTTCAGTGAGCAATACATTGAACTAGATAAAAGAAATACTGCAGTGAACTAGATAAAAGAAGTAGTGCCATATATTTAACAATTTACGATAAATGTAAAATAGAACTACTTCAGTGTTTGTTATTAGTTTAGGCTAAAATTCAATGGCTATACTAGTTTAACAATCATTTGGAAAAGGCTTGGGACGATTTGACACCCCCTTGGTACTACACGTAGAAGGTAGGCTTAATATTTTTAGGGTTAATATATTGAGCTCCCATTTTACGCTAGCAGGATGGCCCTTACGCCTTATGGTTATGATTGATTAATTGATTGATTGATTGATTGATTGATTTGGGGGTAATGGGGACGTCAGCATCGTGGCTATTTGTCCCCTCCTTATGATAACGAAACCGCCCGTGACTGCAGCTCTTTGTCTGACACCATTCTCTGGCTTAACCTACTTTTGTCAAGACGAAATATTGATCGTACAAAATCCTGTCTTCGTTTGTGTTTGATCAAAACAAACTATCTTTGTCTCAGCTATCGAAAGAAACCCAGTTCCCATCTTTCAAGTTCAAAATGCGTTCGAGATAACAATAAGCTGCATATTTTTTAAAATTATTTTTCTAATTAATTTTTAAATTTTCGTTATGTATATTTGTTGGATTGAAGCTAAGTGTCCCCCTTTAGCACCGAAACTGTATAAGATGTGAATCTACAGCTTAACATGGAATCCGAACCACATGAGCTTCCAGCAGAAATCATACCCGGGTCTCTTATGTACACATACGCCAGTGTTGGGTAAGTTACTTGTAAAAATGTAACGCGTTACAAGTTACTTTACTTTCTCTTAAAATGTAACGCGGTAGTAACGCGTTACTTGCCCGAAAAAAGTAACTGTTACTTTACTTCGAAAGTAACGCGTTACTAACGCGTTACTTTTAGGTCCGAATCTCTAAATATGTGAAAAAATTACTTTAATTTTCCGTACTACTATTACTACCGCTATTATTATTATTATTATTATTATTATTATTATTATTATTATTATTATTATTATTATTATTATTATTATTTAAATCGTTTTATGTAAATGCAAGGACAAAATTTTACTTGTTATATGAACATTTTTATATAATGTAACATTGATAAAATGCCATACTGCGTTACTCGTAGGGATGGGCACGAGCGAGTTCGAGCGAGTTTTCTTTGAAACTCGATTCGACTAGAAACATACATCTTTAAGCTTGACCCGAGAACTCGGCTCGAAAAATTTGTGTGTAGTTTCGAGTACTCTCTTCAAGTATATTACATAGACAATATATTTATTATCAATGACACTACTACTACTAGAACTTATATTATTAATTTTATTATTATTATTATTATTATTAGTTATAACAACACTGTATATAAAAATGAAAGATAGGCGATTTGTATTTGAATACTAAAAATATATAGTAATAACAATGTTGTTATGTAAAATTAAAAATACAGAATATAGAGAAACATTACACTACAACTAATAAAATGAGAACACATGAACTGGGGGTGAATCGAAACTTGCCAGTAACTTTAAAATCGATACATACTTTTTAATGCTAGTTTCAAACTCCATAATCAACGGAATTCTAGGATAAGCAAACTGATATGAAAAACTCCAATATTACATACCATCAGCAAACTATTGTCTAGTAATAAAGTAGGCCTGCTCATCAGAACAGTTTATTCATATTAACCCCTTACTGTATATCGTTAATTATTTACCCTAGTTGTTGATATTTTCCGCCCGGGGCACTTCAGACACTTTACTTTTAAATTCTGTCCACCATCATCCTGAGCTCTTAAGAAAAAAGTATTCTTTCAAATGTTCGAACGGTAAAATATTTTCGTTCTCCATCTTTATAAAAACAACACCAATCAAAGTAAAATAGACTATCGGTATCATTACACTCCTAGTTCACTCACTGAATGTATTGATTTGGAGCTGTCAAAATCTACGACTAAATCTTCCAGGTGCTTGCAATCAGTAACGTGATTTCCCTTAGGCTGTCCTCATCTTCCAAAAAGATCAAGTGACACTACGAACTTATCTGTTGCTCTGTGTGTCGGTGACTGTCGGTCACTGACATACGTAGTTCATGCTCGATTGTTTCATTCTGAGAAATTCACTTACAGGAAAGAAATATCTGTTTCCGAAAAAAAAATATATACATATATTGTAGTTACGCGAAAAAAAGTAACGCAAACTAGGTACGTTACTTAAAAATTTGTACAAACACCGTGTGCGTGGGTTTTCTCGGGGTTCTCCCGTTTCCTCCCACTTTCTTCATTCCACCATTTCACTCATTTCTCATTATCACCGTCTCCTTTAGCCTAACCGGGATAACCGTGGGACGTTAAACTTAAAGATTTTTAAAAATTTGTAACGCGTTACCGTTACAGTTACTTTGGAAAAAATGTAACGCGTTCCTAAGAAACGTTACTTAAAAAGTAACGCGTTACTTGCGTTACGTTACTTCCCAAGACTGACATACGCTAACCACATAGCCACGATGAGAGGCTATGATTTTAGAAACCGGGATGTGGTAGATCGCCTAAGATTTAAGGGACTCTGAGGTAGATAACTGAATCAAAAAGTTCGACTACTACTGGAACTAAAGAATATACGATGTAACAGAACGTGGCTTAATCTATAGTAAACAAACTAATAGTGAAATAACGATCAAAGCGTTAAAAGAACAACTGAAAATTGGCAAATGCATTAAAGTACAAAAGATCTTGGGCCCTATATAGCTACAGAGTCGTTTTTAGCGTTGTATTTAGTTTGACTAATGCGCGATGCTAACTTCCATATTTAGTAACCGTCCCGTGATCAAAGTGAGACGGTATTCAGTGGTATGCCATACCACCTCTGGTTTTTCAGTGATCAAGACGTACCGTCAGTGCAGAGTAGATGCTAAATACCTTTAATGAATTCATTTTTATACACAGTAATTGACGAATAGTTTTGCACATAAAGAAAAAAAAAATATTTCGTATGTAGAAATAATTTCTAAATTGACAACACCGACATTTTTGTTATCCTCTTTCTACCTTTTGTTCTTGAAATCAGATGTCTTCAAAGAAGTTCATCTAGTTTATATTTTGATGTCATATTGAATTGTTTCTTCATTAGATATGTGTGGGTCTTCTTGCCTTAATGCATATAAATGTGTTTTGAGTATTGGCGGATTTAGGGTTGTTTGCTGTGGGAGCGGATCTTCTCGGGTTTGGATATCTCTCAGTCGAGTGGGGATCCGGAAGTTTTCCCGCAGGAAATTGATAATATAAAAACTCGGTTTTTGAGAATGTTCTTGTATAATTCTCTATAATACAGCATAAGGGGAATTTTTTTCTTTCAGAAAATTGTTGGCGAGGAATCAGTATTCTAACCATGTCGTCCCCCCTCCGTAACTACAGAGAAGCTCTCCAATGGTTTTCAGCCATTATGTAAATAGAAATGCAATATTTTAGGCAACATATCCTTACTGTATTTCAACATTTAGCTACCCGGTATGTAGAGTCAAAATCGTAATAAAACATACTGCTTCTACTTTTTTTTCACTTCGAACACTGAGTAACACGTAACTGAAGTTAACTTAACAATACTTATCGAAAAAGGCCATCCTCGGCTTTTCCCTCAGGGTTGTCTCATTAGAGGATATCAATACGAGAGGGAATGGGTCCCTTTTATCTCGATTTCTTTTAATATGCTTGGACAATCGTGCAAAAAAGATGTCGCTGCTCTTTTTCGATAAGTCGTTGTTAAAAAATAACTTCACTAACATATTTCTAAATAGCTACGAAAATTAGCATAGCGCTTTAGTTAAACTCTTAATGCAACACTTAAAACGACTCTGCATAGGTCTCCTTGTCTTAGGCAGCCATGCTTCTATTTCTTACATTAGTACAGAGTATGCTTCTTTAATCACTGCACTGCTTCTTATATGTGGTTCAATGTATTGCTCACTGGAAAACCTGCAATTGCCTGAACCCCTTTTAAAATGCGCAGACAGCTATCACAGCAATATCGTATACGGTCTACTTTCTTTGGAAATATTAAACTTCTGTGCCAATGTTCACAGATGATCATATTCATTCAAAAATGTTGAATTTCTAATACTGTAAAATGCGTAATCTAGAGGCCCTCTCCTCTATTACGCCACTGCTCTGTACCTTAAATTTATCTGTGGTCTCTGTAGTGGCGTGCACAAAGGGTCGAAATTTTAACCTCCCTTCTGCAAGAATATATGTAAAAATAAACATTCACAATATTAAGAAAGAGTACACACAAAAACATCCAAAATTATATGGACTTAGGAGTTTGAACCCCCATAGGCGGATTTAGAAGGTAAAACCTGGGGGGCAACCAGAACCCAGATTATGATAGGTATAGCTATTATAAGTTTACTATGAACTTTCAAAAATATAATAGCTTCAATTATTTTTGTTACTAAAAAAAACTGGGGGACCTTGGTCCCCGGCCCCGAGCTGGATCCGCCACTGTGAGTCCCCTTGACAAACTTCTAAGTTCGCCGCTGGATCTATGTGTAGGCTTTTGATTCCCAAGTGTGTTTCCACAGAGCAGTTGGAGATTTTTTTTAAAACTTTTTTTCTGTAGTCCTTCATAATCTCGGTGTCCACAAGAGTGTACAGTAAAAATCGATCAATCAGCCGTAAACATGATCAAAGCAATTATCAGTGTATATTACGTGATAACTTGTCTTTCTGTTCGGAATTTTCGAAAGAAAAAAAAAAATCGAAACGAAAAGTAGGAAACTATAATTTGAAGAAGTTTTAAAATTAGATTTCGAAATCTTAATTGCCATATATTGACCATGGTGCGACCATTAACGGGTGGTACGCATGATTTCCATAAAGTTGTGAGAAAATATTAATTTGTTTGAGGGGAAAACGTAAGTGTTCGAGTCGAAGATTCAGCCTAGAAACTTTCTCGACATCCTCTCTAACCTGGTTAAAATATATACACAGAATAACTTTGGCTACTGTCATGTTACAGTATAACTCTGTATATTAAATATGGCGGTACGGACAATCACATAAAATTAGCACTCGCCCCCGGGTGGGCTCGAACCACCAACCTTTCGGTTAACAGCCGAACGCGCTAGCCGATTGCGCCACGGAGGCTTGACACACGTCACCTTGCAAGTGTGTAGAGTTTTCCTGTCATTACATCATGTGATACTGCTTATCATTCTAAATGAAATGGCACACTGCAATCTACAAACCGTGACCAACTAAAAGATAGCGTGTCGTCCCATCATTGGCCACGCTATAAACAATATGATGTCAACCGCGTTTCTTGCCTATAAGGAAGAAAACGTCACTTTCAACACGTGTTAGTCTGAAACCTTTTTTTGTTTCTATTAAAATAATGGAAGAAAACAAAATACCACATTCAACATCTAAGCTTTTTGACAGAAAAAAGAAGAAAAAAAACATAATTGATGTCAGGATTATGTTAACAGTGAGTTTTCTGATAAATCTGTACTACGAAAATGAAATCGTAAGCTCCAGTGGCGCAATTGGTTAGCGCACGGTACTTATAAGTCAGCACATGTGGGCTATGCCGGGGTTGTGAGTTCGAGCCTCACCTGGAGCATAAATTTTGTTGTTTTTTTCTTCTAAGCAATGACTTAAACTGTAAATATAGGAATATTAATTCTATTTAAGTTATTTATTTGTTATTGTGTCTGTTATCTTCATAATGTGTAGCGACTGATTCTCAAGGTGCATATTGATATCTTATAGATAAAAGTGTCTCGGTCTTTCAAGTCTGAGACCTAAGTCAAACGGTATTACCATAAATCAATAGTCCCCAACCTTATTTATCGCTCCTTCGTGGGCCTTTTATGCTCGTTCGCCTTATCCATTCTACTGTAGCATTGAACCCTCAAATCTTCTTCATTATTATTATTATTATTATTATTATTATTATTATTATTATTATTATTATTATTATTATTATTATTATTATTATTATTATTAAATAATTGTGCCCTTCATTTTCATAACACGTAGTGACGAATCCTCAGTTGAAATACTGATCTCTTATAGATAAATGTGTTTCGATCTTTCAAGTCTGAGACCCATCTCAAATGATTTTGCCGTAATTCTTACAACATAAAATCTTCCTTTTTGGATCAGCGACAGGCGCACGCCCGGAAGTTTTTGTTGGAAGAAGAGGGCTTCAAAGTCGAAAGTCCAGAGTGGGTGGCTCCCATCGTGCATTCTTTTCGTCTATATGACATGATTATATCAACTACCTTGCCTTCACTTCCTCAGGCTTCCAATAGTCTGCGTTACGAAACACATAATCTTGCCCAAATATACCTTGGATCAATGACGTAGGTAAGGGGTGGGCCCAGGGTTCCGCCTCCCAAAGTGTTCCGACAATTTACTTTGAAAAAATGAAATGATATTATTGAGTTTTACGTCCCACGGCTATGCCGGTTAGGCTAAAGGGGACGGTGATGATGAGAGATGAGTGAAATGAAAAAAGTGGGAGAAAATGGGAGAACCCCGAGAAAATCCACGCACATAGTGTTTGTCCACCACACTTCACTTGGCGAGAGCAGGGTTTCAACCCGTGACCCCAAGCACCAGAGGTGAGCGCTCTACCACTGAGCCACCGCGGCTATAGAAACGCGGGTATGGAGAAGAAAGGAGAGAATTAACTGGGTTGAACGGAAAACGAATGAGAAGGTGTTAGAAACAGTAGCAGTAAGGAAGAATAGAAAAATTTTAGATGTAATTAAGAGAAGGAAGAGGAACTGGTTGGGACATTGGCTGAGGAGGAACCGTATTATGAGGCCGTGCTAGAAGGTATGGTAGAATGAAAGAGAGGGAGGGGGCGAAGGAGACTATAGTTGAAGGAAGGTATTAAAACAAAAAATTGCTACGTCAAAACGAAGAGACTAGCTGAGGACCGTCGTACATCGAAGCTTCTCAGTTGCAGCAAGTAACCTGTCAATAATGGCAGAATAGCTATCATGATGATATGTTTAGCAATGTTGGCCAAAAGAGAGAAAAGTTTAAAACAATAATGAATATAATAACGACCCCTAATGTTTTAGAGTAATTTGAATGAAAACTGAAAACGACTCAATTGTTTATGTTTTTGTGTAAACTCAACTTATGTAAATACTTTAGACCTACTGAATATTAGAAATACAAAATAACGGCATCAAACTCCAAGTTATTTAAAAGAACTGAATATGGATAATTTGTGAATATGGATTATTTATTGTTGAATAATGTTACATCGTTCAATCCTCGATATGATGTATACCCAAGGAGGCTAAAAGTTATATTGATAAACAATTATTCAACGTATAAACATCCGCCCATGAAATCAAACTTGCAGTCAGATGCACTAAGTTTTTGTCAATGTCATAAAAATGTTATTTCGATATTAATTTTATGAGCACACATTAAAATTTCCAATGGATGTTTGAGCCTCGGAGCCAAGGCTATACCCGTGTAGTAGGCACTATGGTGTACGGAATTACTGATGTTCAATACTACATTTCTCTTTATTTTTGGAAAAAGAATACCACTAATATGTTTAAATATCTAGTTTAACGTCCCACGATTATGCACCGAGGCTAAGGGAGACGGTAATGATGAGAAATGAATGAAATGGTGGAATGAAGAAAGTAGGAGGAAACGAGAAAACCCCGAGAAAACCCACGTACAGGTGTTTGTCCATCAACAAAGCTAACGCAAGATGGTATTGAACCAGAGATCCCAGGGACCCGAGGTTAACGCTTTACTACTGAGCTGGTACTTGTGCAAGACTCTTACGCAAGAGTCTTGGTCTTGGTCTTGCACCCCTTGGTTTTGGTCTTGGTCTTGCACCACTTGGTCTTGGTCTTGGTCTTGCATCGGGATTCCTGGTCTTCGTCTTGGTCTTGCATGCAAGACTTGCAAAAACTGCAAGACCAAGACTCTTGCGCTCATCACTAGTTTGAAGCGCACTTCATGTTGTGCTAACTTTAGAATATTTTCTGCAAGCCTATTTATTTATTTCTTTTATTTTTTTTACTTTTATTTTATTTTTTATTTATTTATTTATTTATTTATTTATTTATTTTTTGTCAATTACTTACAGAAGAAAGGTAATATTTGGGGCATTCAGAGCACGATGGATCCAAATCCATTTTCAATAAAATTTAGTTTTGCTCAGCGAATTAATTCTATTTCAAAACCTAATATCTTCACAGTCAAGAGTCCCAAACAAATGTAACTAAAACCATGTGAAAGAGCGTTGGATGGTTTCATATGATAGCCGTTAGATAGGGGCGTCAGTGGGACGGAGGGCAACCGCCCCCATTCCCAATCTGGATTTCAGATTTTGGGGGCATTAAAGCAGTTTTAGAAACCTTTTGTAAGCAAAGTCCAACAGAACAAGCTTGAGGTCCTTACACCGATAAATACGGACAACACAGAGATTATTAAAACTGGAAAGTTGCTTAGGCCCAATTTCCAGAATTTTAAGCAGACCCGAAACTCGAAAGTAGAGCCACTTTTGGAATCCTTGAGCCAAAATATATACAAGAGGGAAATATAGGTCTATAGCTCCTGACGGCCAATGGAAATGAATTATAACTGATCAAAATCCATATTTATTCAGAGTAAGTACTTCAAATGTTTTATGTTGGACTTTGCTCAGCAAAAGATTTCTAAATCTGCATTACTGTCCCCAAAATCTAAAATTCAGGGTAAGGGGCGGACGACGACCTCTAAACGAATGCCCCTCTCTAGTGGCATTTATATAAAATTATAGATTGCATCTTGTCATGTAGTTTTTCTTTATTTCATCTCGGATTCGTGGTTGTGAAAATCTGATACTTTCCGTCGGTGTATTCTTTTGGGTACACCCTGCATTTATTTAACGTAATTATGAATCATTGACTATGGAATTTGGAGCTTGACTTGTTAATCATTCCCATGCTAAGCGTATCAATATAATGTTAATATCTTAAATTTATGAGCAAGGAGGGGGAAATTATCTCCTCTCTTCCATTTCATCAACGCCCTTTTCGAGCGGTTGTCCTATGAAACTCTAGTCCGCACTCTTTCACATGTTTTTGCTTCATTTATTTCGTACCCTTTGACTACGAAAATACTACGTTTTCTGAGCAAAAGTGAACCTTTCTGAAAAAGTACTTCGATCCCTTGTGCTCTGAACGCCCCATATCTAAAAATATTTTATGAAAACTGAGTTGGAGCCAAATTTATCCTGCAACCCAAGTTTGTTCGAAACGCATAAAATTAGTTTGTTTAGTTTCATTACAGTCTTGCATCAGTAGTAAGGCTATATGAGACAGGGCTTTTTGTTTAAAGTGGGATCCGAACCACTAATTTTAAAATTTTACTTCGGATCTCAGTCAAAATCTATACAGCAAATTCCGACGTCTCGTGCCCCTGCCCTCAAAATTTAATGTTAAAAGACCGAAAATTGCGCCCTGTAGCGTGGTGCACACATACAGACAGATCAACAAATTGAGATCAAATTGTCCCTGACACTGACGTTCGGCACTGATGTTACAATAAGTATCACGCTATAATGGTTAGTTACGTGGACGACTGCCATACCTTGCGCTTTCTCGCCTGGTCCCTTCATAGAAGCTATGTCAAAGTGTAAAATTTTAGGGAAAATTTAGAACAGGTGGGGAAGAGAAACGAAATAAAATTTTCATAATGTAATGAAAAAGATATCGTTGATACAAAATTAATTCTTACTAACGTTAGGATCATCAGAAGCAATTTTCGGATCAACACTATTACCATTTGTTTGAGTTTCCAGTTTTTTCACAGTATTGCATTTTTCATAATGATTCTTCATTCTTTGAACTAAACCAACCATTTCTTTCTTCCACGTTTTGCAACGAGCTCGTATAGTCGTTTTCTTATCTGATGGAGTTTGAGTTACTTTAATAAATTTGCTCCAAATGATGTTCACTTTTCCTCTCGTAAAACTCATGTTAAACGATTCCAAGTTTTCGGAGACTAAGGCTAGTTTTAGACGGAAGCATTTATCGTAGCATTTCTCATAGCAAAACTCGTAGCATCGATATCCTACCGTGTACAGTAGCAAATGCTATAGCATTTCCCATGCCATGGCATATCCTATGGCATTTCTTGTCGATAGAACCTGCGCTGTTTCGTAGCATTTTCCCCAGCATTTGTGGTTCGATTGCAGCGCCGTGGTGTGTTAAAGAGAAGCGAAAGATTTTGTGCCAAATATCCAAGCTCTTTGTTTTGTGTGGGAAATTGAATTGTAGTAAAGAAAAATGAGTTGGAGCAGGGATGCTCTTTGTCCACATACATCTTTGTGATTTTCGTTTTTTAATATGACCGGCGAGAACTGTTGTTACAATTACTATAGCTTTAGCTACCTCACGCTTAATTTCGGAGTCATAACTGCGCTCTTCTCCGGTGATTTGTTTGCTACGTCACGACAGATGCTTATCAAAATGCTACCGTTTAAAAGCACCATATGGGTCGTTTCACGATTAGGGGCACGTTTCATGTCCCGTGCTAAAATGTTCTTTTCTAAACAGAAATACGATTTTGTATTTGTGGGCATAAGTAGCTAGTGTCACACTAATGTACTGTCAATACGTTACTTTGAATTATTTATTTTTATTTTTTAAAAAATTAATTATTTTATTCGTAAATGTCACTACCATAACGTGTCCCCAGCAACAGGTACGTGAACATTCATGGTATTTTCTGGTATATACAAGTGCGAAAATGTATTTGTTTATTTGGCCGCCTAGAGAACTTGAGCCCATTTATATAAATACATAACAGTATTTTTCTTTTCTTTTGTTTTAAGGTTACAGTTTGATGATGAAAGCTGTGTCCCTAGCTTTTAGTGTCATTACCGTCACTACTTACGTTTTTGTTCTTAAATGCTTTCGATTTGGCAATATTGCATTCGAAACAAATGCGCAGCGTAATTCGTATCCCTTGCATGTGCGGGAGGCACATGGGATCCAACGCACGGCGGTTTGAAGATTTTTATCGTTGCTTTTGTCTGCAAGCGAGTTGAGTTATGTTTTCTCATTGTCATAACCGTAACACAGTTTTATGCTATAAATAAAATATATAATTGAATGATGTAACGTCTGTTTTGTAATCCTTATGGATCAGGTTCTTGGTGAATTCATTTCGACTTCCCACCTATGCAAGGTTTTCTAGAAATTTCTGTAATGCGAAGAAACGTCATTCCCATAACAGTCCTTACCGTTACGTCAAATTTCGTTACGGAAATGACTTGTTGTTTTCCCAGTGACAAACAGAAAGCTATGCTATGTTTAAAATATGCAAAAAAAAATACAAAACGTGCATCATCATCATAGGTATTCTGCCTTTATTGGCACGTCACTTGCCGCAGCTGAGAAGCTTCCATGCTCCACGGTCCTCCGCTAACCTCTTCGTCTTCGCGTATGATCTTTCTGTTTTAATATCATCCATTAATTGTAGTCTCCTTCGCCCCCTCCCTCTCTTTCCCGCCGCCATACCCTCTAGGACGTCCCTCATGATACAATCTCTTCTTAGGCAATGTCCCAACCAGTTTCTCTTCCTCTTCCTAATAATATCTAAAAGTGTTCTTTTCTCATCCACCATTTCTAACACTCTCTCATTCATTTTCCGCTCGACCCAACTAATTCTTTCCATTCTCCTCCACACCCACATTTCGAAGGCTTTTAGTCGATTTTCGTCACTTTTACGTAATGTCCACGTTTCCGCCCCATACAGTACAACACTCCACACGAAGCATTTTATGAGTCTTTTTCTCAACTCTTTATTCAAGGTCCCACAAAACAGACTTTTCTTCCTCCTAAAGGCTTCTTTCGCCATTCCTATCCTTGCTTTTATTTCACGTTCGCACTTCATGTTATTACTAAGAATACTTCCCAGATATCGAAAACTATTCACTTGTTCTATTTTCTCCCCTCCCACTTTTATATTTGACACAGACCCCTTCGTTCCAATCACCATGGCTTTTGTCTTTCTAACATTTATTTTCATCCCATATTATTCAAAGCCCTTTCTCATTTTTTCTAACAGTTTATTGATTTTCTTTTCAGATTCTGCAAGAAGCGCCATATCATCTGCAAATCTTATGCATCTAATCATTCTACCTCCTACCGAAATGCCATCATCATCATGTAGGCTCTTTTTCACTATCACACACAAAACGTGTTATACTGTTATTTTGCGCGTAAATTTAACGAATAGAAATAATTCAGTTATCAGCTTGAATAATCAGTATTCATATTCGATTTTGATGATGATGGCAAAAACTTTTTACAATCTTGATTTTGTATTCAATTTTGAACCAAGAAAATGATATGTCATGCATGCAATATTTTGAAAATCAAAATTCAGCATCAATGACTAATGGCATATTTTTCCAAAATAAATTGCAAAAACACGTAAATTGTTAAGGTATGTGCAGTAGAACTTTCTTTTTAATTTTCAGTTAAAAGTGTTAAAGATTTTTCGTATGTATTTATCTTAAAGATATATTTTTTTTTATTTGTATCATTCCATTTGTATGTTTATTTATCCCACAGCAAAATGCATTCCAATTTACAATTCAAAGCAGATAAATTGAAACTTTGTGGGGTGGTTCAAACAAATAATCTACATGAACTTGCTTAAACTTTATGCTGTAATCCCAAAAACAAATCCTCTTCATATCGAGAATGTTTGAAGTGCAAAAGCAAGTCGCTGAATATGACAATTCCAAATCCACAGGAACAGACTTTTTGGTATTGTTGGAACAATAAAAAAGAAAAAAGAACGAAGTACAATACGAACGGCACATTCGAAACAATTATAGTACGAGTTACAGAAAAAGAAAAGGTAAGAGGTTCGGTGACAGACTTAGCACGTGCGTTTGAAAACGATATGCTGCCTTTTCTTAGACACAATTGCAACGTATATCATCAGTTTTAGTAAAGACACTTAAACAGACACTTACACTGAAAGAATGTGTACTCTACGTTGATTTCTCTGAGAACTATCAGTGTAAGTGTTCTCAAGAAATACAGCAGATGCATTTCGGTGCTTCTCGCAAGACAAGCTGACATATTTGTTTCGCATGGACACGTCTTAACTGATGCAAAAGCAATGTTCAATGTGTTAAATAGGTCTGAAACTTCAAACATTAAGTTCTTTTACATTGATACTTCTGCAATTTCGGCCGTTGATTCCTTAGTACCTAACAACTTGCCAAAAATACCAGATTTGCTGAAAATGTACCAAGCAGTCTCAGAGAGGAAGGGTTCTTTGAATGTAAGAATTCTTTCCTGTTTCTGCAACAGATCAACAGTGTGCAATTGTTTCAGGCCCAAAAAAGTGAACATGACAAAATGTTGTATTGTCAGAAAAAAACGACATGAATAGTTTATGAATATTGTTAGAAATGAAGGTTATTTGAATGCGGGAATACTTTCGTTTTTTTTAAACAGATCAGCAGTACAAAAAAATACCATAAGTACATAATTATTTTTTCTGTTGATCTGAAACAATTGCATAGTGTTCATTTGCTTTATCAGCACCAAATTATGTTTTTTTAGTCTTTTATGCGAACTGTATTATTCTCAAACTGATGGCAATATTCACACACTGTATTTTTGTGTGTATTATTATTGCATAATCATTGTATTATATTATGTTATTGCACTAGCAATAAGAACTTACTGTGTAGAGCATTAGTATTCATATGGGTTTTGTGCAGAAATGACATAAAACACAAATAAAATTTACTACAATATCTTTATATTTTGTTAGAAGAGTAAAAAATGTTTGACTAGTGAACAAATATACAATATAAGCTCCAAATTGTATTAGTGGGGTTCAACATTTTTGCACCAGAGCACTGATATAGGAGAATTATATTAATGTGTTAGTGTATTCTGTCAAATATATTCCAATAATTGCATCCTGTGTGTCAGAAGTCATTTCCATTACATTTTTGTCATTACCGTCACGATAATGTATTTTTTGTTTCAATAAAGTACTAAAAATTACTAATACTTTTATATTTTTATTATAAAATATTTTTACACTTCCGTTTGTCAATTTGTAACATAATACTGCCTTTTAAACAGAGAAAATATAGAATAAAACGAAAATTTGGAAACGTGTTACGGTAATGACAAATTAATCTAACGCGTTTGGAAACTTTGTCACGTACCTCAGAAAATATAAACGTTCCTGCGCTGCCGTGCACAAGATGACATTGCCACTTTATATATAGGGCATATTTAGGGAAAAAAGCATTGAACAGCAAAAAATTTTTTTTCAGATTTTGCACCTCCGAACTTGCCCCTAATCGTGAAACGGCCCATATACTTTTGATGCCATAGAATATTATATGAAATTTTTGACAGCACATCTGCTACGAGAAATGCTACGATAAATGCTTCCGTCTAAAACTAGCCTAAGAACCAATAAGTACTGTATCAACGAATACCTGCGATATTTTAATTTCAGAACTACAATTTAACAAATAACCTTTTGTTTGTTTTCTGAATACAACACAAAAATTTGTTTCCATGATAATTATTTTATTTATGTATTTATTTATTTATTTTTAATATCAGTTCTACAAGTAGTTCAACCTTCGACTACGACACTTTCTCGCCAAGTTAACTGAGGAGCGTTTAAACAATACAATATACGTTAAAAATAAGGGGAAAAAGAGACAAAATGAATAGTAGATCAGCACATTGACCTGGTGTAGCCACGAGAAATCAAAACATTCACATGGAAAGAAAATAGTCTTCTGAATTGGGAGCACTTTTGACAATTTTCTTTCTCTTGAAGATTTTTTTACAAAAATAAAATAAAATAAAAATAAACATATGCTTAAAACAAGTCTTAAAAAATACATGTGTTTAAAACAAAATGTTTGAAACGTATACAAAATTTGTTTTAAACAAAATCAATTGCTTAAAACAGGTTTTAATAATTTGTTTTAAACAAATCAACCCTGCTTCTATCCGCGATTAGCATCGAAGAAAGCAGCGATTAATGGATTTCGGTAAATGCTCAGAAGCTAATTTAATTTCCTTAACCTACAAAAAAGAAAGAAAGAAAAAAGGACTAAAAATAAAGCTTTTTCTTTGTTCTTTTCGTTTCATTCAGATGAAAAATATTAGAGAAAAATTGTTAACAGGAGGGTGGAAAACAATAGCAAAGACTTGTAGCGTGTGACTATGTCACAACAATCTCTGATGTTTGATCAGTTAGAGCAAGTCAGAAGATTTGCTTGAGTTAGATGTATTTAGGGTGTCGAAATAAGAAATTACTTTGCAACTGCAAAATGTCGGTAAACGTTTTACAAAACTAGTTAAAGTGAAAAAAAAAAAACAATTGTGTTAATTTCGGTGAGGAAAATTTGCAAAGAAACAGAAATAAAGAAAAGCAACGGAGAAAAATCTAAACAAGATATTAATTCAGAGAAAGACTCGAAAAACGATGGAGAAAAGTAGCTAGAACGAAAAAAATGAAAGACAGTAATTGTGTTAATTTTGGCGAAGAAAATGTCCAAAAACTGCAATCGAGAAACAACGAAGAAATATCTAAAGAAGCTGGCACTTCAGAGAAAGATTTATTATTATTATTATTATTATTATTATTATTATTATTATTATTATTATTATTATTATTATTATTATTATTATTAAAACTAAACATTCAGGCTCAACAAACCTAACACTAAGGCTCCCCAAACAAAAATCCTTGCTACGCTACTGCCTTGGATAAATGAAAATCCAGAAATACAGGGTGTTTCAAAATAAATATAGCTTCTTTAAGGCTTGGTAGTATTTATTACACTTAATGTACAATTATAAATAATACATTAAATGAAAGAGCAACTGGAAACGGTTTCCGATGCAACTGTTCAGTGTGACCATCATTCGTTACACAGCACAAATCGAGTCGACAGGGGAGTTCTTCCCAAACCTTGATCAGTGTGTTTGGAATAATTGTTGCAACAATTGCTTCAATCCTCTTTCTTAAATTTCTCAATCTCCTTAAATTCTCCACACAGATGTCACTGGAATTGCTAATTCATGACTAACCTTCCGAATTAATTTCTTTGGCCTGACCTTCCGAATTAATCTCACTCGTTCAACACGTCCTTCAGTCATTCTTGGTCGTCCCGTATTCTTCCCTTTGCACAGACAGCCGACGTTTTCAAACTGATGATAGGCCTACCGTCTACGGATGTTATTATCACTTAATGGATCGCAATTGAACTTAAAGTGGATGTGAATCACTATTCAAGGTTTCATTCAAGGTTTGAACCCACAGAGAATTGAATCCGTTAACAAACACACAGAAAAGCACGGGTGTTAACTACTTAGTTAGGAGGAGATGTGGTCTACCGTATTTTTGCAGTTAAAAATAAATTGAAAAAACACGGATAGAGGAAACGACTGGTTGTAAGATAATACTACTTATACATTCATAATTTGACATAATTTATTTCAAGACTATGGAAACGAGAGCGAGACTTGGCCTTCAATCACCAAGGTAGTAATATCTGTTGATTGAGACGAGACGAGACTGATTTATTTCAAGACTATGGAAACGAGAGCGAGACTTGGCCTTCAATCACAAAGGTAGTAATATCTGTTGATGGAGACGAGACTGATTTATTTCAAGACTATGGAAACTAGAGCGAGACTTGGCCTTCAATCACCAAGGTAGTAATATCTGTTGATTGAGACGAGACTGATTTATTTCAAGACTATGGAAACGAGAGCGAGAGTTGGCCTTCAATCACCAAGGTAGTAATATCTGTTGATTGAGACGAGACGAGACTGATTTATTTCAAGACTATGGAAACGAGAGCGAGACTTGGCCTTCAATCACCAAGGTAGTAATATCTGTTGATTGAGACGAGACTGATTTATTTCAAGACTATGGAAACGAGAGCGAGACCTGGCCTTCAATCACCAAGGTAGTAATATCTGTTGATTGAGACGAGACTGATTTATTTCAAGATTATGGAAACGAGAGCGAGACTTGGCCTTCAATCACCAAGGTAGTAATATCTGTTGATTGAGACGAGACGACGATTTTTGACTCGACTCTATACGAAAACAAGATTAAGACAGCTATTTGTTAATGGATACAAGATCGAAACTTTATGAATCTCGTCTCGTCTCAATACCGTCCCTAGTGTCAACAATGCAATGAACACTTCGATGATCAATTACGTCAACTTGTGGATGATTAACTATGAAACTACAATAATGAAGTCACCTCGATTCAATCGAGAACTATGTTCAAAATATCAATTCGAAAGGTTCAGGTATTGTGCTGCGAAAAACCAACATAAAATGTCAGTTTCATTTTCGACTTGTAGAGCGGTCTTGTAGAATAGCTATGTCTGTCGCCAGGAATAAGAGCAAAAACGGTAATGATATAGCGAAAAGCAGTTTTCTGAAATCGATTCAGCCTCTCAAGAATATGTTCCATCTCCTTCATTAACCATTTAGTTAAACCGGAAGTAGTAGAGAGCAACCATTTCCGGTTTGGTAATAGATAGCTAGAAGGTGTTGTCGGGTCTAGTACAAAGAGGACTCGAAGAGCTACGAAGAAGACCGGCTACCCCTCTCTAGGTCCTCCCTCCAAGAAGATGACTATAAAGGAGAACCACAGAATTGATCGCATTCCCGGGACCACTATAGGCTACGGAGACTTCCTCTAATACCTACTCCTGGGGCTGACATGAACTATGGAATATAGAATAATCTTTTGAAATCATCTACCGAGGCTGTTATGTGCGACGGAGATATCCTTTAATACCAAACTTCCGCAGCTGTCATGAGCTATCCATGGATACAACCTATCTACGGTTTAACCGATCCCATCTGAAGCTGCTGTAGGCTAAGACAAATATCCTTCTCTCGAGGTCATAGCGTGAGCCGAGGGTTTCTATTTTTTCCATACTGGAAACAACCAAATAAACATGAAGAAAGAGTTACAAAAACTTTGTAAAAACTTTTATAGAAAGATGAAGGGTTCACTTTCCGAGTACGTTATTTTTGACTCAACCAATCACACTATTGCAATGTGCATTTAGCACCTCAAGAATAGGTTTTATCTCGAACTTTACTCTTCTATGGCAAGAGGAAGTTGAAAAAAAACTGGTTTAACTTCAGGTTTCAATATTGATTCCTACATAATAATAATTGCAAGAGATAGCGAAAACTGTTTTCAATATGGATTCAGAGTCTCAAGAACAGGTTCCCATTCTGATCTTATACCTTCAATACAAATAGAAATTATAGGGCAGATTTACTGTACGGATCCACATATTTATAAAATTTACAGAAAATATTTGTAATAATATTTTAATATACCAATGTGAAAATAATCGTAATATGTTATGTTCTTACCCGGAAATATTTATCTATATTAATGAAGGTCTAACTTACTAAACGTATTCGCCCTTAAGGTATCCCTTAACCACAACATACTAACAAACGAAGGGTCCAAATGGATGAATCAAGTTGCGGGATGAGACATAATGCGCCTGATAGAGGACGTGGAAATATGTACAGTATATGTGCAAAGTTATAGCGGCTGAGCGTAATAAGAAACAGAGGGGAAGGGGTAAAAGTTATTGGGGAAGGGCTATGCTATGTTCTAGAAATGCATCAAGTAAACTGTTGAATCGTTAAATAGTGAAAGATAGACAATGCAAACGGTGGTAGTTTCACATATTGGCAAAAGAAGAATGGTCAGAATAGATCACGAACCTCCGCTATCATTTTGAAATTTGTGATACTTTTTGAAATAAAAAGATAGTCATGCGTTAAGACTGTATTTTAATCAAGAACCCAATCCTGCTGTCCATTTTGTCATATCACTAACTGTTGATAACTTATGGCCTGTTTTATCCCTTTGGATACCATCACAACACATGGTCGAAGTGACCACCCTGTCCAACAATGGTGTGTGCCACATGCCCTTTCCACTCCTCATGTACAGCTAGAAGTATCTTTGTACGCTCAGAAGCACATGCATCCTCAATTCGCTGCACGAGATGTTGTAAATTCCGGATGTTGATGGAGTACACTATGGACTGAAGGTGGTCCTACAGGTAGATGTCGAGATCCGGAGACCATGATGGCCACACCACCGGTTCCCGACGCTCTTTCTACCTCCCAGGGAACTGTTGGTCCATGTACTCCACGCACGCCAAGTCCGTAATGGGGAGAGGCTCCGTTCTGCTGGAAGAACATTGGATATGAAGGACGCTGTAACAGCCAAGGTGGGTAATGTTGCCATTACCGTCCCTTCCCAGAAAAACTAAATCTTTGAAAATCAGGAAAGAAAGTTTTAAGTTCCCTTCCCTCTACTCAAAAAAGTAGCCCCTCCGAGAAGAGTTTCCCGGGCCAGGTATGTGGTTTACAACGCCGCTTAACGCACGTAAAAATGTAAGCTACTGAAAGAGAATGGTATGCTAAAGTTCAACAAATAATAATAAGTCTTCAAAGGTTGCAGGAACATAACTCTACTTGATAAACAACACAAAAAGAATTCCGATAGCATTAACAAATTTTATTATTATTGTTAAAAAAAAATAAACGTAATGTTGAATCTAACAACGAATTTGTAAAGTTCGTAAAACTTTGTCCGATTTTGAAAAATATTTTCAACTACTAGTAGATTTAAACAATTTCGATTCATGCAAAAACCACAAGAAATTTATAATTACTGAAAAATTTATCAGGCACATGTTGCATGAAGTAAAAGTCCAAGATGGCTCCTGTCTTATCACAAGACATATTCAGCACAAACCATATTTGAAATACACACATTTATATTATAGAAATTCAATACCAATATTTGAACTGATGGTTCAATTAGGATGGTGTTTATCAATTTTCTATCTACATGTTTTTTTTATATATATATATACTCACGGAAAAACCCAGAATAACTTTAAATTCACAAAATAAAATATACTATACACAAAATTACATATGATGTAACACATACCTAGCGAAGAGAACAAGTGACGGGCCCAATCACTTAATTTCAAAGCTCCTTCATCGGTAGGATAAACAACCAATCAAATTTAAGTATAGCAATCACATGACATTGACAAAAGACTAACCATAATACCAGATCATTTAAATTAAGAAAACACCAACTCTCTATCGCAAAAATATACTGTAGTGGAATACAGGGAGGAAAAAGGAAGGTGAATAGGTTACCAAAATAATAATAATAATAATAATAATAATAATAATAATAATAATAATAATAATAATAATAATAATAATAATATAGAAGGAAACAGTATAGAAGGAAACAGCGCTGTTTCAAATCTTAAATTAAATCCCTTTTTCACTCATTTTACTCTATAATACCAATGTAAAGATCACTACGGCACAACATCCCCCTCCAAAAAAAAAATTCTTCAGAATATTTTTCATTTTAAACCAAAACACATATATACAATACAATATAGTAATGAGCATGAGATGAAATGATGATGAAAAGGGTTAGTAGCGAATGAATGATGATGAACATGAACAATAAATATACAATTCAAGAAACAACAATTTACCTTACATGGTTCCACCACACACATTTCTGGGCTCTCTGTAGAGCTTAGCTAAAGTAGTATGCGTCACAACTATTTTACTATCATTTGTTTTGCATTTTAATGTATTTGCCGTAGGTTTAGCAATCACAGTAACAGGACCCCACCAATTAAAGGCTAATGATTTTGTAACCTTATCCTGTAGGGATGACTTTTGCTGTGATTTGATCAAAACACGATCACCGACAGCAAAGGTGACAGGAACAGTACGCTTATTATATATCCTTCGTCTCTCTTCCCAAGCTTTGTGCATGTTTTCTAAAGCTTGCTCCCATATAGTGGCATTATTAGGGCCATCAATATCTTCAGAGGAAATTTTCCACTTAACCATCATGGTATCAATAGGATCTCTCCCAAGAAACAATCTAAATGGAGAAAATTTCAACTCTGAATGTTCAGCAGTATTTAGAGAAAACTGCAGTTGGTTTATAAAAAATGCCCATTTCTCCTGTTTTCCATTCAAATAGGATTTCAGGCTAGTTTTTACTAATCTCACGTATTTCTCAACTGCATTTCCACCAGGAAAGTAAGGAGAGCTCCTAATATGTTTTATTCCATTTCCAAAAAGGAAATTCTTGAATTCTACGGAAGAAAAACACGGACCCCTATCGCTCGTAAGAGAACGGCAAAATCCGAAACGACAAAAAATATCATTCAGGGCTTTGATAACAAGCTTGCTCGTTGCATTACGTAAAGGAACTAAATGAAGGAATCGAGACGCATTATCGAGACAAAGTAGAATGTATCGGTATCCATAACTACACGGGAGAGGCCCAGCCAAGTCTACGTAGTTATGGCCATTCACCTCAGAACAATATTCTGAGATCAACTGCCCTTGAGGTAGATAATTTCGAGCCTTCGAGAGTTGGCACTCATGGCACCCCCTCACATACTCTCGAACTTCCTCGTACATGTTCTTCCAAGTGAAATACTTAGAAATTTTCTTGTAACTCTTCAAAATCCCAAGGTGAGCCCCATTGGGTAACATCGAATGATAATAACTTAATAACATAGGGACAAGTAAACGGGGAACCAAAACCTTATAAGGTGAATATTTCGCCTTAGTATTTTGATACAAGATATCCTTCACAATCTTATAATCTTGGTATTCCCCACCATGTTCAACCACCTCCCGATAGATATCTTTAGTATCAGCTTCTGTTCGTTGATGTTGTACAATATCGGTATGTGACAGAGGTAAACTCCATAGACTAAACATACAATTCTCCGCGGAATTAATGGAACAAGGATCAACCTCTACATCCGTGGGATTAATTTCATAAATCCGCGTCAAAAAATCCACTTGAAAATTCTTCGCACTCGAAATGTGCACAATTTTGAATTTAAATTCAAATAAATTCTGTACTATATTACCATAACGACCTAAATTCTTCGGATTACGTAACATGTGTACGAGAGCATTATTATCTGTAAATATAGTAAATTCGTTACTCAAGAATGAACGAAACCGCATCACCGCATTATATATGGCAAGTAATTCCAATTGATATATTGTTCTATTAAAATCAGCGGGTTTTAAAGTCTTACTGAAAAACCAAACTGGTTTCAACAAGCCCTCGTCCGTTTTCTGAGACAAAATTGCGGCTTGAGATCTCAACGTAGAATCTACATGCAAATAAAATCTTTTATTTAAATTGGGGATGGACAAAATAATCTGTTCTTCAAAGGCTCGTTTTATTTGCTCCAAACAAGAGTCCTCTCTGGGACCCCAAACAAATTTCTCCCGTGGAGAACGCATTTTCGATAAGGGTTCGATAAGGCCCGCGAAGTCATTACAAAAACGAGAATAGAAGTTTAAAAAGCTCAAAATCTTCACAAGGCCACGTCGGTTTTGAGGGGGTTTAATATCCCTAATTGCTTGTAGCCTTTCGGGTAACATCTTAATCTCACCGTCCTCGATCAAGAAGCCCAAAAATTCAATTTTTGTCCTCAATATCTTACATTTGTCGGGAGAGAGAGTGAGGCCTCCGTTCGAAAAACGAGAGAGAACTTGTTCAAGCATGGAATTGTGTTCCTCAATAGAACGTCCATATACGACAATGTCGTCAGCGTAGAATTCAACTCCCTTTCCCCTCAAGTCTCCTAATATATCATTAAGAGCCCTCATTAAAGCCTGTGTCCCAATGCAGATTCCCATCGGTACACGCCCGTATTCATATAATTTGTCTTGTACAGCGAAGGCGGTGAGCTGTCTACTCTCAGGGGACAGCTGGACCTGGAAGAAAGCTCGACGGGCATCGAATATTGACATAATTTTTGCATCAGAAAGCGAACTAATACACTCGTCGAGGTTCGGACACGGGACCCCATCTCCACAAATGATATTGTTCACCCGAGCGAAATTTACTACTAGCCTGGAAGATGAATCCCTATTCTTAACAAGAAAACAGGGAGATCTAAACTCAGAGAGTGAAGGACGAATAACATTATTTTCCAATAATTGTTCAATAATATGGGATAATTCCTTCTGCTGAGTTCTCGAAAAAGGGTACTGTCTCTCACGTATCACTTCATCTGATTTTCTTTGGATATGGTATACAAAATCACTAATGCAGCCTATACGATGAGTGATCACATTATCATATTTACTCAATAACCTATCTACATAAGCCCCTAAACTCTTGTCTTGTTCCAACAACTTTTTATCTATACCATCTATAATTTTCTTTCTCTCTTCTACAGTAATATCCCACTTACTCTCATCACCTGACTGTAACATACATAACAATGGATCGCCCCCTATTTCATTATCATAATTGACATTATTGACATCAAAATTCACACGTTTCCCACAGACGTTATCGTCATTTACTACATTACAAGTATCAGGTCGCGAAGAAGGCCCAGGCACGGGCTCATTTTCTAACATTGAAATATTATTTTTCTCAAAATTAGAGTCCGAAGTAACATTTGTTTTTCTTTTTAAATTTGATGAAGGCAAAGGAAACGTCCTGGAAGAAAAATTTTCGCTGCAAGAGTACCTGTAATCATGTAGTCCCACTGTGTCGCTCCTGGTCGGCTTAGAAGGCTTACGGCTCCTTATCTGCGGTGCCCTGGTCGCATCCAAATCTTCCCTACTAGGATGTTTACTTCCGTTGTCAAAATTTCTCTTACAAGTCCAGGGCCTACGGGAATGAGGCGAAGAATCTCCCAAGAAAAGTTTGGCGGCAGCTTCGCTCACACTCCCCTCCCTGGAAGGATAAAAACCAGCAACAGACTTCCTTTTGTTATAAGTAAGAGGGGAGGGGGGAGAAGATTTTTCTAAGGGAACTTCTATTTTTGACTTGGTCCAATATAACGTGTTTTTACCAAAGTCAATACATAATCCCTCTCGACGAAAACAATCGAGTCCCAAAAGAATTGGATATTCAAGATTTTTCATCACATAAAACTTGCACTGAAACTTATATCCATCTATAACCAAGGGTAGCAACACTGAAGGACGTAACACTAATGCTTCTCTGTCAATAGTTTTTCCACGAAAACAGTCTTTATAATTAACACGGACTTCATCTAAGTTCTTGACTTTATTAAAAAGGTCCAAACTAATTAAATTAGCCGTGCACCCACAATCCAAGGCAGAGACGACTGAAAAATCCCCAACTTTAAGGTTCACCAAGGCAACGCCCCCACTATCTTCTACAGAGCACACTTTCTTTTCATTATTTTCAACAAACGACATAGATGAAGACGAATTTTTATTTAAACTACAGTTCCGTTTTAAATGCGGACCGCCACAAAGAAAGCACGCAACAGTTTTTTGTTTTTGTTTATTTGTAAAGTTTTTATTCACAACTGGCAACCCTACTTGAGAGCGCACCTTAAAATCAAATTGTTTAGAATAGAGTTCATGAAAGGCGTAATCGTTAACTAATCGGTGTAATTCACTCATAGTTTTAGGTTTCTGGTTATAAAATAACCTCCCTTTAATTCGAGGCAGAACGCCACTGGTAATGAAACTTATTAATCTCTCATCACCACAATTTAATTTAAGCAAGCGATCCACTGTGACTAAACGTTTAACAAAGTCTTTCAAGTTCTCTGCCTGGCCTTGGGGCTTATACATATATTCAACAACTATGGATTGTATAGCACATTCCGATAATAAATTATGAAAAATATAATCTCGCGTGAGCTCCCAGGTACGAAGCTGACTAGGCAATTCCAGTAATACATTTTTTAAAGGACCTGATACTTTTCCTCTTAAGGAATACAGTAATGCCGGGAAGGGAAAACGGTCTACATTATAAAACTCATCTATTTGTTTAACAAACTCATATAACACTATAGGGTTAGATCCATCACAACTTGGTAAATTATCAAAGAAAGATCGAAGTACCAAAGCTGCGGAATTCTGTTCTAGTTTTGAAAAACAAGCATTCGAAGAAGAAGTTAAGTTACATTGCTGACCTTGCACATTCTTATCAACTAGCGAGCCAGCAAAAGGTGAATGAACACTTGGTACAACAGGCACCGTGTTTGTATTACTCACAGGTACTACGTTAGCTACCTCCTGCTTATCAAGGTCAACAGACGACTGTGGGTCAGCTGTTTTATCTGCAAGGAATCTATAGAGTAGTAATTTTGCTTCTCCTTCTGATAACGTTTCTACGACCTGTCTTTGGTCAATTGGATTCATTGTAATAATTTCTTTTAAAAATATTGATTCGACCTTTCTTTGCTCTGCGTGTTCTACATTTTCATTTTCCTTAAAAAGTGGTATCTCATCCATAAAAAAGGAACTATCACCACCAAAAGCCATGATGAATATAAACAAGTAAGCAAAGATATTGACTAACATGTGCCAAGAATTGGGTTCAATCCCGCCTGCTTTATTTTACCAATGAAGACTATAACTGACTTTAAACTTCTAAAGCATACCATAAAAAAAAAATAAGACTTGTTCTCTTCTTTTGTAACAGCCAAGGTGGGTAATGTTGCCATTACCGTCCCTTCCCAGAAAAACTAAATCTTTGAAAATCAGGAAAGAAAGTTTTAAGTTCCCTTCCCTCTACTCAAAAAAGTAGCCCCTCCGAGAAGAGTTTCCCGGGCCAGGTATGTGGTTTACAACGCCGCTTAACGCACGTAAAAATGTAAGCTACTGAAAGAGAATGGTATGCTAAAGTTCAACAAATAATAATAAGTCTTCAAAGGTTGCAGGAACATAACTCTACTTGATAAACAACACAAAAAGAATTCCGATAGCATTAACAAATTTTATTATTATTGTTAAAAAAAAATAAACGTAATGTTGAATCTAACAACGAATTTGTAAAGTTCGTAAAACTTTGTCCGATTTTGAAAAATATTTTCAACTACTAGTAGATTTAAACAATTTCGATTCATGCAAAAACCACAAGAAATTTATAATTACTGAAAAATTTATCAGGCACATGTTGCATGAAGTAAAAGTCCAAGATGGCTCCTGTCTTATCACAAGACATATTCAGCATAAACCATATTTGAAATACACACATTTATATTATAGAAATTCAATACCAATATTTGAACTGATGGTTCAATTAGGATGGTGTTTATCAATTTTCTATCTACATGTTTTTTTTTATATATATATACTCACGGAAAAACCCAGAATAACTTTAAATTCACAAAATAAAATATACTATACACAAAATTACATATGATGTAACACATACCTAGCGAAGAGAACAAGTGACGGGCCCAATCACTTAATTTCAAAGCTCCTTCATCGGTAGGATAAACAACCAATCAAATTTAAGTATAGCAATCACATGACATTGACAAAAGACTAACCATAATACCAGATCATTTAAATTAAGAAAACACCAACTCTCTATCGCAAAAATATACTGTAGTGGAATACAGGGAGGAAAAAGGAAGGTGAATAGGTTACCAAAATAATAATAATAATAATAATAATAATAATAATAATAATAATAATAATAATAATAATAATAATAATAATAATAATAATATAGAAGGAAACAGTATAGAAGGAAACAGCGCTGTTTCAAATCTTAAATTAAATCCCTTTTTCACTCATTTTACTCTATAATACCAATGTAAAGATCACTACGGCACAACGCCACTGACTTTTTAATTCTTTCAAACACCTGTGTTCCTCCGACGATAGATCATCGGAGTTCCGAACTCAAGAACCAAAACTGTCACAATAATTGAAAGTTTCATATTTCAAACAAACCGATCTACCATAAAGCAACAGGGTAGACACTCGAAAAAGCCACCTCACCCAATATCTTATTTTCTGCTACAACTTCATTGCTGTATTCGACTGCAGTAGTCCACTTTTCATCCAGATATCACATGCTACGCTCGTTTCAAGTTGCTATTGCTTACGAAGGCGGACAAAATATAGGAAGTGGTGAAAAAAAATTAGTTAGATTTTATTGAGGTATGGTTTATATTAGTAAGTATATCAGCTCGCGTTTAACAAAATGTAGCTATATAAACTCCACAGTGTTTACGATTAAAAGCGCAAAAAACAAACAAAAAAACCGAAACCAGTTCTTCCAGACTGGAACAGTTCTCTTTGGCACTATATGAAGCAAATTGGAAGTAATGTCATAATCATAAATAATAATATAATAAATATACAACTTGGATATCAAACTTCTCTTTAGTATTCTTGCCTTGTAGATATGTTTAGCTTACATGTGTTTTTGTGATAATCCAAACTTTCAACATACTAGTATTAGTCTTCTGATTTTCTTAAATAACTATAAAGATGAACCTAAATTTTCCAAATAAATAGATATAAAGATCACTAAAGTTCATAATTACTTTTTAAGAACATACTGGCACTAATTGATATATCACATGACAACCTTTCCATTTCGAAAAATATCACAAATTTTAAAATGGCGGATTTCAAGATGGCGGCGGAGGTTCGTGATGTACTCTGCCCATTCTTCCTTTGCCAATATGTGAAACTACCACCATTTGCATTGTCTATCTTTCACTATTTTTACGATTCAACAGTTTATTTGATGTGTTTCTACAACATAGCATAGCCCTTCTCGCACCAACTCTTACCCCCTCACCCTCCGTTTCTTATGGCGCTCAGCTGCTATAATTTTGCACATACACATCTTCACATCCTCTATCAGGCGCACTATGCTTCATCGCGCAACTTGATTCATCCACTTGGACCCTTTGCTTTTAAGTGAAGTGAAATATCTGCAGTCAGTGTGCTAACTCATGACACGCAAGCATAGAAGTGTCCGAGACTTAATGGATCCAAATATTTGTGAAATTTACGCAAATAATGATTTAAGTTATTTTGGAACTCAAATGTGCAAACAATGAAAACATATCCCGCTTTATGCAGTGTCGTTTTGACGTATGATTAAATCATACTAAAGATATGACTACCGCAGGAAACATATGTTAGTCGGACTGTTTAGTATGGCGCTAATCACGCGTCAGAACGACTCTGCATAAGGCCTATAGGGCAGCGTTTCCCAACCGGTGTGCCGCGAATGGGCCGCTGGTGTGCCGCGAGGAAATCGAAACAAAATTATTAATTCTATAGCAACCACATTGCAAGGAATAGGAAAAAATGTATATTTTTTGTATTTCTATGAATTTCTACTATGAATTTCTACAATGGAAAAAATACTGTAATTATATTATTCTACATCTATTACTGTGTAGCAGACAGTATTTCGACTCGTACACATTTCCACGGTTAGCTGCAATGTTACGCTTCAATTGAAAGTCATACTAACACCGAGAAATGGAAGCACTTGTACGGTGTGCGTCAAATGAACGTTCGTAGAACACTCATTCGCACGTGAATGACAGAACAACACTTTGTTCAACAGCTGTGTTTTGACTTCCACGCATCGCAAGCTGTGTGATTGCAATAATATGAACCGGTTTATGTTAAAACAGCAAAGTTAAAAGTACAAGACATTTGTTTGTTCGTTCGTTATTTAGTGTTCTTCGTTTTTAGTGAAAGGTTGGATACAGTTTTCGAAAAAGAAAGTGTATTTTTAAAAATATGAGTCCTTTATTTCATTGCAATTATTTTCTATTTTAAAATTAGAATAAAAAATAAACATAATGAATTAGCAGGGGGGAAAACCAGTGATCTCTGGGAGTTCATCTCTGTGAGAAGGAGATCAGTAACCACAGAAAAAAATACAATGGTATTTTATATTTGCAAATAATAATATCTATGAATGTGCCGCGAGAATTCAAGTTACACCCGTAGTGTGCCGCAAGTTGAAAAAGGTTGGGAAACGCTCCTATAGGGTTTTGAAGTATGTTCAGCGTAATACTAAAGGCCTGATTACTGCAGGAAATGTGTTTTAGTCGAATTCTTTATTATGGTATTAATACTAATCACGTCAGGACGACTCTTCAGTAACTTCATTATAATTGGTCGCTGTTTTAGCAACAGTGACATATTAAATTTTTATCTGGCAGTACTAACCATGAAGCAAATGAAGTTTGGTGCGCGTAAGTTTGATGTAATTGGAAAACATTTGCTTAGAAACACATGAAAAGAAATCTAAGATAGAGTTGTAAAGTAATGCAATCGTATAAATTATACGCTAGACGTGCGCATAATTATTATTCTCATCGATTGAATAGTGAATAAAATTAACGTACTTTATAGAAGAAGTTATGGCTGAGATCTTGTTGAGTGAAGCAGAAAAAACCTTTATATTACATGGTGTTGAGGTAAAATATTTGTCCAAATAATTGTGGGTTAGATATAGAGAATATATTGTTAGGTACAGGCTAAATTTTAAAATAGTACATGTTGCAAAATTTACACGGAAAATTAAGTGCTATATGACTGTTAACATAAGAAGTGCATATGAAAATGAATTATATATTTTCCACCGGCGTACTATTTCTGTACATCGTACAAAAGTTATGGTCTATTAGCAGCGTTACTAGTGTGAAACCATTACAGATGCTATAGGGAGTCGTATCACTGTGGAAACCCACATTATTGTACTTTTAAATGCAACTTACAAATACTAACCCAACATGTTCTATTAACCTACATACTCTACGATTCATAACATTTGCCCGATAAGTAAGGTATCTAGTAACATGTAGATTTTAATGTTTCTACTATCCTCGATTACTCACATATCTTCTGTTGTTGACACTACTTCGCGGATCCACCATGCCCTCACCGTTATGTTGCATTCTTGTTTTTTAATGTCTGTCTAGCATAGGTTAGTTTGTGTTTTATACCGGCACTGTAGTTTTCATGTCATAGTTGGACGCTGTTGGTCAAATAGTATTTTTCAACAATTATTTCTGGTGCCCCCTTGAACGTCATCTATGCTAAGTGGGGTATTGGGTATTGTCGTGTCACAAAGCGCAAATGTTTTGGACAATAAAAGAAAATTCGTGAAAGAATTACATTTTTCAATAATGATTTCAAGTGGTGGTCTTAACCTGCAAGTATTCTTATTTTGAAACTGGTGAGCTGCTTATCTTTATAATATTGCATTAGTGAAGTAGGCATCGAAACAAGGAAGAGTTCACATTAACAGATAACTTAGAACTAATTACGGGTAAACTTTACAATACACGCTCCAACTGTGCATCGAAAAATAAGACCGCTTTTAAAGGGTGTACTAGAGTAGGATAGAGTAGAGTAAGTTAGGAATAACGAGGGTAGGGGTAGGAAGGGACGGGTTAGCTTAAGGTTACGGAAGTTTTGATCCATTTTCATGAAACTAATAAGGGTGTAATTTCTCTTTTCAGTGTGAGTATACTAGCTGGAGCGGGCATTGTAATGTCAACCCCTAAATACTGTAATTCATTTTTTTATTCTTTTTTAAAGAATTATTCCACGTCAAATCATCCAGCAAAATGTCTTTTTAACCCACCATCTCAGATTTTAATGAAGCTTCTGTCACTAGTAGTACAAGGCACATAACTGTGTGAAGTTTCGCCTCCTTAGACCTGATAGGTTTGGAGTTAGAGGCAATCAAAAATAGCACATGTACACAACTTCCGAGATACTGCTTTGAGACTGCACTCTAAATTGAACATGTTAGACTATAGTTCATGATGTTACAGACATAGCTGCGTGAAAATTATCTCAGAGAAGCACCAATGTTTGTAGATTTGGAAAAAGAAATATATCAAGGTAGTCAATCCTGACTTTGTTTAAAAAATAATAATAATGTTGTAACGCACACGCCATACTCCATCTAAGGGGTCAATTGGAGCCAAGCATCGAGTCGATACAGTCGTGAACATGAACGATATTTATTTGTGTCCGTCCCCAACATATGTGACAAATTTGAAAATTCTGACAACCGTGAGATGCAAAGTATGATAGTCTAACGTGAGTCTGCGTAGCGCATATATTCGATATTTAATCTCTCATTATACGGGACCACTCACAATTAGAACTAATTGAATTTACTAAAATTAATAACGTAACAAAAGTATATCGAGCTTAAATTATAGGAAAGTAAAATATGGACTACGTATTAGATTTAGCTAATATTCCAGCCTGGTGCTATGGTCTGTTAGTATTCTAAAATAGTACGTAAATGGCCAACCTATTAGATATGTTATTTGATGTAAACGTGGCAGTCGAATTTTTTGAGTTGGACTTATAAAATCTAATGGATTGTGACGAGCCAATGGAAAAATCGTACTCACTACCATCTCTGTTAGCTATGATAATGATGTTTCTTCCATTATAGTTTTGACAAGACTCTCTTAATTTTTCACACTTACCGCCTGTCGAACCCTCTTCCTATATCAAATTCCTGATGTTACTTTTCCGCCTCGCCTGCTGCAGAATTGTTTCCTTGTTTCTTTAGTTACAGTAAGTCAGTTTTATTCTACGATTCCACAATGTCTTACGTATCGAGCCTAGTTGAAAGAGTTGAGTTGAGTTGAGTTGATTTTAGTTTAGCGTCCCTTTCAGCAGCGAGGCTATATGAGACGTAGACCTACTGATTAACGTGGAATCCGAACCACATGAGCTCCCGCCGGGAATCGAACCCGGGTCTCCCACGCCCTAGTTGAAAGAATATCTTATGTGTGAGAAATTCATGTGTATGTCTTTTGAGCTTCCTTGCTATTCTAGACTTTATGTTACCGGCTTCCAACCCCAATGAGTAATCACAATTTATTTTCAAAATTAAAAGGCGAATATTTTACAAATTATCTTAAATAGACCAAATGAATAATTATTTTCCCGTGGCCAAATTTTTATTGTGTTACAATACAGAGTTACTATTTCTATTTGCTTCGGAAGTTGAAAGATTTTGTCCGGAGAGCAATTTTTCCCACTATTCAAAGACACTCGGGGGCTGCGATGGCTCAGTGATAGAGGGTTCACCTCTGGTGCTTGGGGTCCCGGGTTCGATCCCAGCCCCCGCCAAGTGAACTTTGTGGTGGACAAACACCGTGTGCGTCTTCGGGGTTCTCCCCTTTCTTCATTCCACCATTTTTATTCATTACTCATCATCACCGTCTCCTTTAGCCTAACCGGCATAATCGTGGGACGTAAAACTCAAAGATTTCATTTCATTTTCAAAGACACTCGATCGAAAAAGTGTAAAGGGTTTTCCAGGCCAGCCATCCTGCTTGATGTTTTCCTGGGTTTTACTAATTCACACCAGGCAAATGCCGGGATGATACCTAACATACAGGTCCCAGGCCGCTTCCTTCTTCCCCAATCCTTTCTTCCTTCCCTTTCCTCGAATAGTGTGATCCTCGAGGGACGTCATCCCTTGTACGTGACGAGCTAATATGACCATAGGTACCGAGAGCTAATTCCTAATTCCAAAGACGCTTTGATTATATTAAGAGCCTACCTTACTAAAAATAATACAAAATTTACCATTTTTTCTTTTGCTTGTTTATTCATCAGTGAAAGGAGATAATGAAATGCAAGTTACCACACTCATAGATAATGCTATTCTACAACAGAAAATATGAACCTGAAGAATATTCAGTTTTGCCATCCATAGAAATTACAGTGTTGCCAGAGAAACAATTTTCCTAAAATCTAAGTTAAGGCAGCAAGTAGAGGAACAAACTCAACTGTATTTAGTTACTTATAATATTGTTTTGGTTTCCTGTTAACTATTTTTTTTAAATAATAGTTGTATTTAGTTTGTAATAAACAAAATAGTTTTAACATACAGTTATTAAAACTAAATAATAATGTTAATTAAAAAGTAGTTCACAAGAAACCAAAACAACATGATACGTAATCAAATGCAGTTGAGTTCATTCCTCTACTCGCTGTCTTAACTTAGGTTTTAGGGAAATTGTTTTTCTGGCAACACTGTAATTTCTATGGATTGTAACACTGAACATTCTTCAGATTCATATTTTCTGTAGTAGAATAACATTACCTATGATTGTGGTAACTTGCATTTCATTATCTCCTTTCACTGATGAATAATCAAGCAAAAGAAAATGGTAAATTTCGTATTATTTTTAGTAAGGCAGGCTCTTAACGGCAGTTCCTGTACCATCAGTCTTTTGCACATACCTTTGTCGTTTGTGGTTCACGCCAAAACGGTTCTTTCTAAATAACCCTCATATTTTGATTTTATCATTAATAATTCAACAAGGTTGACTAACGTGATCAAATAACGAGAACTGTTCTAATTGTTATTCGTAACTAATATAGATATTTATGATACATGTTTTTTTCTCTCTCTTTTTAAATTTTTTTAGGACAACTTCCGGTCTGATGGTCGAACACGTTATGAATATCGACCAATGGAACTAGAAACGGATGTGGTGACTCATGCTAGTGGATCAGCTCGCTTACGGCTTGCAAATACTGATATTTTAGTTGGCGTTAAAACAGAAATAGACACACCATATCCAGAGCGACCAGGAGAAGGAAAAATAGAGTTTTTTGTAGACTGGTAAGAATTGATCGTAGTTACTTAACAAAATTACAAAAAAATATATCTTTATACGTATAAAAATGGGATGTATTGTGTACGTTCCACCATAACTCCAGAAGGCCTGGAGCAATTTTACTAAACTTGGTACACACGTTACTTACAGTCTAGCAAAGAGCACTGTCGGGGTAAGACCCCCCAGCATACCAAGGAGGAAGAGACACAAAAATGATCAATTGAAAATAACCGATATTAGTGTCTATTCCATAGTTTTCTGAGTCCCTAAGATGAACAGTGATACTTCCAATGCCGTTTAAGTCAAAATTCAGCCCCCATTAATACTCGTGAGGGAGGAAGGGATGGTGTAGTAAAAATAATTGAAAATGATCTCTATTAGTGTCAAGTCCGTAGTTTTAAGGTCCCTAAGTTGATTGGTGACAGTTTTGGTGCCCTTTAAGTCCAAGGTCATCTCCCACTTGGGGTAAAAACCCGTAACACTCATAGAGAGAAGGGAGTAATATATATATATATATATAAAATTATAAGAAATGACCGACATTAGTGTCGAATCCATAGCTTTTGGGGTCGCAGAGATAAATACTGACACTTCTGTTACCGTTTACATTCGATTTAAGCCCTCAGCACCCTGGTGTGTGTGTGTAGGGGGGGGGGGGGTGATATGATGACATGTAAAAATAGCGGAAACGACCTATGTTAGTGTCGATATTAGTTTTCAGCGTCGCTAAGTTCAGTGAGAGCAAAACCCTCTGAACACTCCTAAGGAGAAGTGGGAGGGTAGACATAAAAACGATAAAAAACGACCGATGTTAGTGTTGAATTCATGGTTTTCGAGGTCGCTTATATAAAGAGTGATATTCCAGGTGCCATTTAAGTTCAGCCCCGTTAGTATCCGGGTAGGGAGGGGGGATTGTGACATGGAAAAATAATTGAAAATGACCGATATTAGTATCGAATCCATAGTTTTCGGAGTCGCTGAAATGAATAGTGACGCTCCCGCCTTTTAAGTCCAAGTTCATCGCCATTGCAGAGCGTGGGATGGGGGAGATGAAAAAAAAATGTCAAAAGTGGCTGAGATTTGTGTCAGGAAAACGTCTGACCTGTTTGAAATGACTTTCGAAAGATAGTACCTACTTCAAGCTGGGTTTTTTAATCATATCAACTTAATAAAAGATATATTCTGTAGGGGTAGATTGTTTTAATATTTATCAACAGATTAAAAATAAAGAAGATACTCTACCAAAAGTACAAAAATAAATATTCTAAGAAGGAAGGGAATCCAAATATTTCCCATAAACGTACTCGTCCCGTGCGGACAGAGGGTATTTCAGCTAGTAAATTTATAAAATTAGAGAGATTGTAACACTTTGAATAGCCCACTGATTCAATGCCAAAAGTAATAATGTTCATAATTATTCGTATATACAGAAACAGACTGATTTAAAAGTAGTAATTGTAATTGCAAAATGTATGCAAAACAGGTTTATTGTACATACATCAGAAGTGAGCAAGAATATAAAGGGAGCAACCAAATTTATAGAACCTAATAACAAGCATATTACGAGAAGCAATCTAGAAAGCCATATAAATCACAATGGACCCTGATACAGGGCTCATAGCGAGTCACTTTTTTTAACTAAAAGTTACTTTTTTTCAAGTTGGTCACTAAAAGTTACTTTTTTTTATAAATTTGTCACTAAAAGTTACTTTTTTAGGAGGTGTAAGGGTACTCGTACCTCCACAAAAGAAAGCGCTGGACATAAGTGTGAATCTTTTTTTTTTTTTTTTTAATTTAGATTTTGTAACGTAAGTCAGTTGAACAGCTGCTATATAAACAAACTCAAAAGACATACCGTGCTCTTCTGTATCCTGTTGTAGATTGATTCAAAAATTATAATAAGCGTTTAATTTTCACTGTCAGCATTATCAATAAGAAAATAAAGCATTTAATGGAGGTAGAATGTATTGTTAATTGCAAAAGTAAGAGCTAGAAGATATTTATTTATATATACCAGGTGTATAAGCTTAAATCCGCTGTTTTGTAGTCAGAAAAACACATTTTGTTCATAGAAAGCAAAAAGAAATTTATTTAAAATACTTGCCCTCGCTAGCTACACATTTTTCCCACCTGTCGGGCAATTTGTGGATACCCCGCCCAAAAAAAAAAAAAAATCCTTCTCTTGCGAGGCAAACCACTCATCAAGCCCTTTGCGGTCGTCTGCATACGAATCAAAGTGCTGCTTAGCGAGGGCGTCGCCCATCGACGCAAACAGATAGTAGTCGGAAGGGGCTAGGTCTAATGAATAAGCGGGATGGAGTAGTCCTTCCCTGTTGAGTGTCTTCAAGTAGTTTTGGGCCACTGTTGATATGTGCGATGAGGCGTCGTGGTGGAGGAAAATCAGCTTGTCATGTCTTTGTTGATACTCCGCCTTTTTTCACACAGAGCAGGGTGCAATTTAATCAGTTGTTGGTGATAGCGGTGGACATTGACAGTTTCACCAGGTTCAACAGCTCAGATCCCAACAAACACACAGCATCGTCTTCCGTCGGAAGCGATTTGGTTTCGAGGAAGATGTTAAAGGTTGACCGAGATCACGCCAGATTTGTTGCGTTTAGGATTCCCGAAATATATCCACTTTTCATCGCCCGTCATAATCCGATGCAGGAACGACTGTCTTTTTTGTCTGGCGAGCAAGATTTCGCATGTGTTTTGGTCTCTCTCCAGCTGCCGATCAGTCAATTCATTCTGCACCCATTTCCCAATCTTTGAAACCTTTCCCATGGCACGTAGACGCATGAAAATGGCTGCTTGAGTAACACCCAATTGCTCGGCAAGCATTTTTTGCGATTGGTTATTGTTCTCGTTCAAAAGAGCCTACAATTGATGGTCCTCAAACTTTTGGGGCAGATTTTCACGCTTCTTGTCGCTCAGGTCAAACTTGCCGTCTTTGAACTGACGAAACCAATCTCGGCACGTTGTTTCCGATACAGCACTGTCACCATAGGCCTCCATAAGCATTCGATGGGTTTCGGCCGCCGATTTCTTAAAATAGAAGCAAAAAAGCAGAGCTTGCCGCCAGTGGCGGATATAGAAGCTGAAACAAGGTGGGAGGGCAGTCGGACTTCAGACTATGATACGTATATCATGAGTTTACTACAAACTTTCAAGAATTTATAAATAATAGCTTCAATTATTTTTTCAATCAAGAAACTGGAAGGGGGGTGCTAGGCCCCCCTGGCCCCGGGCTAGATCCGCCATTGCTTGCTGCATATGCTCTTTGTCTGGCACAAAACTAGACATGCTTACCAACGGGACACTGTGTTGTTTGCACTTGCTGATGATGTGCACTGATTCGTGTTGCCAGATGTCCAACTCATACAAACAACAGGTATGGCGTGCCCATGATAGCTTCATACACGCACGAACGCCATGCATGACCATACAGCGGATTTAAGCTTATATACCTGGTATGTTTATACATTAATAAACACTAAAGAGAAGTTCATATTTTTGTTGCAATCTGTATCACTGATTTTTTCAATAATTTTTAGCTCAGCTAATGCCACTCCAGAATTTGAGGGCCGAGGCGGCGAAGAGCTTGGAACAGAAATCAGTGCAAGTCTAGGTAGAGCTTATCAAAGTCCATTGGCCTTTGACCTTCGACCTCTTTGCATTTTGCCTGGTCAACAGTGTTGGATTCTTTATATTGATATTCTGGTAAGCATAGTTTTCTCTAAGTCTGGTGTAAATTTAGTAGAAAAATGTCATCTAATTATAACTGTATTCATAAATAGTTGTTTTGATGTTCTTTTCGGTAAAGACTATGAGGCTCAGAGATGTTAAAGATGTCCGAAACTTCCATCCCTAGTACGAGATATCAATGCGTACAAGCACAAAATTAATAATGTTTAAGTACTACAGGGAACGAATTGTTCAATTGAGAGGAACTTTATGAATTTTTTTATACGGACAAAAATGGTGACTTGTATCTTGACAAAGGCAACGTGAGATGGGACACAATCTGGAACATCAAGTTTGATGTCTACGGGTTGAATGGTACAATACAGGTTTATTTTCACACAATTTTATTTCAGCACATAATTACAATCTCGGTACAACAGCTTACTATAAACTAAACCTGCAGCAACTTACTAAAAAAATTACCGTATTTAAATATTCGTTATTTTACAGAATGTACAGAAAAATCATTGTATTACGAATTATTTATTATTTTTTCTTAAATTTTAAATAAATAGTGGAATGTGTCAACAAATTGCACCATGTAAAAAATGAAAGAATGATCTATTAGTTTGTGGATACTGATGGCAAACTCAGAACACTAGAAAAATGTATTAGATGCATTACGTTACTCACAAATAGAAGATTTACACTGTTTGTAATCTCAGGGTGGCAACCATATACATCTGCACCATTCAGGGGTGATTCTATGAAAGTTCATTATTTAAGAGTGTAACTTTTGTTACTGATAATATTGAGGTATTTTATACATTTTTATTACTAGAAGAAATGTTATTATTTGATACTTTAATACCACAACGATTGATACCATATGATGTGATGACTTTGCAGTAGATGCTTTAAGAAAATGTCGCTGAGGAAGATGTAAGTTTTCATTATAATTACTAAATGTCAGACGTATAACGAGATTAGTCAAAGATATAATTTTACCTTGTTCTAAATCCTGTCTTTCATATATGGGAAAGTTTTACCTCAGACAAAATATCAGCAATAATGAAACATTAACCTAGAAAATTTTAACGTAAGATCATTTGATTAGTTTATTGTTCCCTTAGCGTCAACTGTAGTATTTTTATTAACATAAAACTGAGAATAAAAGATATGTATCTTACGTTACAATGTACTACAGGGTTGGCAAAAACCATGTTTTTTATTGAAAACAAAAAAAAAAAAAAAAAAACGTTTCTTTTATTTATTTATTTATTTATTTTTGGCTATTTCCACGCGTGACGCACTCTACAAGGGAACATGCTCGTATATTTTAAACCTTAACTATGGTAATGAATATAACGATTTTTAAATACAAACCACTAAATATGATTATAGAAAGGACATATTATAATTTCCACATATTGGTATTTTTGTATTTAATTATTAAAATACCCGGTTATATTTATACACTAAAACGTGACTCACACTACAGAAAGGGAAGTAAAATTTTACTCATATTTTGAATTTAGGAAATATTTCTCCGTATGACTTTACAAAATGTATTTTGTACATAAACATTTTCCAGAAGGAATGCAGTGTTCTCACAACCACCGTTTCATTCTCACTTCACTGTAGTAAACATATGACAATGGAATTTCTCTGTGACGCACACTACAGTTCACTTGTGACGCACACTACACTTCCTTCAATGACAACACTTAAATTTTCCTATTGTTTGGAATCTTATTGATAGTTTGAATTTGATATTCATCGTACCTCTTACAACTATAGAATGTATTTCCAAAACATGCTACTGAGGTAGCTCTGTTGGTACAGCGTTGGTTCGCAGTTGGGAGGTGTGGGTTCGATACCGCTGCCGACCATTCTGACGGGTTTTTCTTTTTTTCCCTCAGTCCTATGGAAAATGCCGGGATGGTACGTAGCAAATCCACTCTGGCCGACACTTTCCCAAATCCTTTCCTTAGTGTAAAATGGCCTCTGAGCCGTATCTGGTGTTCGTTAAATAAATAAACGCATTTTGGTGATTCAATAAGTATATTGTTTCTTTTATTTTTTCAAATGCCTATCGATACCTGCAGTAGTTTCGTTTCAATAATGTTTGTTAGAAACCAAAACGCACTTTAAAAAAAATAGGAAACTGAAGGGTATGTCGAAAGGTATTCGAGAAATGAAAGAGCAAACTCAAATATACTTATTGAGCGACCAAGAAAGGATTTAGCATGTTTTCATAAAATTTATTTGCATGATTATTGTGTTTTCCGGTACATTTTAGACCTAGTGGCTAGCACGCTTGATTTCGGATAGCGTGGTCCCGGGTTCGATTCCCGGTGGGGGTACAGTTGAAAGACCAATGTGGTTAGAATTCCACTATAATCAGTAGGTCCACGTCGTCTTCAGCCTAAAACTAAATCATCCCCATTTTGTCAGGATTTTAAAATAATTTGCCTGGTGACGCAGTATAAATGCATGCTATAAAAACGGGTAGTTTATTCTATAGTTTTTTCATCACTTCCTTTAATGTTCCTGACATTTTCTCTTTCGGCACTTTGCCAGTCTCATCAGTAGTCTATTGTTGATAGGTGATTTCCATATTCGTGTCCATTGGTTGAGTAGAGTTGAGAAGCGAAACGAACTTTGGTAATTCGCCACATTCTTGTCAAGTATGAAACATACAGATCTCAGATTCATCGTCGCACACTACGACACGAAATCAGATCATTTGTGCTGTTTGACAGAAATGAACATGAATTTAACAGTAATCTAACATTCTCGTGATTGATACACAGAAAGATTTGGTGGTGTTCGCGTTCAACAGACGTGTTTCGGCCGAAGTTCACAGAATTTACATCTTCCAATCTCTATATCAGGATTCTGTTTCTTGAACTGTTTCACCGAGTGTTAGGAACGAGTACCGTTTTTGAACTTTTTGTTTGCCGAATGAATCTCTGATGATTAAACAATCTCGAAGTCCCAGTGCCTGGTAAGATATTGCATCCCTTAAATAAAAGTAAATAGCTGCTTCTTCAGTTGCCGTTTTTGATGAACTTTGATCTAGTGTCTTGACTGGCTTTTTATTGTCGGGTGCAAACTGTTCAAACAATTGTTTAACAACAACCTTACGCTTATTCGAACTATGAGGTACGCTTCTTTTAACTTTAGCCATAGCTTTCCCATATGAACACCGAGATGAAAACACTTTGTTAGGTGAAGATGCACTGGTACTTGTTTACTTAACATAGCATCAATAGCTGTGCTTAATTTCTTCTTTTGACGATATCGTCTCATTTCTTTCTTCTTCTTCTTTCGCATATGCTCCTTCTCTTCAATTGTAAAATTTTTCTTTTTCCTTTCTTGTCTAATTCTCTGTTTTTGAGTCTCTTTTCTTCGAAATTCGGCATTATTTCCGGCTCTGCTTGACGTTGTGCAGCAGTTTTCACCATGCTTGAACGTGACACACACTACCCGTGACGCACACTACATACACTTCAGTAATTGTAAGTCTGTGTTTATTTGAGTTTCCAAATCAATATCACGGCAAATAGTTGCTCTATCTATCAAGAAGGAAAATTGAAAGTATTAAACCGTTACATGCAATAACTAACTTTCAGCAGGAAAAAATGTGTTTTTTTCGTGACGCACACTACAGCACAAGACCAGTTTTCTAATATGAAATACCACTTAAACAGCTGAAAGTAGACAACATTCGCATATGTAGTGATACACAATACGGTACTCTGCACTTAAAATTGTAAACACCTTTTTCTTCTCTTCTCAATAAAATGAATGATTGACAATTAAATGTCAGTTGATATGCCTTTCAGCTTGTCTCACAGAGCGGCCATATTGGATCAGCACTGTTGTCAGTTCAGCACTTTACAAAATGCAGCAAATTGTATAGCATTCATAATTTTAGATCTCAATCGAAGATATGGGTGACAGAAACAAGCGAAACACATAAGTTTAGAAAATACACTTTTGGTGTACATTCCCGTGGAATTAACCTTTTATTTTATTATTATTATTATTATTTTGTTTAAACCAGGTTTTTTGGTTTAAATAATTTGCTCTATGTATTTATATCACATACGGACAGAAATAAGTTTGTTTCGCCTTGGTGTTATCATGTAACAACCGGGTTATGATGGAAGGGGTCACGTATGCTTAAAGCGGAATCCAAACCGCTTCTCGGCTTACATCCGAGAGAAATTGTCCTCCATTTAAACTCGAAACCGGGACTAATTGGCCTCAAATGCGATACGTCTGCCGACTCACTCACGAAGGACTCCTGATAAAAATACGTTGTGCTGATCTTTACATACTTGTTAATATAATTCTCAAGAGTTACTTCAGAAGGACAAAAAGATAAACAGTTGCACAAGTGAAACCATTATATAGAATTATATATGGACAATTTCAAAATACTGCAAAGTATAGAAGAACAAATTTAGTCCAAATTAATTCACTACGACTTTTATTAGTCCAAGTTAAAGAAATACAACGACTTAATTTGGATTTCAGTTAAAAGAGTGAATAAAGATACGAATTATTTGAGTCCACTTTGGCTCCGACCCATTTATACAGAAATAGATGCCAACGATACTTCTGATTTCAATAAGTGCCTCTCATGGGGTTCGTATGACCTCCCCCCCCCCAAAAAAAAAGGTACGGTACTTCGATGTATTTTGTTAATAGTAAACATTATTAAAACGAAATAATATTTAGGATTTTCCTTTGATTGCAGTTGTATACCAATAATAATAAACTATTTAAAAAATCACAAAAGAAACATACTTTTATATATATATATGTATGTATAAAAGAAAAGTTGCTTTTGTAGTATAATCTCTTTGAGGAATTAAGGTCTTAATATAATTCGAATAATATACGGGAGTGAAACCTGAGAACCTACAAATGTATGTTTATCAAGATTTTACGAACACTTACACTTTTAAGAACATTTTTCGTTTTTTGGTTTAAACCTTTCTTTAAAAAAACAGCTTTACCAACCAACCCTAATGTACTAAGATCGATTTTATCTTTGTTTTAGATCCTGGAATGTGGAGGCAATCTCTTTGATGCTGTATCTATAGCTGTAAAAGCCGCTTTGCATAATACCCGAATTCCACGTATTCTCAATACCACAGTGGATGGTGGACAAGTGGATTTGCAATTGTCTGATGATCCCTACGACTGTTGTCGACTCGATGTCTCTGGTGCTCCCATCCTTGTTACATTAAGCAAGGTAATTTTATTTTTCTCCTTGTATCATATTATATATTAGTTTTAATATTTTGGTGATTTTTATTAATTTACTTATTTTAGCTGCTGAGCTGTGATCCAGAACACTGGAAGAAATAGAATAATTTCAATGTACACTAGATTTAGAAAGTATACTTTCATGCTGATTTTAGCTCTTTAACAAGCTGGCGAAGGAAAATATATCGTTTATTAAATCATTGTCTGCTATACCTTCTAGCTACCCGGTTCTGCTTGTTCTATTGCAGTCACTGTTCGTATGTTTGTATATTCAAGTGTAACATCTCTTTTCAGACCAAGGTCATACGGGGCGTGGACCTAAAGTTTAGAACGCAGATCTATTTTTACTGAATCGCACCGACAGGCCAAGGTCTTTTTTTTTTTTTTTTTTTTTTTTTTTTTTTACATTTTTTTAGTCAGAAGGGTAAATTATTTTTATATTTTCAATTGTTATTTGAGAAGCCGTAGGCCATGACTATAGATTACACCGAGAGGCCTTCTCTTCTGGAATTTGCATTCTACTTCTTTGAATCAATGTCCACTGGTGGAACACGGGTCTTCGGACAGTAGTACACCATCCATTTAAGTGTTAAGGTGGAATTGGAAACACCGTATACCACCGCTGGTACATGTGGCTATTTAAGTGTTAAGGTGGAATTGGAAACACCGTTCAAATCTTCTCCCACCGGGAATCAAATCCTGGACCCCTTGCACCAAAAGCACGCCCGCTAGCCACTAGACTAACGAGGAGGACTTGTAGTTACTGTGTGTGTTGGTGAGACAAATCTTTATTTTTCTTTTGATCATCTGTTTTATTTGAGTGTTCAGCTCGAATTAACTTGGTTTGGTTAAATTAGGCATTATTATTAGTTTAAATTAGGCATTATTATTTCTTTACAACTTTAAAATCAGTTTTCAATGTTGCCAGTTTGATTTTAAAGTTGTAGAGAAATAATAATGTCGTCATATTTTATGTCCCCTATGGGGGACGCCGAGACCGACATGGTTAAGCTAGTAGAATTGACATAGAGTAACCAATTTCATTCCCTTATAAGCAATGCTGCTATTCTAATATTTTAACAACCGGTTCTCTCTCTCTCTCTCTCTCTCTCTGTATATATAGAGAGAGAGAGTGAGTGAGAGACAGAGAGAGAGTGGATAGATATATCCCCTTAGGAAACAAACCATACAAGGTAAACAAAAGCAAGTGTTTTACTAGATACCACAAATGACAAGTAGAGACTTACACAGCACCCTAATACAAGGGTGTGTGACGAAATTAGGTAGCACTGCGAATATCTTGGAAACTAATTATCCAAGATAGATGGTTGTCAAAAGTATTGGAAAGACCTTAATCCAGCAATGGATCAACAATTGTTGATAATGGTGTACATATATATAACAAATATAAATAACTCTCACCACTACACTCATGTGATCCCAGTTCTCATTCTTGAAATCTGAGCATTAAGAACTAAACGTTTATAACTTGTTCTGAGAGATCATATGTTTAATCTTGTAACTGTAAGAATTTCTAAAAATAAAGGTAGAACTGGGTAAAATTTACTGTTATGTCTGGGTATAACAATCGGTTCTGGCGAACCGGCTGAATAGCACCACTGCTTATAATTCAAAAAGTATGTGAAAGATTAGAAATTAAGAAACTGAAGTAGGAAGAGAGATTGAGAATAGGGTTAAGGAAATCATGTGTATAGAACTAAACCCAGTTCTCTTTGCTGTCTAATGCGTATCACTTCTTATTCATTTTCTCCGAGTGGCGCTAGTTAAATTTTTAGGAAAGATGGCTGATCGTGACTTCGTGAGTATTATAGCGAAAAGGAAATGAGAAAAGCTTGTACGTACTAATGAAAACTGTTTTACTAAATGTATTGATCGCTGCAATCATTGGTTGCTCGAAAAGTTTCAAGATGAAACAAATTTATTGATTTATAAGTGAATTATCTGATATATGCCACACACTACATGACCCAGTCTCGTCAAATAGTGTCCGTTGCTCCTTTGGGACACAGTGACAGAACGCTTATCTCTGGTGCAAGGGTTCCCTAATTCGATCCCGGCCTACCCGACTTTCTGATCCCAGCTTAAAATCCCGGAGGAAGTTCATGTGGCTCGAATCCCACGTTAAACTCATGTTGTGAAGTTCGACTGACTATCATTAAACCAAAGAGAAATACTTAATAGCAGTAAACTAATTTTATAACCAAGGGTAGCAAAGATTTATTCCGCTGGATGGATCTTTCAGACTGCAATCAAAGCGAAAAAGGCTTTCGAGTCATTTAACAAACTCTAAACATATGACCCAGAAAATAAAAATAAACACCAATGCAAGTTCAAAACTGTCCGAAAGATATTTTATTAGGACAGTAACCAAAATTTATTACTGATATATTATACTTACATACAAGATGGTTACCCACTAAATTGATAAATTGCTTGTTGGAGATTGGGTCACAGCTGTATAAAGATTGAAAAATATACGATTTTGATCCTTTTGTCTGTATAGAAGTTATGAATTTCTTTTAGTATCCTGTATATATAATATAACCTTTTTCTAAATTAACCATTGTTTTTTTTCCGATGTTATTGATAAAACAAGAAAAATTTGTGTCTGCTGCTGTTTTTATAATATAAAGGAATATTCAGGTAGATAATAGTGGTATTGTTAAAGAAAAATAAAAACGCATTCATATTTTTCGTATTATTATTCTCGCAGATCGGTGAGCACTGTGTGGTGGACCCTACAGCCGAAGAAGAAACTTGTAGCAAAGCAGGAGTTGTGGTGGCTGTGACAGAAACTGGTCAGATTGCATCTACATTCAAAACAGGCGTCGGAAGCTTACACCCGGAAACGTTAGCAGATGCACTGAGGGTACTTTTTACGTATTAATTTAATCTTGCAGATATTTTAAAACATTATTCTACCTCCGAAAGTCAGAGTAATATTTTTTTATGAATTGTGTTGGATATACAAGGTTTTGTCCCGAAAGAAATGAGAGAAGTTGTGGCTACCACTCAAAAGGCTGGGGAGCAGTTCAATTGGTGGGGAATATCAAGCATACACTTATTCAACTCAATTGTCTGTATGGCATTACAGCTGTTAGATTGTTACTGATAGTCTTGTAATATTAAGACAACTTTATAGGGACGAAACAGTGTCCCGAACGTTAAGCAATGTTCAGAATTCTCAAGAATGTGGCTAAAGTCTATTTTAGTGTGAGGATAGTCGCAAATATAGCAGACTTGCCGAAATCAGATGTATGTCGTGTCACTGCACATGAGAGAATTTCTGAGCAGAAAAGGTATGCCAACACTTCTACAGACTGTACAATTCGATTTCTTTGTGTTCCTGAGGCTCATAGTCGGCCTGAGCCTACACCGTTTTGGGAAATTGCAAAGGTCCAAGCAGCTATTACGTGTGGTTTGCAAGACATCTTAGATCAAAACATCCTGCGCTGCTATGAACAGTGGAAGCAGTACTGAAGTTGTTGTAGTGACACTCAACGATCCTACTTTGAAGGATGAATATTCCTGGTGTAAGCTCATGTGGTTCGGATCCCACGTCGAACTGTAGGTCCACATTTCATATAGCTTCGCCGCTAAAAAGGATCTGAAACCATCCACCCAACAGACTTTGAAAAATATTTTGTGTATCTGGATCTATTGGTAACTTTTTTTTTTTTTTTAACTTAGTTTCGTTTCTTTTGGGACAGATCCTGTGTAATAACAGTTGTAGGAAATTGAGTACATGGATGATTAAAGTATATCAGTACAAAATGTAAGCAGGAGAGGGAAGAGGGTTTCTTCACTATCCCTTTAGCAATTTTCCAGCATGCATCGAATTGTACTTTTTTTTTTTTTTTTTTTTCTGGATCTTGAAAGGTGCAAATTACAATAATCATAATAGTATCTTTTGAGTGAATATCAGTTCAAATGATCGTATGTAGGATAGTGTTTTCTAAAGAATCAGCTAAATGAAATAATAATAGTAATAATAATATGAACATACCCCCATTTATAAAATCATACATTACTGAGCTTTGCAAAAGATACTGATAAAAGTAAAGAATGTACCACTATAACATTCAATTCTACGAATTAAGTGCTAATTTAGACATGAAGTGAAATGAAATCAGGAAGACAAGCTTCAGTCTAGTAATTTATTCAACAAGATATAGGGATGTTAGTGTATTTGTAAGTATACTGACTCAAGCATAGTAACAGATAGGTATCTTTCTGACTCACCTTAATTTTGATGATTTCGGTCTTCTTTTCTGGAGGACTTACCGTGTCCTGTGGTTCTCCTCTCAACAGTTACAACTTGATGGCGTTTTTAACGAAGTAATCATTGGATAATGTCTCCGTGATAAAATGTATTCGCAATCTGTTTTGATATCTTTTAACAGTTCCCTTTGAGTAGATGTGAGATAGCGAATTCAAACAACATTATATGATAGGCTTATTAAGGTTCGAAATTTTGAGAAGTGACTATCAATAAGACTAATCTCGGCGCTTCGTCTTGTTAGAATAATCTGATCGGTTCCAATACTAATTCGTTCTCGAAGTATTATTAGTCCTTTCTGTCCGCTGTCTCGAGACCTCTGTAATGTTTTATAGTGGTAAAATGTTTTGATATTCAAGTATCCATAAAAGTGTCGTTGTCCCACGTGCAGCCTAAATATTTTCCATGATTTCGGAAAATATTTCCAGAAAGACATATGTTAATGGAAAGAAATCTTGTCAGTCACTTCATACGTAATGAAATTGTTTCATTACTCAAGTCTGTAGGAGACAGTAAACGGAGCAAGTTCACAGCATACGCTACATGCATGATATTTCCCCTGGCTATACAAGTATTTTTCACGTTCGTTTTAATCTTTAATAAAAATAAAAAAGCAAATATTAAACTGATTTTCAGCCAAATCTGAATTTTGATAGTTGATTTACCACAATAAATTGGACAGTGAAATATCCTAATACTATTGTATTCTTACTGTTCAGTATGTGGAGGATTTGTAGTGATTTACTGTTATATACTGTATATATATAGTAGACTCCCGAGTATCCGACCTGATGTGGTGAAGGGCAGGCCGGAGTTCTGTGCACTCATTTTTGCCCCACCAATACCAGAAGACAAAAGTTTTTGTGCCGAAACCACTGTTATAATACAGTATGTATTTTGTCACTTCTTATTTGGCTCTGTGCCAGTAGTTTATAAATGTTTATGCACTGTACTGCACTGCACGTTTCAGGAATTTATTAGAGAAAAAGTAAGTTAAAGAATTCGTACAGTACATGTAAACTGTTCACATTTTAACATAAATTATGTGATGCCTAACTTACATTAATGTAAATCGTAGGCCTAATTCTTAAAACTAGGCCGGATAGTCGCGTACCGGATAATCGAGAGTCAAGTGTATATTCATTTAAAACTGAATTACCAAACTTCCATAGATTAATATTAAAATCTACCAAAATCTCATTAGATAAAAATTAAAACGTACCATACTCCGCTAACAAGAAACAAACTGATCTCTTTTTTTTTTTTTTTTGTTTGTTTGTTTGTTTGTTTGATTTATTATTAAAATATTCAAGTTGTTGATTATATTTATAATCGTTATAATCTAATTAAGTGTCATTAATGTTAGTAATTTCAGAAGATGCACAGCGGTTCAATGGTAGAGTATCTACCTCTGGTCCATTGTTGATCTGAGGCCCACTTAGTTTCTGATGGGTAATATCATTTCCTTCGGTTTTCTTGGGGATCCCTTATGTCTACATTTCACTAATTCTTTCATAATAATTGATTTACATTTTATTATCTGTCCTTTTCAGCCTAAATGTCATAATCGTGTAACGTTAAACAAGATATTTCAAAGCAAAAGCCACCAGATTTAACGAAAAATAATGATAATAATAATAAAAACACTGACTTTAAAACTGTCAAATTTAATAACATAACAAATTTTATCAGATCAACATTTTGTGAATTAACGTACAGAAGTCGGCTTATCCGAAAGTGCTTACAAGAATACGTGTTCTTAGTATCAAATATAGCATGAGGTATCAGATTTTTATACACACATATTTTAAATTTGAAATATCTTATAATAATAATAATAATAATAATAATAATAATAATAATAATAATAATAAAGTACATCATTTACTTCTCCTCCGAAATAAAACTAATTCCCAGGACTCACTTTGCTCCTCCAAATTATTAGGTTTTAAAAAATCCCATCAAACATTGAATTTTCCATGTACGAAGTCCATAATCCCTTGACTATTACTAAATACTCTCTTTACCTAAGTCTTGATAATATGGGCAGCTCTCGGCGAAAATTTGACGTAATGTGCATTTTGAGTTTATTGACTGCTTCTCTTCTTTCAGAGAGATTGTTTCATAATCAAATATTTGCTTGTTGATATTATTGAAAAAGTTTTATTTACATCCTGTAATGTTTTGCTGTTCCCGTGCTTTGATGTGTTTCGTCTCAAGCAGAAAACAATGTTGTTAGAAATATTGTTTCATATAAATGAGGAAGAAAGTTCAAACAGTTGAAGTTAAGATTACCGTTACCTGAGAAAGAGAGTTGTGGTTTGACCATAAGCAATTAAAAAAAAAAAAAAATCCGTTTACGTTTCAACAATGGCTTGTGATCATCTTTGGAATTTTTACTTTGGTTTGTGGACTTACATTATCAGTAGTGGGTTCTTTTAAAAACAAATTCAGGATTGTTCTTGATGTCTACGAAGTACAATAACTTTTCTGCACTGCATGAATGTTTCCGGCTGAATGTTACGAGTCCACTAAGCAACGAAAGAATTCTTTGAGAGATTCGTACTGAAGAAGACGTCAGGCAGTCGTTGAAACGTATACGGACAAGGCAAAAAATAACTCCTGCTTAGGTGAGTCTTTAAAATATTTAATATGTATCGTATCAGTTTGTTCAATATTTATTATTATAGTCATGTTTGTAACTGGATATAATATTGTGCCAGCATTTACAAATAGTATGTGCGTAAAGGAGTATTAGGAAAATTACAATACCACAAACAGAACATAAATAAATAACAATATTTCCAGCAAAATAAAACTATAAAAGTTTTGTTACGAACGAATGACATACTCTTTAGCGCCACGAAAGTTAGTTTTCGATTTTTTTTCCCCTAAAACTACGCATAAGAATTTCCCCTCAAGCTTGTTAATTTTTTCAGCTCGATGTGATTTATAGACTGAAAATATCTTATCTCTGGTCAATATTTTAGTTAGACATAAAATGTAAAAGTTGTTGATAATTCTAAATTACATCTTATTAACCTTACAATGTACTGTTGTCTTGCTGATGTTTTAATGAAGAGCTTAATGAGTATATTGTAAGGTTCTACATGTTTTCACACCATGCTAGATGTAAACACTCCATAGACTACATTATTCTCACGAAGACGACGTCGTTCACCATCGCCAACGGTCGGCAAATGACGGAGATCAACGAGGGTAGCCGACATTTTAGGATAAAAGAAGACAGCACACCATAGAAAGTATCAATCTCGCCTGGTTGATCAAGCCACCAACTCTCTAAGACGTCTGGTTATTGGGAGGTACCCTTCGTACACACATTGGCGCATACTCATTGAGCTCTTGTACTACCTCTGTAAGACACTCGGTCATTAAGAGGCACGTAATTACTAAATTCTCTAAGACGCATGGTAATTGGATTCGTTTAAACTTCACACCAACAAACCTCCAAATATTAGAGGAACTTTGGGGGGCGCGGTGGCTCAGTGGTAGAGCGTTCACCTCTGGTGCTTGGGGTCCCGGGTTCGATTCCAGCTCCCGCCAAGTGAACTTTATGGTGGACAAACACCGTGCTCGTGGGTTTTCTCGGGGCTCTCCCGTTTCCTCCCACTTTCTTCACTCCACCATTTCACTCATCTCTCATCATCACCGTCTCCTTTAGCCTAACCGGCATAACCGTAGGACGTAAAACTCAAAGATTTCATTTCATTTTCATTAGAGGAACTTATACTTATTTGTAATATTTTGTATTCAACAGGAAAACTTTTATAATAAAAGTTGATGGGAAAGCCCAAACTCCCGTGTACCGTCTTGTAGCTCTACTCTAAAAGACAGAAAAGTTTACAATATATTTTAGTGCAACATTGATTTTTAGGTGTGCAAAAAAATTCGTTCTTCTCTAAATTTTGAGGGTGAAAAGGTAATTGACAGATTCTTTTAATTCTTATGTGTTCTATGCGCCAAATGTTATACGATATATGTCTTACATTACTTATCTTCTGTGTGCAGGTTGGCAAAGGTGTAGGAATTGAGCTGAACAACACGCTGAAGGCAACACTGGAAGAAGAAGAGAAAATGGGGATCAAAAGGAAACGATTTGGTTTCCTTAAATAACATAAAGATTTGAAGTTTATTGAGTTCATATTCCTATTGAAAAAAAAAAAAAAAAAATCTTGTTATTTAATTGAATTTATTTGCAAACAACATTACTGATTACATTAATATTTTTTCTCTGCTTTGAACAAATTAATTACATTCCTTGTATCAATAGTGCCATTACATTGAAATTTTTCACATGTTTTTCAGATGAAAATTAGCTTATGTATTTCCGTATTAGTCATATGCTGTTCTAGCCTTTAATTGCGGGACTACTTGGTTTAAAGTTCTGTATATTTATGAATTCAAGTTACAAATAAAGTATATTTTAATAAATGTTTGTTTAAATATAATTTCACGCATAGATGTATAATTTGTGACAAATAAGTTGTTTTCCTTCATCTATTGCGTCGAAAGCAGTGGCGGCTCTTGAAGGAAGTTACACTGGTAAAAATTTAAATCTTAGTGCTGCACACTAAGAAGGGAAAGCTTATCTAATGTATTAATTCTTGTATACAGCTTTCTGCAGTTGTGTAAGCCGTTAGTCTGAAGTATACCGTGAATGCGCTGTATTGTGTAGGAATCTCTGTTGCCTTCCTCGGTAGCTCTGAGTAACTCAACATGAAATTGTTGTTACTTAGAATGTCATCTTGTCCTTTATGTATATGTGTCTGTGTGTGTTTAGTTGAGAAGTGATGGGGTTAAAACAAGCGCTAGAGTTAAATCGTTTCTTCTCAAACGTATTTGAAAACTTTTTTTTCCTCGCTACTGTAAACACTTTGTACCAGAACTTACTTGTGAAGACAAATGCAATATAGGACGATATTTGTAGGATTGTGCTGAGCACTGAGAAGCACTTTGCATGGTCAGTGCTATAATCTTAAAATTACAAGATTACCTGCTTGTATAAAATTACCACGAAACACTGAACGACATTTGCTTGCTGGCCAAGAGTTTTCATTTAATCATTCCACCACGTCAAGTAAAATTAGTCTTCATTATGATATTACCAAAAAGCGTACGATAATTCTTAGTTGTAGGGATATATTATATGAAACATTGCAAAACTGCGCTGCTAACGTCACAAAAAGAAAAACGACCTGTTATTGGAATGACGTCACAGATCAGAATGTTCAGAAAATATTATGTTGTAAAATGCTTCAGAAAATGTTCGTATATTGCAATTTCTTTCCATAAACTAGGAATGAATTTAGTGAAATAGTAAAAGGAAAGCAATAAATTAAATTAGGTAGTAGATATAAGAATAACGTGTTAATAACACCTTTTCTTCTAGATTAAAGTAGACAATAACTCATCGATAATGTTCTATCATTACAAATTTTTAAGGATTTCACCAGAATTATTTTATTACTATAGTAGAGAAAAGTTATTACTGCTCAGTTTAGATTAAAAATAAATCACGCTTAAATTGAGAATATCCAGGTCACCAATATAGCCACAGCCATAAATATAGCTTTTTCTTTTCTGTTTTTTTTTCTTTTTCTTCTTTTTTTCTTTTCTTTTCTTTCTTTTTTCTTTTTTTTTTCTGTTTTTTTCAAAATTGGAGTGCTCGTGCCTGCAAAGTTCATGTTCTGTTGTTGCCTATATACATTTTCCATTCTTTACTATAAATATTGAAAATTTCTCGGTATGCATAAATGCGGTGAATCTCTTCACTATTACAGCTACAAATATAGACTTTTCTGCACCAAAAACTCCTTAAAGTTCTTAAAACCCTTACGCTACTACCTCCTTTAAACTTTTTCTGTCATTTACTGTACATAGTGATAGTTGATCAGCACACAATCACTGCAACCATGGCTTTTGCTTATTTGTAACATTCGTTTCTGAATATTATATGATGGGACACATTTAAAAACTATTTTTGGAGCATGTTGAACACAATATTTATTACCAGCAATGTGTAACACATTCCCAAAGGACAGGAGTTTTGCACTGTGTTCAATGTTTGAAGATTACATCTCTTAGGTGGACACCACTCCGAAAAAGAACATTCTTTGGCCCTAACAAGCATGTTTGAGACGTGGACCCAAGTTTAAGGTGGAATCCGAACCATCGTAATGCGTTCAGTTTTCTCACCGTGAGCCCATGCACAAAAGACGCGTGTGTTAGTTACTAGAGCAAGCAGAAAGGCACAAGAATTTCATGTGAGTTATCGACGAAGAGGACAGGGTTTGCCGAAACAGTACATTATATTAACTTATGATAAACAACTTATTTTTACAAATTATTTTGAATAAAGTTCTGTGTATTTATAAATTTATGTTACAAACAAAATGTGATCCAATTTCATGGAAAAATTATTTCTGTCATGTATAATCGTTTAGAGCACAAACACACTAAGGAACTAATAGAGATATTTATCGTTCAAGCTTCAAACAGACGTCAATGGAGTGATAGAAAGTAGAAAGAAAATACTAAGCATCACCTGGTAAGATATCATCATCACTCATATGAGTTAATCGAGTCTTGAAACCTAAGTGTCTTCAGTGTGTTTATGTCGTCAGCAATCACATATATATTCATACATTTACTGTGCAAAACCCCACATTTAACATATGATACCTGTATTCATATGTTGTAATACGTGAGTGTACGTAATGTGATACCTATGCAATGATCTCCCATTTATCGTGCCCTTACGAAGCTATATAAATCTTCGAGAACAGCGTAAGTATATAAAAAATAAAATAACATCGAAAGGTACTTACACGAAAAACATGCTAAAGCAGCTTTCCCAACCTTTTCCACACTGCGGCTCCCTTTAGAGTTTACAATACATATGAAGGACCCCTTGCAATATGTACGGGTAGTATTTATATTTCTTCCACATGTTAGTATGTATGTGGGTGTCAGTGTGAGTGTTCATCTCACTCGCCAGATTTTCTTTTACCACCTACCTTTACCGTGACGCAGTAATTCAGTAAAATCACTTGTAAATAAATAATCTGGATGAAACATTACTTTTTCCCATTTGTAACAACAAGCGCTATATGAAGGGTGCAGGGGAAAGAGGGAAGAATGTATGTACCACAGAAAATAGCTTAGTGAAGGGTTTTTGACAAATGAAAGAATGTCGAGCAAGAATTTCTTATTCCCTCTTTCCTTTTCGAGTCACTTATTCCGTCAGATTTTCTTTTAAAGATATTTAGAAACACGTACCTCAATCTCTACACGCTTTTAGGCTCTGCCAGGAAAAAAAAAAAAATGGAGTATAGGCAACTTCTTATAGGTCAACTATAACTTCTCACGCAAATTGACTTATTATTAATTCTATCATTTAACTTAAAATGGTGTATTTCTCACAACTGGGTGTGCCTTTCTCAGATTGGCTTGCGGACCCCAGGTTGGGAAAGGCTGTGCTGAGGAAACAAAATGTAAATACTTTGCTATCGAGAGTGAATGGTTCATCATGAGAGTAGAAAAAAATGATCAACAGTGACATGCGATAAAATAATTTGGGGAAAATAAGTAAATAAATAGAAAAAGTAATAAAGTTGAGGAAAAGTAGGTTGAACTTTCCACCCTCTTTTTCTTTCCGTTTTACGATATTAAATATACATAAGTAATATGCATAAAATCAAGGTTTAAAAAAATACAAAAATGAAATAATAATAATAGGGGTAGTGGTGTGATCTTCGCATATGCAGATGAAGTTATTGGAGATGATCGATGCGGATGTAGGCGAAATCGATCAACTATCGACTAGATATTTACCATTCGACAATACTCGAAAAGAAATGTAAATACAATATCCCAGTTCATCGGTGAAAAAGGAAACGTTGTACAACATTCTTACAGAATTTGGAGTACCGAAAAAGCTAGTTAAGATTAATTAAGATGTGTTTAAATGAATCCCAAAGTAAAATCCGAGAAGGAAGATTCTTGTCCACGAGCTTCAACGTCTAGAATTGCATGAAACAAGGAGATGTGTTGTCTCCATTATTATTCAACTTTGCTCTGTAGTACGCTGAAACGAAAATCAAAGAAAGCAACCAGACCATAGAGTTGAATGGTAATCAACAGGCTGATGATGTAAGTCTGATAGGGTGTGACAGAAGACCAATAGAAAGAAATGCAGAAATATTATTATAGGTATCCTCTCAATAATGGCAGAATACCTATGATGATGACATTAAATGCTTGTAGGGACATGGATTTAGAGCTAAGTGCAGAGAAAACAAAGTACGTGGAAGTTAGCCGGGATCGTTATACTGCAAATTATGGATGCTTCAAAATATAAAATAATACTTTCGATAAAGTGGATATTTTCAAATATCTAGGATCAATATTAACAGTTCAAAACCATATCCACGAAGAAATTAAATGTCGACTAAAAACAGGGAATTCGTGTTATTATTCAGTTGAAAATCTTTTGTCGTCGCGAATTCTGTCTAGGAATTTGAAGCTTTTAAAGTATATAAAACGATAATCTTGTTTATTGTCCTGTATGGTTGCGAAACATGGTCACTTACTTTGAGGGAAGAACACAAACTGAAAGTATTTGAGAATAAAATCCTGAGTCGAATATTCGGACTCAAGAGAAACGAATGGAGACTGGCGGAAACTTTATAACGAGGAACTGAATAATTTATACCGTTTATCTAACATTGTTAGGATCATCAAATTAGGAAGCTCAGGTGGGCAGGTCATATAGGCAGAATGGAAGAAAGATCCCGAGTTTTAACGAAATCCAATCGGGAAACGACCATTAGGAAGACCTAGGAGCAGATGGGGGGACGATATTAAGATGGATATCGCAAAAATAGGAATACAAAGTAGGAACTGGATCCAGCTGGCTAAGGATAGAAGTCAGTGGAGAACTTTTGTGAATGTGACATTGAACCTCTGAGTTAGGCCATAGAGTTAGCTAGTTTAGTTAGTTATAAACCTGTAAAATCTACAGAAGAAATATGTTACTAGATTTCATAATAGTATTGTATAAGTAATCAAAACATATCGGGATCTTACCTCTCACATGTGTAATAAAGTAGAAATATGAAGTGCAAAATATGCTCTTTACCACGTATTATTCTATAAGGAAGACATTATGGAGCGAAGTGATATGTGAAAGCAATGAACAGAATGTCCATCGAAGTGTAGCAAAGTTGAACTACACACAAAGTATGTGCTTTTATGTCATATGTAGCGTTTTTACACTATCGCCCTTTATACATATATCCCCGTCGTTGACGCGCACACACCTTCACGCTGCCGCGCGGGCCCTCCTGATGAACTTCTTCCCTGACTGTTAGATTATAGCATTTGTGCTTTTTAATGGCCACTTATTACAAGTTGACTGGTGTTTTTAAGTCGGTTCGTGTTTTACATTCAGCCCCCTAGAGACAATGTGTACCCAGTAATGCAACTCCTCCCATTACAGTATCCACTCATATGTAAATAAACGAATAATCTTTGTGCAGATAACAATGTTAAATCTGCCCTTTGGCATAGTACAGAAACAGACGAGGTGAGAACTAGATCTACTTCTACAAGAGCAAAACTTACATATCGACCGTACAATTGTACAAGAGAAAACAAAGAAGAAAATTCATTAACGTTTAGAGGCCCTGTGGGTGGCGAAAATAATATAGATATTACGATTGTAACAGAAAACATAATAGGAAATTTAGAAAATTGGCAAATTCTTGACAATTGCAATCTAAGTGATCATTAAGTAGTTGTGTTTAACCCATAACTGCCCGAATTATTTTTTTTTTTTTTCATGATTTGATAATATTTTCAGATAGGTTTGTTCCATATTATCGTAGTAGATGTGAAAATAACGAAATTTTTGTTGTTATTGTTGTAGTGTGTTCATTGTGAGCCGTGTCACAAAATTCCACACATAAAATCTCCCAGGCATAAAAAGTTACCCCTATTTGCATGTCCATATGGACACGCTGGGAAGTTATGGGTTAGATGGGACATCGAAGGGAATGATGGAACCGATGAAAGAAATGACCTCAAATACAATTGAAAAATGGAAGATTTTTTTAAAAAAAAATTACAGTCTCCACAAGTAAGTAAAAATACAAATATAGACGAATTGGTGATACATATACAAAATGATATACAGGGCATGATTAAATATTTGATACCAATAACAAAACAGGCGAGTAATTTCTTTAAACCAAAAATTTGGATTCCATAATTAGAGTGGGACTAAGGAGAATTTCAGAACACGAAGAAAAAAATACCAGCTTGTAATCGATCCAGAAGACTCGAGGCATACAGAACACCAAAGCGAGATATTCAATATTTTGCAGAACACAAAACTAACAAGTAGGAGAATTTTGTTAAGAAAATTTAAATTAGATCCATGGAGAGAACTGTACAAAATACCTATGCAAAAAATTAATAAAAGACTATTAACTATTTAGAAAGAAGATGGACTCTATTCCAAAGATTGGAAAGAAACTGCACAAATGCTACTCAACAAACTATTACCGGGTAACGAAGATGAAACTCATACTGGTCAAAATTCAAAACTAAGAAGTAAGATGCAGGAAACATTTAATGATTACGGAAAAGAGATATACTATGTAAATAATGATGAATTAGAAAAAAAAAATTTCGTACACTTTAAATGAAAAAAAAAAAAAAAGCTCCAGGTTCAGATGGCGTAAAATCAGAAATAATTATAGCAAATGAAGAAATTTTAAACTCTTACCTTTGTAGATCATAAAACGCTTGCTTCAAACAAAGAAGAGTTCCAATACCATGCAAGGAATCAAACTTAATAATCTTTCTAAAGGATGAGGATAAAGACAGAGCAGAAATTAAATCTTACAGACTGGTTTGTCTCATTAATGTTATATATAAAACAATACGCAACAGAATTAAGAAACACAAATTGGTTTTACAAAATTGTATATATCTGGAGCATTCGACAATCTGTGTTGGTTTTCGCTCTTTGAGAATTCACAGAAATTAAATGACTGTATGATACAGTAATTGATTACTGCAAGAATAGCAGGGTTAAATGTACGTGCCCTAAAGATGAAGTAGAGAATACCACTACGAAAGGATGTCCCAAGTGATCTGGCTAAGGTCCTATCTCCTACGGTATCATAATATAACATGTTTGGAAATATTGAACCAAAAGGAGGCGTAGTAGGATATGCAGATGACGTGGCTATTGTAATAAGTAGAAGATGAAGACAACTAGAAAAGAAATGGAATAAAGCTATGGAAAAGAAACACGTTAAACCTTCCAACAAAAAAGACAAAATACATGCTATCCGGAACAAGTTGCAAACAAACCCCATAATAAATTAAAAATAAGCCCGCATAAAGAGTTAAAAACTTTAAATTTTTAGGTCTATGGTTGGACGAGAAATGGGTCTTTCAGCATCATATTGAAATGACAGCAGAAAAGACAGAAAATTATAAATAAGATTGTCACCGCCAAATAGCCGCAAAAAGTGGGTCCTGTATCAGATAAAACGTCCAGTGCTTATAAATCAGAAACGGTTGAGAATACAAAGATGAAACAAAAACTGAGATAGGGAACGATGATAAAGCATATCAAATGGTGGTGTTGTGGTGATTCTCAGGATCCTTCGTGAAGGGGTCCAACTTCAAATTGATACAGGGCCCACTTTTCGCGACCATTTTTAAAACGGTGGCCCAAATCGAAAATTGTTTCCTACAAAAGTTGCTTCGTTTTTCAAGGACTTCCGAATGAGGTATGATTCAATACATGTTCCCATTTGAAAATTTGTAGTTGGCCCCTGGGCCCCCTTCAAGGAGGGCTCTGGGGGTCACTACAACACCATGTGATGTGTTCTATGACATTTTCCTATCTCAGTTTTTGCTTCATCTTTTTATTCTCAGCCGTTTCTGATTTATAAGCACTGGACATTTTGTCTGAAACACCCTGTATATACAGGTGCGGATCCAAGGGGGCTATAGTCCCCCCCTTGACGCTCAGGTATACACTGAATAAAATGGGCTTAAATCCTGCTTTACACTGGATAAAGCTGCGAACTATGGTTTAGCCCCTCATTTGATCATATCCTGGATCCGCCACTGTATATATATATATATATATATATATATATATATATATATATATATTAGGGTGGTCCTTATTTTTTGATTTCCTAATTTCTTTGGACTCACCCCCAAAAATTGTTCCATATGGGACTAAATTAAGGAAGGAGAAAAATTAACTTCATTGAATAATATTAAATGATGCCCCAAGCGACCTAAAATTTTGAATCCGATTACAGTACATAATATATGGGAAAATCTGGAATAAAATCTTGTAATTTAGAAAAGGCTTAAGGGAACGCAAAAATACCCTGGATAATGGAAGTAAAGGAAGAAACACATCTAATGTTGTATAGTATTGTCACAGCGGCCATCTTGAAGTCCGCCATCTTGGATTCAGATCAAAATTTTCAAATAGGAAGAGGGTAATGTGACATATCGTTTTGAGGTGCCGTTTCACCAGAAACACAAATCTGACACTATTTTAAAGATAGCCTTAGTCGTCTAAGAATTATTACCTGTGAAAATATTTCTCTTTTTCACAAGTAATAACTCTTACACAACTAAATGTAAAGACATGAGTTTGGCTCGAAAAGAACAAGAGGGATATGCACGGCTTCATTAGAAAGAGGAACTCAAAAGAAAAATGCACTTCTTAAAATGATTTGTATGAATTTTACACCAAAATACACGGAGGTAAGCATTTCAAGAAATGAAGAGGAAAACCCAGTTGAGTATGTAAGATAAAATGTAAATATGTGCCTGTGTGCGCCCGGAGCCTGCAAGAGATGTAAAAGGGGAAAAACTAATTTTAAAACTCCAAGACAGGTTGCTGCTCTTGATCGATACAAGTCCACTGATAGAACGAGAATACATATTCCGACAGTGACGGCAGAAACATTAGGCCATAATGTAAAGGAACTAGTAATAAATATGCATCGATGCTGAGAGAAAATCCGTAGCGAAGTTGCATAAGACCACAAAAACAATTTTGGAGTGCATCAAGTGCGTTAGTTGTGCAATGAGACGGAACACTACTGCCGAATTTGACTGGTAGAGAGACTATCGATGGGTTATCAATATTTATTACAGGAGATGCTCATGAGAGGCTAACTGGTGTTCTCAGTTTGTCATCATGAAGAGGAGAACGAACATATTATTTCTACTACAGTTCATTAGCTTGAAGAATGGAACTTGGTAAAGTTCGTGCAGGCAGTTTGTTGTCACACTATTCCCTGCAATATGTGTCATGTGAACGGTGCTTTCATTCTGCTAGAGCAGATGTTCCAAAATGATCTTCTATACCTTCGTTGTAGACATTACATTTATGAATTGGTTTTAAAATGTGTATTTGACAGGTGTTGTGTTTCGTTTGCGTCTGGACCGGACGTTTTCCTATTTAAGCATTTTCAGAACGATTGGTCTAAAATAGATTGTACTAACTTTATTCCAGAATTGATGATGATGATGACGTAAGGAACAACATTTCAGATGTAAGAAATGAAGTATTGAATTTTGCTATCAAACTTGTAGAAACAGGACACCGCAGAGAAGATTACAGTAAATTTTTAGAACTGACATTCTTAGATGGCATACCTCCTCGAAGAGTTTTCTTTCGTTTGCCTGGAGCAATTCACCATGCAAGGTAGATGGGAAAAGCAATATATTGTTTAAAAATATTTCTCTTTCGCCAACATTTTCGTTTAACGAAGCAAATAGAAACGGGTCTTCGGAGAGCATGAATTTTTCTGATACGACTATATGTCCAAGCTTGATTTAAATGTGATCAAGTATCCCATTCATCATTACAAGACCTGCAATTTTTGAAAGCTTTGTACAGTTATAGGCAAATAGATAATGAATTATCTGAAGTGGCTCTTTCTAAATTTTCTTGGCATTTCTGGTACTTGAAGGAGGAATACGTAGCATCGGAGTTTTTTGATGATGAAGTTAACATAGTGGAAAAACAAAAATTGGTTGAAAGAATTAAAACTGTAAGGAGAAACCGTGAAGCAGCAAAGAGGCTTGACGCAAGGATAATACCATAAAAATTCTTGCGAAAAGAGAAATCAGTGATTTTGATACAACAAACAATTTTTTCTCGTGAGATTTAAAATACCCAAAGGGTTTCTTGAGTGCGATCCGATTTCATGGTCAGATAACAATGATTATCTTCAAGGAAAGACAATAGTTAAATTCATCTCCGTAATAAACGATGCAGCAGAAAGGGGAGTGAAACTAACAGAAGATTACAAAATCGTTTTTACGAAAAATGAGTATCAGAAACAGTTTCTTTTGCACATAGTGAATTCTCATAGATAATCTTTTCCTAGATGTGACAAAAGTGAACTGTGTAGTATATAAGATTGAAAACCTATTGAAAACTTACCACAAAGCTACAGTACTACATAAATAAGGGATATTTCAATTTCTTCCATGTTATATTTTTTTCTTTTTCCTCATAATCTTCTATGAATCATCTTGATGGAAAAACTTATTGGTAGTTCATGGGGAAACAAAGATTTAACTTTCTCTAGCAGTTTGTTTCCTGTTTATGTAAAATACTTCCAAAATTCTTACAAATCTGTGGTCCATAACTACAATAAAATAACATTACATCGAAGCATTTCGTTTTTCACACGTAATAACTCTTACAAGATTATTGGTAGCTTGAAAATAATACGAGATTTGTGCTTCTGGGAAAACGCCACCTCAAAATGATATGTAACATGACCCTCTTCCTATTTGAAAATTTTGACCTGAATTCAAGATGGCGGACTTTAAGATGGGCGCCGTAATAATGCTATACAAAATTAGGTTGTTCATTTCCTCTAGTTCCATTATCCAAGATATCTTTCCATTCCCTTAAGCCGTTTGTAAATTAGAAGAGTTTATTCCAGCTTTTCCCCATAAACTATGTATTGTAAACGCATTCAAAATTTTAGGTCGTTTGGGGCACCATTTAAAATTATTCAATGGATCTAATTTTTCTCCTGGCTTAATTTTGTCCCATATGGAACCATTTTATTGGGTGAGTCCAAGGAAATTCCTAAATTTATTTTTCCCCATATAAATAAGGACCACCCTAATATATATATATATATATATATATATATATATATATATATATATATATATATATATATATATATATATATATATATATATATATAGAGAGAGAGAGAGAGAGAGAGAGAGAGAGAGAGAAATAGACAGTGTGCAAAGAATAATACTGGTAAGAATAACTGGAACATACATAACAACGTACAAATGAAGACTACAGGGGGACAGGTACGTATCCAGGATTTCGTAAAGGGGGGATCCGTGACATGAAATAATATGGATGTCCCACCAGGGCTCGATAATTCTAAACTATTTTACTGGAACATATATTGGTTCGTTTAGTCAGAATTTCGAAATGCCGGGGGGGGGGGATCACATGAAATACTGAAGGCCCAGGAGCTCGATCAGTCTAAATTAATTTACTGGCAACATTTATTGGTTTATTAGGACAATAAAATGAGCACATGTTAGTAACTATTTTAATAAAAAAAACTATGAAGAAATCTCGAGTAAAAGAATTTAAAAAACGTATTGAGAAATATTTACAATATTTACGCTCCTTCTTCTGTTCGTTCAAATATAACAATTTTTCTTTCATTATAACCTCAACTATGATAAAAACAGTACATATCTACTGTTATAAAAAGTAGATATTCAATAATGTCTTGTAAAATATTTTACAATATCTGCGTTCCTCTCTCTGTTGAATCAAATGTTAACAGAACTTTCTTTCCACATAACTTTTTTGTTTGTATTATTCCGTCAACTACTGTTTGTTCCAAATGCCAGGTTAAAAGAGCAATAGAAAACTGTTTCTGAGATAACATGTTTGATACTGCAGAGTAGCGATGACGAACAATTATAATAAAAAAAATGTCCACACTGTTACACAACGGCACTATGCTTTCGAAAGCTTGAAATTTCCCGGACTAGTAGCAGAAATTCTGAGAATTCTGTAACTTTTCTGGAAATTTCAAATTCCCTGACTTTTCCAGATATTCTGCTCATTCACCACCATGTATTGCAATACAAAACTTCTCATAAGAAAGAGTAACCAAAAGCTTGCTCTAACTTTTTATTTTTAACGCTGATTCTTCGCTTTCTCGTTCCTTTTCGTTTCATCCTTAATTTTTTTCATTTCTGGTCTCGAAGAGGGTTGGTGTCCAGATCCCTCCCTGGCTACGTGCCTGAGGGGGAGAAGGAAGCAAGTCAGTTATATGTATATATTAAATTTTTCGTTACTAACCTTATTTTTACTGTGGGATTTAGTCCATGCAAACTACACCTTTCAGGCTACATTATTCTGTTGTTAACTCATTTTCGACCATATCTTGACTTACCTCCATTTTCCCCTGTATTCTTCAAATGATAACAGGAATAACACCATTATATAAAGTTATAGAAAACCACAAAAGAGGATATAGCTACTGGAAAGACGATAACATCAGAGCAGTTGAAATACTTGGAGGAATTCTTGAAGGAAAGAGGAGATGGAAAAATTTACAATAGAAAAGTGGCAAGGAGAATGGACAAACTCAACAAAAGGAAGACGACTTTTTGACTTGTTGCCATCAGTGGAAGAAAGATTGAAGATGGATAAATTTAATCCTGGCAGAGGAATGATACAATTAATAAGCTTTCATAGACCTTTCGAGATTACTTAAAAAAAAAAAAAGATATAATTAACAGAAAGCGAAGAATGTCAGTGCGGGCAACGACCAACACCAGAACACGTAATATTTGAGTGCATCATTAACAACTTGGTAGGAAAAAATAATCAACAAAAAGTAGCACTGAAGCAAATAGTTTTATTCAACATAGTCAGGGATAAAAACCTTCTAAAGGAATGTAAAAATGATAGCTTTCAGTTTAACGTCCCTCGTTACACCATTTGGGCTAAGGGAGACGGATCGTTAAAACAAGTGAATGATGATGGAAGAATTGGTGGAATGAGAATGTGGAAGGAAACGGGAGTATCCCGAGAACCCCCCGGACACGATGTTGTTCTCCACAAACTTACTTGACCAGGAATTGAACCATGGACTCCACACAGAGGTAAACGCTCTACCATTAAGCCATTTTAAGAGAATGTGAAGGAATTTGCAATAAGGTACTGAAGTTCTGCAGAGACTGGTAAGCCGAGGAAATTCAGTCCAATCAAACATCCACAACGTAAAGAATATTGAAAAAATAAATAGCAAAAATAATAAATATGTGTTTTGAATGTATGTGTGTAGTTCTTGTGGTTGCATAGATCAGGAAATCCGATTTGTTTTTCTCAATGTGTATGTAATGTTTTAAGTATCAATGTATGTAGTATGTAATCACAGTAATCTGTGTGAAGAAACGCAAGTGCAAAGAAATAGAATAATCTCTAGATATTCTAGAAATAGAGGGTGGTATTCAGAGAGAATTCGTTAATCGAGTGTTAGTCACAGTCTAGTTAGTAGCATACTAACTCTTTACTAAGGAAGGTGCACTTTTTGGTATTCAGAGTCTACTTTGAGTACAACTAAAAAGTTGATTTGGGTATGATTAACTTATATAACCCAATGCATCGGGTGAGAAAAATAAATGTGACTACATAAAAGTAGATCAGCGCATGCATAGTCTGTAAAAATGAAAACACATGAAATACGAAATGTTGTGTCGCACGCCAAACCGTGGGTGAAAGATTAGCCTCTGCTTTAGATTTTTAATTAGTCACATGTGACTAACTTCGTCAAATACTACGTCCTAATCAGAGACTCTGAATACAATTTTGATAACCATCCGTTAGTCAACCTCATAGTATGGCGTTAATCAGACGTCAAAACGACTCTCCATAAGGCACCCAATCTCTAGATACAATAATTAGTCCTTTGGTACATAGCTTTTATGTGTTAGGGGACAAAATGGCCTCTTCGTCAAGAATTGCTCAGGTATTTCTCAGTGGTGAAATTCCCTTGTAGCTTTTATAATGTTATGCTGAGATATCAATCTATCGGAAATATATTTTTCCTTTAGCCTTGCACTTCTTTAGCCTTGTTAAGCAAAATATAAATTAACGTGAGGTGAGCAACTTCCCTCTACTTTTCGTTTGTAGATACCGTATGAATGAAAAAACTTGGAACAGTTTTGAGCATCTTATAATTTTATTTGTCAATACTATCACAGTCTGTGTATTCTAACAAATATTTTTCTACGAATCTACATACAAATAAATGTTTCACTTAGCTGTATGACAGTTAATCATTATTACTATTCGTACGTTTGACATTAACAATAAATTATGGTATCGTGAGATGTTCACTAACTAACCACAACAATTTGAAACAGATAACAATTAGCAGCACTGAAACAGGTTAACGAAGTGCTGAAAATGGTAATTAAGAACATTTTTTTTTTTATCTGGGCTTAACATTTGCTTTTCGTAAACACCTGCAGAAATGTAACTGTTATAAAGGGATTATGTGAAATAAATATAATTTGTAACTATGTTTTGTACAATAGAAGGCATAAGGTACTTAGATGTTAATAATACATTTATCAACATAAAACATTTTAAGTTATTAGTAATTATCTATATAACAAATTTAGGATTTTTATTTGTATATTATTTTAACATTACACTTCTGAACACAATGATAAAATTGTAAGTAATGAATTACTAAAGGTGGAATGCACGAATTAAATCTTCAAAATGTAATATCTTGGATATTTCGTTTATTTTTTGTAATTAAAGAACACATTTAAGCATGTCAGTGGGGATTACTTGATCTCATGGACCAGTGTAGATTTCTCTTATAAACTAAATCAAATCAGACTTTAAAAAACTGCATTCATGCTTCATAAAAGTACTCAAGATTGAAACAAGTATAATCAATATTGTTTTCACAACTTAATATCAATTTTTATTTAATGTTTTTTAAACCATAATAATTTCTTGGCTTACATACAACAGTTTTTGTATTGTTACTTAATTCTCTTTAAAATAAATAATAAAATATATATTTTTATATTTGCCGACTTTATGCTTAAGAATATTTGCGCATGATTCAGATTTTTGGCGTAAATAATCACCTGAAGATCTCCTTTACTAACTGTTATGACATTAATCAGCTGCATATTAACGATTAGAGTAATATGGAATATAGAAAAAATAAGTAATATATTCGGAAGCTGCGAATGTGTTCAAAAGTAACCATGATATCAAATGAATAAATAAATTTGTTAAATAAAATAAAGTTTCATTAACATAAAATATACTCCGTTGATGATTATAATTGAACATGCAATGAAACAATGTTATAAAGTATTTACGTATAACATTAATGCACTTTGTAAACTATTATATTAAGGCCGTTTCAGAATAAAAGTACTAGACAAATAGAGGTTTAATTCCATTCCTTCACACACATTTTGACATGAGTGTTTAATTAGTATACAGAAATGTGTTCATTAAACATTTTCTTACGTTATCATTGATTGTATATTAAACATTTTTTAAAACAATTTTGAAGTTTTTGTGATTTATAAATATTGTTGATTCATTAATTGTAAGACGCTTATTCTGATCAAATATAGTTAGAAAAAATGTACTATATTTTAAGATAAACTCCTTTAATATTTTAATTTAACAAATAACGTAAAATTTTGGTAATTAGTTCAGTAATATTGACTACTGCGTCAGAAAACTCATCTATTACTTTTCAGCAAGAAAGACAGAATAAACAAGTTTGAAACATTATGTTTTTGTTACAAAACACCAAAATTGTAATTTTCACTCATATAGCGATACAATGACCAGTATGCATGTAATCTTAAGTAGAATATACTGTCATCAACAAAAATGAACATAGACATCCTACATGTTCTTTTGTCAAAGTTTTAGAGAAAACAGATCAGAAATGTCACTACTTCACCGAAAATACGTTCTCTCTGCGACAAACAAAACTGAATGAAAATTAATTTATTCATATCGAAGGTACTGCCACAGAATATATAAGCTAAGTCGATCCATGTCAATATTGACAATATATATTATCTGGTTCATTTTTGCTAGAGACTTACATACGTACCCTTGCCTTCCGTTTTCAAATAACATGTACCTAGCTGCCTGTACATAATGTTACGATCAACATCATAGTAGTTAAAAAATTAACGTGTGCTTAGTTTATAGAAACAATAATATTAACTTTTTGTTAGATTTACTCTAAACAGCAATGCACACAGAGAATATAACAGGAGTAATTAACTACAAATAATCTAGGCCATCTGAATAATTGCTTCAAAGTTGTAACACTAATTGATAACAGTTCTACTAACAGCACTAGGACGGCATAATTCCTTAAATAAGTATTTATTGTAAACAGCTATTTTGTAAAGAGTAAACATCAACAGCTTGTAATGACTCTTAACGATATTTTTTACTTTTTCTAACAACAATTTAGTAATGAAACAGTTTATTGTGTTTTCTTAAAAATATTTTTTTCACCTAATGTAACAACAGATCAGGTACAAGTTAGCTATTGTATTAAGTATCACATACTGATTACTTTAGTGGTTAGTAAACTACGTGATATGTGGTTTTATTTACATTTTTTTTCTGAAAAACTAACAACTGTACATTAATTTCTTATGCACACATTCAAATAAGCTCTGCTGATCTAGTCTCAACAAGAAGTGCAGATTGTGCACTTTATTTATTATTAATAATAATATTATTTGCTTTGCTATGAATGCGAAATGAGATGTGTGTTTCCGGGTCTTTCAGAACTGCATAGTAAAATTTTATGTTCAGCACCAAACTATGCAGCGTTGCACTCTCGCAATTCTCGGTTGCCCAATGGCAGTGGTGGTCGGTAGTTGTTTACCACTTGACCTTGGAATTCGTCACATGGACAGGTATCTCCTTCACAGTAAGTTCTGAGGTGTCGGAATGCCTGAAGCTGGAATAAATAAATAAATAATAACACGATCAAGAGAATGGTTCTAGAAACAGTAGAATTTGATAAATGATTATGTTAATCAGAAAAGTTTCTACTGTTGAGCTATTTCCATTGATCAAGATAAACAACAAACTACAAGAGTACCACAAGGCTCTACTCTGGCCTCTCTGCCTTTTATTTTGTTTATAAATTTCCTTAAAAATCTAGTTAAAACATGAATTGGATTAACTAAAGGATATAGCAATAATAAAATCACTTCCTTACCATGCAGAAGCATGAACATTTCTCCTAAAGTTTGATTAAGAAGCGAGCATTTTCACGTCTAAAACTTTATGACGCTATTTAGTTCGTTATACTTGCAGTTTTAAAATAGATAAAGGAATAACGGCATAAGGTGAACATGACACAAACCATTGATGACTGCTAAACGTGATATGAAAAAAAAATGTTTCTTTCCGTTGAAGTTTTTTCAATTAAAAACAGTATTTTTCACGTTTTTTTTTTTTCATATTTTTAGTACAACAATCCTTCTTTCCAAATAACGCTTAGCCAAAACACTATTTGAAGGTTGATTGGACGAGTAAAAAGTACTAACATATCCTAAATATATCATTCACATTACACTGAAACCTATCTGTGTTGGACACCATCGGTTTTATTGAAAAGTGGCTGATGTATACATATGTCCAACAAGTTTAAAATTGCATCCAGTTTATAAATTTTGTAAATCATTTTCGACAGCTATGGAAATGGAATTTATTTATTTATTTTACTATTTTACTTGGACATAAAGTAATAAAAACGGGCGAGTTCAGTTTTCAGTAACCTTATTAAATTGTGTTCATTTACCATTTTTCTGTTTTATGAAAGCGTAATCTTCGACAAGTCCGCAGCTATTCACATGTGTAAGACATTTCTGCAATGACTTGCAAAGCCACGTACATCATTACAGTTTGGGTGAGAGAAAAATAAATAAAAAGTACATTAGTTTCGATAAGAAAGAGAAAATAAAAAGCAATATCCGGTTAAAAAATACTTCTCGAAAAGTAATACCTACGACAGGTCTGTCGAGCGTACGAGAATTCCAATTAAATTATTTCTAATTCGACCACTGAACCCAATAAAAACAAATCTAGAACGACTAGGAACAACATTAACAACGAAATAAATAGCAGGAAACTAGTGGGAAAGAGGTGATATTGTTCTGTATAAAACTGTTTATCGTGGCGACTATTATCGAGAAAGTTAAAAAAATACCCGAGTGTACTGAACAGACGGGAAAGTTTTCGCTAACGAAGACAGAGAGGAGCACAGACTAAAAGAGAAAAATAATTTGTAGAAAATGTTTGGTCCAAAAATTGAGACGAATAAATATGAAGAAAGTTGTATAGTGTGAAACTTTACATATACACTGATTAGCCAAAACATTATGACAAGTTACCTAATATCTGGTATATCGGCCTTTGTCTAGTAGAACACGAGTAATGCGGTTTGGCATACAAGCAATGAGGCATGATAGGTGATTGGAAGCATTGGCGTACCACATCTGCATACACAAGTTACTTGATTCCTTTAAATTTCGCAGTTGACCTCGGATCTGACTTTCAATAACATCTCAAAGGTGTTCAATTGGGTTAAGACCGGATGAGTTAGGAGTAAAAATTGAATCTCACCACTGTCCTCTTCGAAGCATTGCAGCATATGATTGGGCTTGTGATTGTCTTACTGGAAAATGCCATGGGCAGCTGGAAACGTGATGCATCAAACGGTGCACATGGTCAGCAACACTTGCCGATAACTACAAGCCAACGTGATGCCCTCCACAGGCACTTCTGGGCCCACACATGACCATGTGAAAGTTCCGCATATCATAATGGAGCCACAACCGATCTGTCGTTGTTCCATTGTGCACGTTTCGAGCAGCTGTTCCCCTGGAAGACGATGGATTCTGACTCACCCATCGATGTGATGAAAGCAGTATCGTGATTAATCAGACGATGCACCATTGTACTATTGTTCGGTGGTCCAATGACGATGGGCACGTGCCAATTCGAGTCGTATCAATGATGCCGTACGGTTAACATTTGTACACGTGTTGAACGTCGGCTACGAAGGCCCATAGCTAAAAGTGTACGGTGAACTTGTGCTCAGACACACTCTTGGCTTTGTTCTTGTTAAAGTCTGCTGTTTTAATTATGTCATACTTCGCCCCCCTATCCTATTGTACCAGTCTCGCCTGTCTACAACGTCCGATATTTATAATAAGGTATGGCTGTCCCACACCTTGTCGTTTGGTGCTGGTTTCACTGTCCTATCTTTGGAAAACATTAACCATGGCAGCTCGCGAACACCTGACAAATCGCTCTGTTTTTAAGATACTCATTTCCGGTCACCTAGTTATCACAATCTGGCCTCTATCAAATTCTGATATATCGCCAGTTTTCCCCGTTCTACGCACAAGCACCACGCTAATTGATCGAGTGAAATCTTCCACCGATACCGTTAAAAAAATAGGGATAATTATAAAGTCAGTGTAGTATACTAATGGAAACTCTAAATAACTACTTGTTATCGAACAAAGTGCGAATAATTAGATCAAGACGTCTAAGATAATTACGGGGCACACTCGCTTGTAGGGATAATAAAAGTGGGTGCACAAAATCTTAGAGAAAATAGTACAAACATGGACCCTAAAGGACCTATAGGGATTCAAACATTTGGTTTTGGACTAGCACGTTATATAAGTTCCTGGCACGAGGAACCTTTGGTTTTTCGAATTTCTTAGCAACTCTCTAATCCCTTCATGAAAACAGGCACAAAATCACGATTATCTGTTCGTAGATCTGAAAATAATTCACGATTCCGTTCATTTTTAATGTTCTTAATCATGATATGTGGCAACTTAAAACTCTCATAAAACAGGGAAAAAAATATCGTGGCTAATTGGTTAATATATCACGCTCGACCCTACTCATAGGAACTAAATACACGGTTCTGATTGGTTGAAGTTATTCGTTTCTCGCCACATAGCGTACATGTAGAACAAATCAAACACTTACTGCTGTCGATCCAGGACTTAGCTCGGGAGAGTAATACTACCGGAAGTACACAGTTCTGATTGGTTAGCGTTATCCGTTTCTTGACACGTAGAGAAATGAAACGCTTGGTGCAGTCGGCTCTCGTGGTCGAGCGTGCTAACACTACAGGTTAGTAACCACCATCGCTTTTGACCTGGGTTCAAACCCCGTCCAAGGCAAGATTTTATTTTTTTAAAAAAATTCCTAACACTTTTTCATTAAAATAAGATGAAAACAATACTCAAAAAGTGATTTACTTACTTTTGTGCAGAGAAGTAGTAGTACTACTAGTGGTAGTAGTATTAGTACTACTACTACTAGTAGTAGTAGTAATAGTAGTAGTAGTAGAAGAAGAAGAAGAAGAAGAAGTAGTAGTGGTGGTGGTAGTATTGGTGGAAGTAGTAGTAGTAGTAGTAGTAGTAGTAGTAGTAGTAGTGGTGGTGGTGGTGGTGATGGTGGTAGTATTGGGGGAAGTAGTAGTAGTAGTAGGAGGAGGAGAAGTAGTAGTAGTAGTAGTAGGAAGGGGTTAGTAGCACCCCAGGGCTCGTTTAATTCTACCTTGGCTCCCATGATATAAATTTTGTGACCAACTTAAAACAGCTGACTAGGGTAGCGCGCGAAAAAACACTTCCGGGAGTATTATTCTCCCGAGCGGATCGTGTCTATTCTCGTAACCGAGCATGCTAGCGAGCGAACAGGTTAGTAGTGAAAATCGTTTTTGGCGTGAGTCAAACCGACTCAATGAAACTTTCTACTACTTTTCTACAATTTTCATAATTTTATCATTAAAATAAGATAAAAGTAATACTCGTTGTATTTAATAGATGAAATGCATAAAAAATTATTTACTTACGCAACGAAACATTGTTTTGTTCCACCTTTACACCCATGACAATACCACGTGACATTACGTCACATTCGAATGGTCCAACTTCGAACTTTACCCGCTTCCTTGTGACCAAAAGCGCGTGAAAAAAGAAATATGCCTCATGTTCTTACGAAATGTAACTCAAACATAATTATCTTTTTACTTTTATCAACACACAGAGTGACAATTTCCTTCTGTCACTATAATACACAATACATACACTAAAAGGTCTGGACAATAGCAAACTCCAACCAATCAGAAACGTATATTTAGTTCCTATGGCTCGAGTCGAGCGTGAAAAAGTTTTCATATGAATATTGTACGCGTCTTCAGTACGGGAGACCCGAGTTCGCTTCCTGGAGGAGGTCCATTTGGTTCGAATTCCACGTTAAGCTATACATCCAAGCCCGTAGCCAGCCCAAAAATGCAGGGGGGCCGGTAGAAGTTAGGGGACCCGCTCCAATCATATATTATAGTTCATTTTCAAGCCTGCCGTGAAAATTTTAGGAGGGCAGTAAAAATTTAGGGGGGCCGGACCCCTAGACCCCACTGGATACGGGTCTGTATACATCCACGTCTCATATGACCTCGACGTTGAAAGGAACTCTAATGAACTCGATCAATCAAAGAAAAAAGAGTAATATAAAAAGTAAGAGCCTATGTTTAGCAGAAGGGGTGCAGCTCTTTTCTCTAAAAAAATGTTACACTTTTTGTAATTTCTGTTCATATTCGGTTAGTTTAGGGTAGGTTATGCTAGTTTAGTTCATGTTAGGTTAGGTTAGTATAGTTTATATTAGTGTAGGGGTCCAGCATAATTTTCCAAAAAATGATAGAATTTCGGGTTAAGTTTAGAGTTACCCCTCCGCTTTTTATAAAAATCAGGAAAATTTACAGGAGAAATGAGGTAAGAAATGATAATTTGAAGTTTTTTTTTGATGTTTAGGAATGTAAGTTCGGCAGGAGAGTTATTTTTAATACGAGAAAAGATGTGTGGAAGTTAGTACTATTTGCCGGATGCGGAAGCATTCGCGGAAGGTTTCAGCAGCATGGTAGTTGTAAAATATGGCGAATATGGCGAACAGGTATAACGGATGCTCAAAAATAATGAAGAAAACCTTTTTAAATTTTTGTGAAGCCCACGGAGTACTAAAGTTAAGTGAAATGTAACAATTTTTAATACTTTAAGCACTGTTTTTTGTATGTTGCAAAGTCCAAGGGCACCTTCAGACTGGAGAGGCAACTCTAAACTTAAGCCAAAATTTCGCTTATTTCTACCAATATTAGGTTAGTTTAGGTTAGTTCAGGTTAGCTTAGGTTAGTTTATGTTAGGTTAGATTGGTTACGTTATGTTCGTCTAAGTACTTGCATCATTCATTTCTCCTGTAAATTTTGTGTTTTCTACGTGCTTCTGGACCCCTTGTACTAAACATACTCCAAAGTAAGTCCTTTTATATTTTATGTCCAAATTAACAAAACATTGATTCTATGGAATTTCGATTTCTCTATTTAAAAATTAAACGGCTACCGACTAGAAAAGGTTTCCGGGGGAAAAAAGAAAGTAAGTCAGGTTGGCCGAGCGGTCTAAGGCGCCAGATTTAAGCTCTGGTTCTCGAATGAGAGCGTGGGTTCGAACCCCACACCTGACACATTGATTTTTTTCTTCTCTAAAAAAAACAATATTTACTATATATCATCGAAAGAATATTATTTACCACAAAAGGACGAGTGTTTTATAATGAAAAATAATAGGAATCATGATAAAGTAGTCGAAAATCTCACCTGTTCTTCCGATATTTCAATCGGTTGTTTAAACACAATCCATGTAACACTCTCTGTGCAAGGAGGAGTCGTCAAGGACCCAAGGTATGTCCAGTAAGCGTGCTTCTCTGTACAACAGAAAAATCAATTAATTATACAATGTTATGCTATTCTAACCACAATATTATATCATATAAGAATTACATACAATCCTGAATTAAAACTCATTGATAAAGTATTAAAAAAAGTATCGGTACCATATTTGATAATGTCTACTATACGCTACGTCGAAACTAAGTTGCAAGTAAAACTGTAAGTAGTTAGTATGGAAAATAAAGAAATTGGAGTCTCTGGCGGGGTCAGAGGAGAAGTGTTTCCGATATTCTAAAAATTGGTAATTTATTTATTTGCGAACAATGCTCGTATTTAAATTTATTTATGGAATCGTGACTCAATATTGTCAGGTTTCAATGAGTTCAAAACGGAGAAAAACCCTCAAAGACCGTTTTCTCGACATAAAATTGAATATGAGCTAAATTGTTTTAAGTATATATATAGCATCTACAAAACGTAGCATAGTTTAACTTCTAATCTAGCTTAATACTAGTAAGGTACAGCTTTTCAAGTAATTACATCTTGTATGAGCAATAATGATGGTAAGGGTCGCGAATTCCGCGACTCTCATGACCAAGAGGCAGTCAGACTCATGACCAACCAGGCCCGGTGATCCGTATAGACCCATGACCCAGAGTGACCCAGTATGACCCCATCACGAAACATCGTCATACATATAGGAAATATGTTGAGTTGATTTTAGTTTAGCGTCCCTTTCAGCAGCGAGGCTATATGAGACGTGGACCTACTGATTAACGTGGAATCCGAACCACATGAGCTCCCGTAGGAAATATGTGTGAGACTGCTAATATAATTCTAACAAATCACAATTCTCTGCTCTTTCTCTCTGTTTTCTCACTAAATACATAACTTTCTTTTTCGTTGGTTATTTGCGTGTGTATGTATGTATATGTGTGTGACAAAGCATTGCACTGAAAGATAACTACAAAGTTTATCGCCTACCTAGTCCATCACATTCAAAGATCTAACCAACTTCGTGCTTTCTTCCTCTTCAAGTTATATCATCCAAGCTCTACCGTTTGTCTTTTGGAGACAAGTGATGGGCTCGGCCCAGAAGTTCAATGAATATTCTCCAACGCTGTAACAATAACGCGGTACGAGAACCGGGCACAAACTATTTTCCCAGAATGGACAATACTGAGATCACGAAGAAGGGTACCAAATATTACTGCACAGCATGCGACGTCCTGCTATACTGTGGTGTGTTTTCTTGTTTTATGGAATTCCACCAATGAAAGAAATGTCAAAGCAAAGCACCACACATTGTTATAGATAAGGTAAAAAAAATATATTTCGATAGTTTTTTTTTTTTCTGCTGAAAACCTAACCTGGAGTAACAACATAAGGCCATTTAATTTGGCAAGAACTTCCCACGAAACAAAGTTGAGAAGGAACTGCCTTATGCTGCTCGACTTGATTAATTTGCCTTAGTTATAAAATATGTGGTTGGGTTTAGCTAAACCAAGCTGAGGTAGAGATAAGAAGCATAAGACAAAATGAAGATATTTATTTCGTACCCAAGTAATTCAAATAATTTTTGCGAGGCAATGCACCGTATAAGCATATAATGGACCTTATACATATACTTTACTATACCTAATTCCCGTCGATGCATAAGTTCGTTTGGTTCTTATATTTTATATTTTATTTTTTATTCTGCTATTCTGTTAATTCAAATACAACATAAACATAACATTAACATATTCTCAGGGACGTAGTGCTCATTAAGGCTATAAGACTTAGCCTATCCATGTATTTATACATCAGCCTCAAATGTTGCTTTTGGATATTGATACAATTAATTTTATTAAAATGGTACGCTGTTTAAACATCAAGTGAGTTAAAGCGAAGCTTCTGTAAGAACGCATTGAAGGCTATCGGCGGCTAGCCTTCCGCTTCTCTCATGGAATTAGGAGAATGGGACGGTGACAATCACTTTCCCGCCACTCTCAGCAGACGAAAACTTCTTGAGCTATACACAAATTCATGATGCAACGAAAGTGGACGAATGTTGACGAAAGGCTAGCCTTTCGGGTGTTTGGCGAAACAAAAGCGAAAAGATGCGGTCTTGTAAGACAGTATAGAGCAGAGACTATGAAAAATTTAGAAGCTCACATTCAGTAATGAGTTTTGACCAAGAAAAAAGAGGGAGAGAGAGGGTGAAAGAGAGAATAAAAATGTTGTTATTATGAATAGTATTAATACATCAGGGACCTTATTGTGTACTGGATTGCGTTATCACAGCGTAAAATTTACATTTTAGTTTTCGATAATTGACATAGCAGTTATGTTGTATTTTTTGCGTTGCGTTGCTATCCGCAAGTTTTTCGAAGATCGATTCTGAAGGAGACCTCAGATGAGGTATAGTTTTTTTTTCATACTTTCAATCTAAAAATAGCTTTTTCTGTAAAAATCAATTGTCTGTGAGCTACTGCTCCACTGTTTTCCATTAGCATGCTGATATGTGTTGTTGTGGGTGAAGTGCTTAAGTTTGTCTATGATTTGGGGAAGTTACACTTAAGATCGTCCTATAACTATCCGTTTTTATTTGTTTCTTTGAAACAGTAATACAGTGTATGTGTGATATGCGAGTATCGCATATGTAAGGAAACCGTATGTGTAAGGGAAATATGAAGCAGAACCAGTCTTAAACTTTTTCTTGCATTGTATGAAAAATATATTGCATGAATTAGCATTTTTTCTATCAAGCATTAGAGCGTAGTCAGAACACTAAGACGTGATCGTTTAAATAAGGGCGGGGTAGTTTTTTTGGGGGGGGTAACTTAAATTCACTTTTCACTCATATATATGTACAACAAAAATTGCAAGTTTTAGGGGATTGGGCCCCTCCTAGCCACCCTCTAGCTACGAATCTAATTTCAGCCTACCCATTTCAAAACTTCACGCTACGTTACTGCATATTCTACGAGTGTAACAATACATTGCATACATTTTACTGTCACTTCACAGTAACTCACAATCACTTAGTGATGTATTTATCTCCACTATCTATGACCTTCAGCCAACTTTCGGGTAGCAGTTCAATGCCTCGCCTGTAGAACTGTTTTCGTTTTGACCGGAAGAAATCTGTTAGCCATTGGTCAAGAGAAGCTTTTCTGTGTTGTTCTTCCAGCAATTGCTTCATTCCCGCACACTGCACAAATTGTTCTCGCAGCTTCTGAAACTCGAAGAGTAAAATGTGACGGAAATAATCACTTTTCTCAACTTGACATTCCATATTAGTTTGTCTGAAATATATATACAATAATACGTTCACAATCAAGATAATCTGTGTTTCACAACACACAAACTCCAAACTACGGTAAAACAATGGAATAACTATAAACAATCGCTTCACGGCTCATTGTTGCCAACCCCCCCAAAAAACAGCACGAACTTATGCATCGACCCAATATTTACGACAAATAAATGCCCAAGAAAAAAGCTTAAGGTTTACACCCTTAATGACAAAATTAAAATTCACACTACTTGACTAAATACATATTTTAATTTATTTTTAAACGAACCATCCATATTTCTGTATAAATTAAATGTTTACCTGGCAATAATTTAGCTGGATCTAAAGGATCTGGGAATGCTATTCTTTGTCCAGCGTGTTGAACTTTCGACAGTAACGACACTATCTGCTGCAACTCACTGTGTTTATTTCCAGGCTAAAAAGAGTACATAAGAATTAATTGCAAATGAAGTTGTAACTCAACCTTTCGTACCTTGTCAAGTTTCCATAAGAATATGATTCTTTTTTCATTATTATTATTTAAAATACTAAATCATGTTGGATACTTTAAAATTATTTGTTTGTTTATATTTTAGAGTATATTACTGATTATATTGTATTGTATATAGTACATTATTGGAGTTAAAACTAAGCAACGATTAAAATTAATTCTCAGCATAATTAACGCCATTTTTTTTTTACCAGTGGTGCATTTAGCCGGAGGCCAGGGGGCCTAGACCCCCTAATTTTTGGACTGACAAAAATAATTTAAGATATTATTTATATACTTCTCAAAGTTTATAGTAAACTCATGGTGCACCTAGCATAATCTGGGTTCTGGCTAGCTCTTCTAGCTTTTACTTTCTAGATCCGCCACTGTTTTTGACTTTTCAAATAAGTGTCTTTCAATGTTTCCAAGCTACGGTAGTTTATCAAACCAAAAGGAACATTAATAGTAATCAGATAAGCATCAAGGCATTTCTTCATGAAAATAAAAATCTAGTCCGTCTATTGCTAGTCCGTTAACGAAGTTGTATTTGAACGACAATCAGACATTCCTTAGCAGATTAGGAGCAGATTATGTCTTAGGTGCAGATTATATGTATGCATATACTGAGAAAATTACTACAAAAGTAACTTTTTTTTTGGCAAAAAAAAAAAAAAAGTTTAAACCTAGGCTAACCTAACCAAAACTAATGTAACTGAAGCTAACCTAAACCACATAGTAAATAAAACTGATAGTCTTAAAACAAATCAATTCTAGCACAGATCAGTAGTTCCAACACACTACCACCACATTAGCGTATTATTTCAGCACCAAGTCCGGTGTTTCGGTTAACACAGGTCTGGTGTTAGCTATTGCCATAAAGATCGTGCGAAACAAACACCGCGGTGGTGTTACCAAACTAGAAGAATGAACGAAGAAATGTGGAAATTGTAACAGTACCATGGTGATAATTCTACGTATTGTTTTTACTCGACTATAAGACAGCCCTGAACATAAGACGATCCCTCTATTTTGAACAAGCTTCTTAAGAGTTTTCCTATTTTTACAAATTCAGCCCCGCAAAAATTGTGGGAGGGGAGGGGGATATATATAAAATCAAAATGACCAATATCAGTGTCGAATTCACTTTCGGGGTCGCTGAGATGAACAGATGAACAATGAAACTTCCGATGCCGTGCCTCACAACATAGGGAGAGGGAGGAGGATATATAAAAATGATCGAAAATGACCAATATCAATGAGCGCTTTAGTAATAGTAAAAAGTGACTGACTAACGAAACATATTACTATTTTTTCTTAATTTAACCCACCGAAGCGGGTAATTGATGCTAGTAATTGAATAAGCATTAAACGGAATGTTTTCCTTCTTCAAATGGCACGTTCAATTATTAAATGTTTCATTATTTTTAAATTCTATAATTTCACGACATACCACATGGGAGTGCGCAGCATATCGCTTTGGAACCACTGGCATATGAAGTAGACTTTTTTCAGGAAACACACTTCTGTAGTTATTTTCTTGTGGCATGCATAAAGCAAATCTATATGCTAAAATATTTTAGAGTAAATAAATACCTAACTATTAAAATCAAATTGTTCAAATAAAATTTAGCTTCTGTATCTATGCAATATACAGGGTGTCTCTAAAGTCCCCCGAATAGGGTAACTCTGTTATTATCAGAGTTAAGCAAAATGCAAGAGGAAAAACCGTCTCCAAATATGATGTGTTCAATCTAAAATGAAGGATTTTTTTTTTTTAATTGGACGAGCCATTTGTGCTGCTCACTCTTTATGCGCTCAATGTTAAAAGAAAATTCAATGTTGTCATTTACCTGGACCCACAACATAAATTAATCAAGTTACTACTTGAAATGGGGGCTACCAATCGACGTAAACGACAATAACTATTCACTTACGTTCCGGGTCTAGGTAAAGAGTGTACAGTCCAAATGGCTCGTCCGATTTAAAAAATTTCTTCACTTTAGATTGAAAACATTATATTTGGAGACGGTTTCTCCTCTTATATTTTGTTGTAACTCTGATAATAGCAGAGTTACCCTATGTCAGGGGACTTTTGAGACACCCTGTATAAGTTAGTATCCCTGATTTCCAAGTATTAAAACCACAATTACATTTCTGACTTATGCTTTAGGCCTACATATAACTTACTGTTAAAAATACACCCAGTACTGCCAATCCATCAGGTTTCGAAGCTGCCTCTGCAAAACTCTTGTATTTACTTGCGTTCCAATGCACCAAATGTAGCTGAAAGTAAAATATATAAAATAACTATAGAGTGAGTACTCGTACCGATTTCAAAGTGTCTCTGATTACTTTTATCTGGTCCTGTCAGAAAAAAATAAACAACTACATAAACAATCATTCATAAATATTTAGGTATAAATACATAATTTTATTTTCTAGTGAACTTTTTTTTTTTTAAAAAAAAAGATTGATTAACAACTCAACGACAAAATAACAATAATACTAATTTTCTTCATTATTTTAGGCATGTCATCACGTTATTTATTGGTTTTCAAACAAGCTCGGAAAAACAGCTTTAATATTTTGACTAAAGTTAGGCCTACAACTAGTTACAAAAAAAAAAAGTTTGTGCCAAATCTCTTACACCTACCGCTAAGCCATATTTGAAGAGTTGTAGAAACTAAACTATTTCTTCTAGTGATTTACTGGCTCTACCATGCCTCTAGCATGGGTTTTTACTATCTCATACATCAAAATAATAATAATAATAATAATAATAATAATAATAATAATAATAATAATTTCGATTTCTTGTGACACATGCTTTCCATGTCATAGCTTATGCAGCCTATGGGACTCCGCGACACACTGTTTAAAAACCACTACTTTAGCAAATAATGTCCTAATGCAACATTCTAAAATTTTGATTTTGCTTCCCCTTCTCCCGGACAAAATATTCTGGAAGAAAGCCTGTATACTATTCGTGGGTCCCTAACTACGCGTCCACTGGCAACACTTGCTCTCCTGCTTCATTTTTCCCCCCCTTTTCCTCATTGTGTTTCTCTCTGCCTTTGTAAAAGCGTGCTTGTACGTCATACATATGTCAGTTGGAAATGACTGTCACAGCTCGTCTAATAGCTGCCAGGAATTGTAAGCAGGAATATTTCGGAGGTGTTCAAATTCAATATGAAGATAAATTATATTGAAATTTGTAAAATAATCATGAAATTTAAACTAAATTTACAGAAAATTCGGTCGGGACCTAGAACCACGCCATTTGGTTCCGCCAGATTATTTGAGTTGAGTTACTTTGTATTATGCTGAAAATAACTGGTATTTTTGTCGTCGTTGTCAGGGCCGGATTAAGGGAGGGGCTTAGAGGGGATATAGCCCCGAGTCTCCAGGTGGATAGGGGCATCCACTCTGTTCAAAATCGCGGGGGCGCGGTGGCTCAGTGGTAGAGCGTTTACCTCCAGTGCTTGGGGTCCCTAGTTCGATCCCAGCTTGCGCTATGTAGACTTTGTGGTGGACAAACACCGTGCTCGTGGGTTTTCTCGGGATTTTTCGCGTTTCCTCCCACTTTCTTCATTCCACCATTTCACTTATCTCTCATCATCACCGTCTTTCTTTCGCCTAACCGGCATAACCGTGGGATGTAAAACAAAAATTTCATTTCATTTTTGTTCAAAATCTCAACTGGTTGTCTAAAAAGAATCACCATCAGAAGATACAATCATCACCATAAAATAAAATATGACCAAAAATATGAAACATATTCCCTTAACTTTCCTACACACAGAATTTCAAAGAAAGTCAGCAGGGGCCACATATTTCTTCTAGCCCCGTTCCTCCTGATGGGTTAATCCAGCCCTGGTCGTTGGATTTACTTAAAATAATGGTTAGTACATTTTAAAACTGTTATCTTAAAACTTAACAGCTAACTTTTTTTTTTCAATTATTGCATTGCGAAATGGTGAATAAATCAGGTATATAGAATGTGTTGTACTCAAGTGATTTGAAGATTATCTTCAGCTTCGTTTTTTCGATTTACATCCGACTGCAATTAATCTGATTAATTGCACTTAATAAGCAGAGATCGTTGTAAACTCAAATTGGCAAGTTTGTGATTGTCCTTAAAACAGAAGAAAAATAAAAACTTCTTGAAATGTTAACTATTTCTTTCTCGCAAGGATATATATCTCAGATTCTCTCAAACACATTCTAAAATGATTTACCCGTAAACACATTAAACAGTTACCATGTAAAGCAGTATCTGTTTGTCACAGAGAACGCGTGGTTCACAAAGTCCGAATGAGATTGTCTTAGTGATGGTGGCCGTTCGCTGTCCAAAGAGATCCATGGACCGCAAAGGGGTTGCCTTGGTAACCAGTAAAAGGATCAGCTTTCGCTTGTCGGTACTCTTTTTTTTTTCTATGCTACCTTCTATGACGTCAGAAACAGAAAGCGACATTTTTTTTCATGAATGAAACTCATCAGGCGTTATTTATAAGGGGAATCATGGTAATAAATCATGTTATATTTTATGAGCTAAGACAAGCAACGGCAGAATTCGCTTCTTCCACCCACCGAGCAATGGATTCTCCGACGAAAATATAATTTTTATCTTCATTTTTACTTCACTGAACAAAAAAATGTTCCTTTGTAGTAATACGCTGCGAGCAAGAAAGCTTCATTATTTTAAAAAGAAGAAAGAAAAATGAGAAGCAGATTCTGTGCAAATTTTGTTATCATGTAACGAAGTTGTACATGTTCATGGAACTCATGCATGGGAAACAAAGGGATTACCTGAAGGCAATGCTTTTTAAAGGCAAGATACTGAACGGAATGTTGTTTCAGTAGTAGTGCGATTGTAGGATACACCGGAGGCCTAATAGTTGGTACTTATCTTCTATGTTAAATCAAGAAAAAAGTTGGTTATGTTTATTCATCTTTTGAGAGTTGCGAAGCCGAAAATAACGGTAAAGGTCTGTCTTTAACACTTCCAATCCTAGGGTTATTTAAATTGACAAAGTCCTGTGTCCTGGAGAAAATAAGGGTTATTTTTAAAAATCATATTTTCTTAAGTTTTTACTCTAAATGGTTGAAACTTTCAGAAATAAAAAAAGAAAAAGTACCAATCTACTAGAAGATACCAGTTTCCGAACAAGAGCTATTTGAAAAATCATTGCAAACAATAACTTTGTTTATTGCAAAGTAATAATACTAAAGTTTATGAATGATAATGATATACCTTCTTTAGTTCTCTTTCTACAATGACTGAAAGGCATTCTTGGATCAGATTCGCCAATAGATAATTTACAAAGCACTCAAAATTACTTTCTCAAATAAAAGAGCATACAAACTTCATTTCTGGTTAGTATCTTAAATTTTAAATGGACGTGTCGTTCCCGAACGACACTCGGATTTAACGTGTTTACAGCCTGTCGTTCCGGAACTACAGTAGGACTGAAAGTGTTAATACGATAATAAAACACGAGTTAGAACAAAGACATTCTAAATACTATTTTGGATAATGAGAAGAATAAAATACAATAAAAATAGTTTTTTTTATTTTTATTTTAGTGCACTCTCGAAAAATTATGTTAATTAATATACAGTGAAACTTCGATAACTCGAAGGTGAAGGAAATAGACAAAAATTCCAATAATCAAGGTTCGAGTCATAAAGGTGACCACAACAAAAGTTCGAGATACCGAGGTTCCGCGTTCCTCATTAAAAGTGACTATATAACGGTTACAACCTCTGTAACTCGAAGTTTTATTCGTTCAACCTCTAGGACTTCAAGTTGTAAAAGTTCCATAAAATAAATAAAGATGACTAGTAATCATAAAATACTGTAAACGTATTATTTGGAGGGAAGGGGTTTCATGTCTAGATATGAGTAAAACAATTACAATACACATTAGCAACAATGACAGGATTAGAAACAATGACAATTACATAAAAGCGCAGAGCTATAGCTTGTAGTTTTTGAGGTTACATCAAGAGAAATTGAAATTATAAAGATAAACAAACTTACTTCGACTTGTGGAGATTCGAAGATACGAAAGTTCGAGTTACCGAAGTTTTTAAGTATAATTATGAAACACTTAAAATTCGACATATCAGGGTTGTAATTTTTACGCATTCGGCTTATACGAGAGGTTTTTATTTTAACATTGAGTGTTATGAAAAGTTCAAGGGAATATGAAAATAATCGGGTTATCAAGGAATTCAAATTATCGAGGTTCGAGTTATCGACGTCCAACTGTATAACATTATAAGAGTACTATTATAGCAGGCCTAGGGGGGCCAGGGCCTCTAAACTTTTCGTGGCCCCTCCAGAACTCAATACAAAATGCTATTATTAATACAAAAAACAATTTGTAGGAGAATTTTTAATGACTTGGCCTCCCCTAATATAGTCATGGCTCCCACAAACCTCTGAGGCTGGTTGCGGTCCTGTATTATAGGATAGCTCAACCATTAGTGGCACCTCGTGTTGGAGATAGATAAGAACTGTTTTCATAACAATCAATTGTGTTTGATCTAAATAGGAAAAAGAATTGTTTCGTTTTACATGTGTGGCACTACGGTAGCATTCTAAACTATTCGAATTCAATATTAAGGCATATCTATAGCTTCCAGCCGTAGTAGAGAGATAATGTGAGACATGGAACCAGTGTATCTGACGCCTAATCCATATTAAAAACAGTTTCTCGCTCTTACAATTATCTATCTATCTTCTATCTATCTTTTAAAATGCTACAATAGCAATTAAAAGCGCCTGAGCTCCAACCTATAACTTAAGCTTTCAAATCTTTCATTTACGGTTATGTGTGATTTCTCGTTTAACAGAGACAAACATTTTGAGTATTTGTACTTGAAATAGTCTAAATTAGTTAACTATATCTTTTTCATAAAGTTTATGGTATAAAATTATTGTTCAAAGCCTTTGTATTTTAATAAGCCTTCTCTAAAATCAATGCATGTGAGTTGTGCTTCCATCGTCCGAGTTCTTTTAAACTGTTTATATGCTTGTGGCCTTCCTTTCGACAATGAGATCTCGGAAACTACAGGCTCTAGAAAGATGACGTTTTCACTAATCGATTGGAAATTTTGCGTAGATTGTCCAGTTTTAATTGAATGTTAAAAAAAAAACATGGCCATTATTTATTTATTACATTTTTTAAGGGTACGCTGGAAGCGTTGAAATAAGAAAAAGCATCATATCCTAGGTGATATACATTCCAACATCACAATTTTGTATATTGGGGTTGTATATGCCTCAGGAAGGAAGGATAATCATTTCTCGAGTCTTAAGATAAATATTTTTTGAGTGTTTTGCCTAATGAGCACTATATATTACTGACATTATAATTAATTGCATATGTAATGTATTTGCTTATTACATACTGCATGCAAGAAGAAAGAAAACACTGGTCATACATGAATTAGAAACTCCAACCGGAAGTAGGCTCAAATCTTGCAAACGGTGCGAGATATTGAGAAAAAATAATCAAAAAAATCTTCCCTTTATGATACCCCTTGCCGATTTTTTTTTTAAATCAAGACGTCTTTCACTTGTGTTTGTAAAGGGACATGTACATATGTTGTAGGAATGAGAAGGATATTTATGATCATATGCGAATGATGCGCTGTGCAAAGAGCGCAGGTTCAGCTAGTTATTATATAAAAGTCAATATTGAAACCGAAAAAGTTCTATTATTTGTTACGATTTCCGGTTTCGGTAAAGCTGAGATGAAATTTATTCTTTGCATACTGAATCCACAGAAAAATAACTGGCTTCAAAAATGCACTAAAACATAATAATAATAATAATAATAATAATAATAATAATAATAATAATAATAATAATAATAATAATAATAATAATAATAATAATAATAATAATAATAATAATAATAATAATAATAATAATAATAACACTTAAAATTAGAAAATAGTTTATTGCTGCATATTGTCTATAAAAAAAATTTGAAAGTCTTGCCAAGCTGAACGAGTTAATGCCTAATATAAAAATTATTTCGATGGTAATTTAATGAGCAATGGTTGGTTCCTGCTACTTTTGGTTTAAATAGAGGGTTAACGGACGAGATAGAACCTAGTCTATGAACGCTGAATTGATTAAATTAAATCGCTTATCGATATTTCTTATCATTTTACCCTATGGAGATCAATATTGACTAACCATAGATAGAAATTGTATTTTTCCTAGAGACGCTGAATCAAATCTAAATCTCTTGTTGCGTTGTATTATCGCTTTCGTTCTATGGCAATTAATGTTGATACCGGAAAGGGCTGATTTCTATCACTTCCGGTGTAAATAGAGAAGATGGGTGGAACGCTAAATCGATTCCAAAGCATCGCCTCCCGACATGATGTTTTTGCTGATACCTCTCAACAGACGGATAGACGGACTTCCATACCTGTTCTGTAAGACTTCCAATATTTATGCATAGAATAGTTTGTAAGTCTAAGAATTCATTGGGTCAATTAGATCAGAAAAAAGACATTTCTCTATGGAGGCCATTCACTCAACATTTTAAAAATATAATTAAATTTAAAACACAGAAATAAATACACCCAACGTTCGGAAATTTTAAAGAGTGTCCCTTAAAGTTTCGAAATGCCTGTCATTTCTGTTCTAGTAAGTTGACAGCACTGAACGTTACACTAGTGTAGTTCGTTGCAGTGGTTAGTAGTAAAGGCCCGCCTAATGGCGCATGATCCTCATCTGTTTTCTGTACGGGTAAGAGTGGAGTGCTTCACCAGAGAACAGCGTGTAATAAGTTTTCAACATATCATAGTGAAAACTTATTACAAATGTGTCGATTGTTTGCAGAGGCTGTTCGCAAACTCCGTAGAACTGATGCGCCATTCAGCTCTAAAGACAGCAGATGAAAATCGTGTAACATTCAGTGCTGCCACCTTTACTAAAACAAAAATGACGGGCACATCAAAAGTTGCGTTCATTCTGTGGCACCCTTTATTTTAATCTTAATTGTACGTAATTTGTACTGAAGAGTCAAAGGGTCCATTTTTGGCCTATGATCATTTTCTTTTTTTCATTTCTTGGAAACTTGGTATCTTCTTAATAAACGTAGGACACGTACCTTATGGTTTTATAATTAGAACCTTTGTGTTAATACTGCAAGTTTTATTATTATTAATACGACATCTCATATAACCTCATGCCTGAAAAAGGATGCTATACTTGAATAATCAAACAATAAACAAAAATAATAATTTGATTTAGATCTACTTATTCTATTTATTCTCGGAATCAACGCTAAGGCAATCAAATGATGGTATTCACTGTTACGAAATATCATTAACCTATTGCACAGAAAGGTAATTTTGTGTTTATATACTTCGTAAAGTTTTTATCGCACCTAAAGATATTCGGATAGTTTTTGGTGGCCTATTGTTTTATTTTATTTTAAAATCCACAGGGTTACATTTGGTAAAACTACAGGTTTCTAACTGTTTTCATGGTCAAAACAATCAAGAAATTTTTAAAGTTTTAACATCTTCAACGATGAAATCAGTCATAATTTTTCGAAATAGTAACCCTATATATCAAACGCAATGTTATTTTAAGAGCCGGATCACAAGCGCATTAGTACATGTTGGCGCGCAAACCTTTTCACAGGGAAGCCTTTGTCTTGTGTGTATGTTTTGGTTTTGCACCGTCTGCTTGGTTGGTTCTGAATCGCCGGTAGTTGCTTCGATTAGCGCTGCTCTGGGTCTCAGCTGATATGCGCGGAGCTGTGATTTCTCGTCCATTTCCTGTCGCTAACGGAAATAATATGTTTCTCGGCTTATTTGGTTTTAATAATTCATGAAGACACGACAACATGAATAAATGTATTGGAAATTCGAATGCGATTTATTTGGAACCCTCACAGTTAAAACCCGAGAACTTTAACACGATTTTGTTTATTCAGTTCGATTGATTAAGGTAAGATTGATAAGATTAAGAGAGTATAAGAAATCAAGTTATCTTCATATGTCTTCCTGGAAAAGATCAATCATAAACAGAAACACACGAGCAGCCACCTCCAGGCACGTAGCCAGGATTTCGTGAATGGGGGGGAGGGTCCGTGATATGAAATACTGTATCATCACACCAGGGACTCTATCATTCTAAACTATTTTACTGGAACATATATATATTGGTTCGTTTAGCCAGGATTTCGTAAGGGAGGGGGCGTGATATGAAATTCTGAAGGCGCAAGAGCTTGATCAATGTAAACTACTTTACTATCAACATATATTGGTTTGTTAGGACAATAAAATGAGGATATGTTGGTAAGTATTTTAATAAACTATGAAGGAATCTCGAGTAATAAAAGAATAAAAAAAGTATTGAAAAGATTTTACAATATTTACGTTCCTTTCTTTGTTCATTCAAATATAACAATTTTCCTTTCATTATGATCTCAACTATTATAAAAAGTACATATTCACTATTATAAAAAGTACATACTCAATAGTGACTTGTAAAATATTTTACAATATCTGCGTTCCTTTTTCTGTTGAATCAAAATGCTAATAGAACTCCTTTTCCATATAAATGTTTGTTTTTATTATTCCGTGAACTACTGTTGGTTCCAAATGAGAGTTTAAAGGAGCAATAGAAAATTGTTTTGGAAATAACATGTTTGATTTTGCAAGGATGCGATGACGAAAACTTATGATAAAAAGTGTCCATGCTGTTACTCAACGGCACTATGCTTTCGGAAGCTTGAAATCTCCCTGAGTAGTAGCAGAAATTCTGAGAATTCTGTAACTTTTCTAGAAATTTCAAAGGACTCTTCCAGGATAACTTGCTCACCTCGCCACCATGTATTGCAAGTAATACAAATCTCTTCATAAGAAAGAGTAACCAAAAGCTTCCTGTAGTTTTTTTATTTATTTTTAACGCTGATCCTTTTTTTTCGTTACATTTTGTTTCATCCTTCCTTAACTTTTTCATTTCTGGTCTCGAAGGGGGGGGGGGGGGTCCGGACCCCCCTTGGCTACGTGCCTGCACCATCCCATACAATAAATTCAATAATTTCAACAATCAATAATTGTGCGAGCGTACACACTGATGACAATTTGCTTTGCTTGACTTTGAAGAGGTTTTCCTTCTCGTGCTTGCTATAATACCGAGAAGGTGAAAATTCGAATTCATTTATATTTTTAATTTCGCGCTCAACGCTCTTTATGGTTTCAGTTTCGGTTTCACTACACCCACATACTCACACCAGTGCTCGTAGGAATCCGTAAGAAAATTTTTCTCGACGTACACAAAATTTTCCCTTTTCTTATCAAATTTTCCCTAGTTTGTTGAGTGTCTAATTCCTATGACAGAAATTATATGATAAGATTAACGGAGCTATATTAAAGGAAGTCCAGCGGGAAGCTCATGTGGTTGGAATTCCACGTTAATCAGCAGGTCGACGTCTCATAGAGCCTTGCTGCTGAAAAGGGACTTTAAACACAAAATCAACTCATTAAAGGAAGCCAACCACATTTGTTTTATTCATTTGCTTTTTTGCTTCTATTTTTACTTTTCTTCACTTTTTTTTACCAAAAAATGGACACAAATATACCCAGCCAATAATGGACCATGCAAAGTATGCTACTTTAAACACACACAAACTATTGTTATTATATTGATTCATTTCTAAAGAACGGAGAAAATTTAAGCATTGATGGTAAATCAGTCAGCACGCGAATTTCCCTGGATCTTCACCTTTTATCACAAAAATTCCCTTTTTCCCTTCTTGGTAAATTTGCCTATGAAATTTCTCTAGATTAGGGAAATTTCCCTCAAACTACGAACACTGACTCACACTAACGCGCGCGCGCAGATGACAAGGTCTGTCTGTAGATAGACCTTGCGCAGATGATACAGTATTTGGCTCAGTAGTGTTGCCATCTGCACAAAAATTGCAGATGTTACACGTGAGTTCCGTTTGTTCTGTCATTTAATTTATCAGCAGGCAAAGAAGTTTCTTACGTGATAGCTACTCTATTTAATTTATATATAAAAATATTAAGCCATTTTCTATCCACTGTGGACGATTTCCAACCTTGATCCATCAACTAGTTTTATTGGTCCTCCGTTTTTGATATAAGATTTTTCAAGTTTATAATATTGCAACACTTGCAAAGACTCGCAACTTAGCTGCCGGTTTTTCACTCGTTTATTTCCTTCTCTCTTTCCGATTCTGAATCGTGACATCATTTTCATAACCGTTACTAATAAATCTAGTACCTTTTATTTTAGATAGGAAAATCGTCTCGACTTGTCTCGTGCGCATCCCTAATTTTAGATATTGTACATGTATTGACATTTTTATATACTGACACTCAGCTCTTTGAATTGATCTATGTTTTTCGTGTGTAACGTGCGCGGAATGGCCCGAATTGAAGCTGCGTATTTCGGCTATCAAGGCAAGGTCACGGGAGTATAGATTTAAAATCAAATAAAACATGGCTAGAACACACCAAACAGTGTTGCCAAAAGGTTGACACAAAAAGTCACTAATTGGAAGGGAAATGACTCCAATCTGGGCGAAAAAATCACTAAAAAATTATTCGTGATATTCTCTCTCTTTCTCTCTCTCTCTCTCTCTCTTCCAAAGAAACCAAAATGTTAGAAACGCACATGAAACTTAGAAGTTCACAAAGGAAAAAAAATTACACCCGCTTTACCGTTTACTTGAGCTTTTAGAGATAATCGGTAATGCTGTATTATTTGTGCATCTCAACGGAAGCTCTGCAAACTAAATGGCATTGAAGGATAAAATTGTTCTCGGTTAGAGGGCGCAAGACGTAGCCTATCAGAAAACAAAGCGGAATTCCTGAGATTTCACACTCAATATAGTCTCTATACAATTTGCCGAACTCATTTACGCTTAGGTTGATTCAAATAAGTAAAAGGAAAATGAATATATAAAAAGTGCTTCCTACTAATAGTACTTGACTTGTTCACAATACGAAAGTCGCTAGATTTGTAAATAAGTAGCCAAATCGTCATTTAAAAATTATCAAAAATGTGGCTAATCGGAAATATTTTTTGTCGCTATTCTGGAAGTCGAATCCCCTAGATTTACCCCAAATTGGCAACACTGACACCAAAAATCTTAATCATTAAATCTTTTCTATTTCTGTTTAAATAATATTTGAAATAAGTACTTAAAAAGTAATATGAAGAAAATGTTTTAGCAATTTCACTTGACGTTATTTTTTGAAAAGTTAAAAACAATAATGTGTTGCATTATTTTATATCGGATATTTTTTTTTAACAATGAGTCTCTTTTCCGTTATTTTAGAAGACATATTAACAATGTTTTTTTTTTTTAATTATAAACATATCTGAATTTTCCTTGAAGTACAGAATTGTTTTGAGCAACATTACATGATATTAGTAATACCGGTAATACTATAGAAATCTGACCCAAGCGCACGGCACAATCATGGCTTTGAAAATTCGTCCAAATACAACTGACAAAACTTTAGATCGACGTTTTACTGAGCTCATACGGATTCGATTAATCAGAGAACAAAATGGAAGACTGCAAACTCAAAATGATAGCCTTTTGAATCATGGTGGACGTCTTCATTTGCGGCCAATTGCTCAAGAATGGCAAACTGTGCGAAGAATACGTGGAAACAGACCCCAACGGAGAGTAGTGGTGTTAAGTCATGATTCGTCTCCATCATTGGGATTCAACAGCCCACACAATTCGAAATTTAGATCTGATGCAAATTGTCAACAGAATGACAATGTTGACTGTGAAGAAAGTGAATATTCGATCAAGCCCAGTGTATCTCCTCCAAAAGAGGACTTAGATAAGGAATTGGATGAATACATGACAAATGAATGCTCCAAATCTGATGTAAACAATGAATCAACAAGTCACGTTGAATCGGAATCGCAAGAAGAAAATCCTTCCACTAACACGGATCAGTGTTAATCCATCTCACACAATTGTAAAAGCAAGTAATACCTAACAGAATTTATACATTTTGGTGCAGAAACTTTACTGGTTGCTTCAAAACTGTTTCTTCAAGAGCCACACATTTTATCTTATATTCTTTATACAAATTTACAAATATGATTTAATGACACTTTCATTGTTCTAGTAGGTCTTGACTGAATACCTAAAAGTGTATTACCAGTGTTATGCAATAATTTTAAAAAGAAATTACTATTTTTTTAATTGTTTTTAAGGAGTTTGGTATACAGAACATCTTCTATATGTTAACTTTGTCTGTCCGCCCGGAAGACAACAACAACAACAACAACAACAACAACAAAAAATCTCGGAACTATTTGATGGATTGTGATAAATGGATTGAGTATAGACCGCTCCCCCCAGTGATTTTTAACGAATCATAGTGATTCTAACGATTCATACTAGTTCATAATGAATCGGAATCGCATGTTATAAAGATTTAAGATGTAAATCTTGCGGTAAGGAAGCTTTAGTATAAGTAGTAGTAGCAGTAGTAGTAGAAGTTAGTAGCAATAGTAGTAGTAGTAGTGGTAGTTAGTAGCAATAGTAATAGTAGTAGTAGGAACGGGTTAGAAGCTCCGCAGGGGTTGGTTGGGTTGTGTTCTCGATATAAGTAGTAGTAGTAGTAGCAGTAGTAGTAGTAGTAGTAGTAGTGACTCTTCCAGTTCCGGTGACAAAGAACTGGGGGGAGCGGGCTATACACAAGCCTCATAAATTTTGACCAGGAGAGTCAAAAGTTCGGAAATAAAGTTCGTTGATGAAGGTGATCCACTCAGTTGGTACCAAGATACGGACAATCAAAAATCAGTTCCTCAATATTATGTTTATGCACATAGAATACAGGCACGTATGCATATATAGTCCTCAAATACAATATGCACGATGGAAGCGACCTGGAGAAAACTATAGCCAGCGGGGGTCTCTCGCCCCCTTGCCCCATCTGGTGTGGGGATGCGGCACAGGACCGACATTCACAAGATCGACACGGCATACGACCGACAATTCAGCTCAGAAACTGCTTCGGTCCTATGCCGTGTCGATCCTGTGCCGTTTTGGTCCTATTCCATGTCGATCCTATGCCGTTTCGGTTCTATGCCGTTTCGGTCGTATGCCGTGTCGATCCTACGCCGTGTCGGCCCTACGCAGTGTCGGTCCTGTGCATGTAACCCTCTGCTGTCCTCACTGTCCCACTGTAGATCTATCAATGCGTCTTCTGGTTCTACAGAATTTTTTTTAGATTGTCATTTTTTTGTTGGAAAGCACGGTGGCTCAGTGGTAGAGCGCTTTCCTCTGGTGCGTGAGGTTCCTGGCTTGATTCCCGGCTAAGTAAGCTTGTGGTGGACAACATCGTGCCCGTGAGTTTTCTCCGAGAACCCAGTTTTCTCCCACAACTTCATTCCACCAATTCTTCCATCAACTTTCAGTCGCCTTAATTATTCATCTCCTTTAGCTGAAAGAACATAATCGTGGGACGTTAAACTGAAAGATTTCATTTTTTATTTGAAGTTTAGCGTCTCTTTACAGCACCGAGGCTGTATGAGACGTGGACCTACAGTTTAAGGTAGAATCCGAAGCGCCTTAATATATTCAAATTGTAATACTCTTCCACCGAAAATCAAATCTAGGACCAAAGATGCACGATAGCCACAAAGAGTGTTCATTTGACCTCAAAAATTGAAAGAAACATGGAATACTGCATATCTCAGATTCAAATTCGAGCAGAACAAAAGCGCTGGGAATATATTTCAGAGAGGCTATTTTTATTAGTCATTGTTCAGTTCCTAGCTTCATACAATTTAGCACTGACATCTCGGAAGAAATATTCGAAATTAATTTACAAAACTCATTGCAGTCACGTATTGCTTCATTATTTATGATTGTACACATTATATTAAACAGCTCGCTATTAAATTGTTATATGTAAATACACCTCGCTGAAATCAAGAATAATTCTGTATTTTCTTGACGATATTTTTATATTCTGTCGTCGCCTCTTTTACTTTTGATGTTGGAACATGCTACTACCAAAGGGCCCTGTAGAATTCCTTGCCCTAAACGATTTACTATGACTCTGGTATGGAGCGTGGCGCTTTACGGATTAGAGACGTGGACATTGAGAAAAGCTGAAATATCCAAGCTGGAAGCATTTGAGATGTGGTGTTGGCGCAGAATGCTTCTCATATCATGGACCAAAGGGAAAAGGAATGAAGACACACTAAAGGAAGCTAATGAAGGACAACAGATCATAAAGGTAATAGGAAAAAGAAAAAAAACAGCATGCTTGGCCATCTTATTCGACACTCCGATTGGATCACTGTGCTGATAGAGGGAAAGGCAGAAGGAAAACTTGAAACAGGAAGACCAAGGATAGAATATCTAGATGCAGTTACGAAGTAGGGATGGTCCTTTTCGAAAAATCTGTTTTTTGATTTTCAGAAATTTCATTTTTCGTTTTTTTTTCGTTTTTTGCTTTTTCGAATTTTTTGCTTTTTCGTTTTTCGCAAACATTTTCGTTTTTCTTTTTTTCGATTTTTTCTTTTTCGAATCTTTCGTTTTTAGTTTTTCGAAAAAAATTCGTTTTCTTTTTTTGAAAAACTTTTCGTTTTTCGTTTTCGAAAAATTCATTTTTCGGAAAAGTATTTTTCGAAAAAATGTGGCCATCCCTATTACGAAGAAGAGGCCTTATTAAAGTATAAAACAGCTCTCCCAAGCGAGAGAAAAGTTTTAAAATTTCCATGTTGCCCACCAACCTATGGGTGAGGTGAACAAGAAAGTCTCGGAAAGGATTAAGGCAATTATGACTACTATCATTGGTAGATTTTATTTTCTTTAACATTCACAAGATTAAGTTACTGAAATTAATTAGGCTCTATGTTGTCATGTTCCCATACTAAATTTTCTACTTATGTCGCTTAGTGTAATCGCTTTTCTTTGTGCTGTACAGCGGTATAATTAGAATATGTGATGAGTTACACTACATATTGCTTTTTCAAATAAATAAATAAAAAAAAAGTGGTTATCCACATTTGACATAACATCGCTAGGACAAAGATCACACCATACATAACATTTTGTTAACAGAATTCAAAGCCATATTTTATTATAATTACTAGATTCATGTCAGATTTGTATGCCTCTGAAGATTCTTCTTAAGAAATATTGGGAAATTATTTATATTCGCTATTGTAAAATATCTCTTTTCTTTGTTGATACTGTTTCCTGTTATATCCACTTTCTGTTACTTTATCTGTCAAACTTGTGACAATTTTTGTCATGTTACTTCAAAGTTGTTGCATGTCGTCATAGCAATGGAAGTAACAATGATCTACAGAGTATATGTTTCCATTTATTACAATATTTGGCAATCTGGCACAATCAGGTAAAATAATAATCCTACAATTATTAACTGGATTTACATAGAACAAAATGTGATATAGCACTATCACGTTCCGAAACCCTTAAATATGTTTTTAAAGTATTTTCGTTCACAATTGAAAGAGTTAAATTATGTTTCTTGCTGCATTTTAGCAAATGTATAATACCGGTATTTAACACAGCAAAACATAGGCCTACATATACTTTCTTTGTTTGTGGCCCTTCGCAGACTACGACACTTCGTGTGTCGAAGACGTGCGACAGGTTGTGTCGTCGCAGACGCTAGATCTTACTTCACGTATCGCGGGAATGTGACACTTCTTTTTTTTTTAGCCAGAAAAAGAGGATAATGCACTTTATATAGTTTGTAAATGCAATTTTTAAATTGCCGTGATACTAAACAATCTTAAATTGCCGTTATATTCTTTAACTACAAAGTGCAAGCACATCCATAAGGAGTACGTACGTGGCCTGGAGTTGGTGGTCCCCCTTGGACCGCGGACTAATGCTGGGGCCTAGTCAGTATATTGCTAAGTCCGCCACTGACTACATGAGTTATTACCTTCATGTCTGGCGGCTTCTCCTTATAAATTTCATTATGGAGTGCCACGAGGCATCCGAGTTATGCCTAAGTGCTTATAAAACATTATTTTTTTATATTTTCGTACTTAAATACACAGAACATATAAAAAATAACGAAATGTTATAAAATTATATATTGGCCTGGGGGATCGCAGTTTGTGAATGTGTAAAATATATTTGGGAATATCTGGTCATTTGTGCTATTTTTGAAGCAATAAACAATGTAGTTTTATGTTGCAATTTCCACCAAACAGTTCATTGGCTTGGTATCGAATTTTGGAAAATGTAAGAAAGAACAAAATGTCACTCTTTCGATATCATATCCATGGAATGCACACTATGGAATGCACAACACATTTTCCCCTATTCTTTCATCTTTTCAATTCTGTTGCTATAGGAATCGCTGCTGGAATTCCATATAGTCTACTAGGTTGTGTCTGAATTTCTGCAATGAAAGCGTCTGTATCGAAAGCTTCCATTGAGCTTATCATTCAGATTGAGATTTGGTTGGTGAAAAGATAAATTGTGGTGCGTCTTCGACGCACGATGTCGCGCAGTATGCGAAAGTCTCAGCTCGTGTGTTTCCAGCAACAAGCCTGCCAAAAAAAAAAAAAAAAAGAATGTGCTTCTTCGACACACGAAGTGTCGTAGTGTGCGAAGGGACTTAAAGAGTTGATGTATGATTTTTAAAAAAAAAGTTTCGTGTAGCCTTGATATGCTTGGAAACGAATTTAAAATATTTTTCATTTTGATACATTTAAAAGCAGTATCCTTGATTTAATTCAGATTAACGTAATATTGAAATCAAAAGTTACAAAATCACATTATTTTACACAGGAAAATGCATTATATGAGTAATATATTTTAATTCTGTAAATATTCGTTCCATATACTCTGCATTTTACATCTTCATTGAATCTAGCCGGAACGAGTTTTTACTATTGACTATTGTGTGAGTGTGTGCGTCATATACATACATACATACATATATATATATATATATATATATATATATATATATATATATATATATATATATATATATATATATATATATATATATATATATATATATGAAAAGAGAAGGAATTCAATCCCTAAACGGAAAACTTCCGCTATATGTTGCACACGCACCACTAATTTCAGAAACGTTTCTACGCTTTTTTTTTTTTAAAATGGGATCTTATATTTGAAAGGCACGAAAAAATTCTGATATAACGAACTTATTGTTATGTTAGTTCTGGATAAAGGAAAGAGCATGTTTAATTTTAATAAGCTTTATTAAAACTATGTATACATTTTCCAGGAACATAATTTGACTTTCAACATTTAGTGTTGCCAGGAGATGAGACGAGACAAGACTTTAGGTTGTCTCGTCTCGTGCAAAGCACGCCTGGTCTCGTGTCGTCTCGTAAAATTGCACTCATCTCGTCTCAAAAAGATGTGCTCGTCTCGTCTCGAATAGTTCTGTCTCGTGTCGTGTCTCGTCTCGTGTTTCGTGGCAACACTAGAGCGGCTGAGGCCCACATAAGCAGCTGCTGTACCAATTGGTTAAAATTACAACTTTTAACAGAGTTTGCTTTGGTTAACAGAGCACAACACACTATTTTCCGACAACGACTGCTTAGTTTCGACTGAACCAGTAATGAATTAGTACGACAGGAATTTTTGTCAATACCTCCGGTACAGTCAAAAGACAAGCTTTCCCTATTTATGAAGAGCACTTGTACTCATATAACAGGACGATTTTTATGCATAGATTTCCCCACCAGCTCCCGGAATGAAATCTTCTGAAACACTGATCTCGATGAATGATTTAACATTGTACTTCAATCTGGAGCACTATTACAAAATAATTAAACTTGAATCGATTGAAAAATGGAAATGAAAGCTGTTTGTAAGAATCATTTTAGAACAGTAACGTTAGGTGTTTCCTGTTCTTTGTAGGTTAGTCCTCATTTGAAATAATAAACGCTTGCATACATTTCGAAGGCAAATAATTTATTCCGAGTTAATAATTTTTTAAACAAATTCAAAAACTGTGTTTGCGTTTTCGAGACACGAGACGAGACATTTCAAGAGATGTCTCGTCTCGTCTCGTGTCTCGTCGCAAAGAATACTGTCTCCTCTCGTGGCAACGCATTAGTGTCGAGTCTTATATATAATGGTTTATGTCTGTCTGTCGAGAGGTACCAGAGCAAAAACGGTAAAATAGTCCCATGAATAGGTTCTATCTTACCCGTTTAACCTCTATTAAAACCGGTAGTGGTGATAGGAAAAAAAAATATTTCTGGTTTCAATATTGATAGCAGAACAAATACGGTAATAGGTAGCAGCAATCAGTTTTCAGTGCCAAAAGAAAAGATATCACCTTCACTCACATCTCTCTACTAAAATCAGGAGAAGTAGAAATTTACTAGCACTTCCGGTTTTTAATATTGTTCTCTTCAATGAGCAAAAAGCGATGAGATAGCTAAAAGCGATTTTTTTTAAATCGAACTAGTGTCCCAAAAACAGATTCCGTACTACGTTGACCTTATATTAAAACTAAAAGTGGTAGAAATTAAACCATTTTCGATTTCAGCGTCACAGAGGAAACAGATACCGGTAATCAGTGGAGAATCTAAAAGGTAAAAACTGGCGGGTGAGCAGCCAAAACCAGACTATGATAGGTATATCATGAGTTTATAGTTTCCAATGGATATTATGGCAGGTTGGGTATTGACATTGTGGACCTCAGTCCTCAAGTATTGTTTTGTAGATTGTATAACAGAAAAAAAAAACTGTAACTAAAACTGTTTCTAATGTTTCAAAAATTTTCCAGTAAAAAATAAAAGGCTAGCTTACTATAAACTTTCAAAACTGCTTAAATAATAGTTTCAATTAGTTTTGAAATGAAATGAAATTTTTGAGTTTTACGTCCCACGGTTATGCCGGCTAGGCTAGAGGAAACGGTGATGATGAGAAATGAATGAAATGGTGGAATGAAGAAGGTAGAAGGAAACGGGAGAACCCCGGGCAAACCCACGCACACGGCGTTTGTGCACCACAAGGTTTACTTGGTGGGACAGGGTTTGAACCATAGATTCAATTAGTTTTGTTACTCAAACAAGTGGAGGAACCTAGGTCTCCGGGACCCGGGCTAGATCCACCATTAGATAGTGGCAAGTCGTTCTTTTTGAAACCATCTTCACTCGCATCTTCCTACTAAAGCCGAAAGTTGAAGAAATTTACTTCAACTTTTAACGTAATAGAACCATTGATTTCAATAGAGCAATAACAGTAAAAGATAACGGGGAGTAGCTTTTTGACATGAATTCAGCATCCGAGGAACAAATCATACCTTTGATCTTATTCGTCTATTGCAACTAGAAGTTGTAGATGTATGCTTCCAGTTTCTGTACTGTATTCGCATGGTTTGGAAGCAATGGCGCCGATTTTTCAAAGTTTATGTGGGTGCATATCAATGGCGCGACGTGTTAGCCTATACGTTTCCAGAAAATCTCGATAATTGATTGATTTATTTTTTAGTTAAAATCTTTTATGAACACTGCCATAAAGTCCTGTGCTGTGATAAAATAAAATATACCGGTACTATAAGGATAAATTTAGGCTGCCCTAGCTCAGTCGGTAATACTTCTGACTTAAACGCAAGAGAAACGGGTTCAATCTCGGGTCCAAACTAAAAATCTTGTGAATGCGTCACACCCACAAGATCATTTGTATGGGTGCTGGAGCCTCGGAGCACCGACGTAGTCAGCGCGCATGTTTGAAAGTCTATCGTAGTTTATATACTGTGAAATGAAATTTGTTTAATAGGAAATACAATAAACCTAGGTTTGATTCGTAGATTGCAACGATGATCAAATGAGGTTCATTATGTGGAGCAGTATTATATTATAGACATCGGCGAAATAAAATATTTTCTCCCTACACTCGTATAACTGCAATTATTATAGAAGAATTGTTTCAAAGCACAAAATGGCTTTTGTGATCTCTTTTCGTTTCTTTCTTGTATAATCGTATTATCTTTCAGCAAAAAACGAGAGATGAAAAAAGAAAAGAAAAAGGAAAAGAAAAAAGGAGGAAAATTTCAATTGATATCCAACTCTGCTGTTCATTCCAGTAGTTTAAGGAATAATAAACTTTATAGAAAAAAGAAAAAGAAAACGAAATTGTGTTTACCATTACATCCTTTTCAAAGCGAAATCTGTCGTTATTATAATGGAGTATTCTATTTAATTATTTTCTCCATTTGCAAGCCCCAAGCACTCTATAGCGGAGAAAGCATAAAGTTGTTCCCCAAATTGAAAACCGTCATTATTATGGCCAAATCAGAGTTGCTAACTCTGTTCCTGGTAATTATGGTATTCTAAGAGATTACGATGCACGATATAGCAATCTAATGCAAGCGTAAACTTCGGTTCTAATATTTTTTTAATTATATTTCTTTAAATTTTCTCATTATTAGAGCAAATCTCTTTACTTTTCTTTATGCAAATTCTACAATCTTATTAACGTTTAACTGGAACAATCGATAGATATTATGCGCCTGAATATGTATATAATAAAACATCATGCCGATGGCACTCATTAGGGGGGCAAGGTGGGGCGCTCGCCCCCTTGAAGAAATTGTACTTCGGAATATCGAAAACTCAATTGAATTTTTAGAATAGTTACAGCAAAATTTGAAACTATATTTAAAATGTCGCTTATACTTGCCCCCCCCCCCTTGGAAACCAGAACATGGGCGCCCTTACCTCATGCGTAGTTTTCGAGAAAAACTATTTTTCTTTTGTAAACCTAAAAATTAGTGTTATTCAAGAATCACGCCACCTAGGGAAGTGAAACAGACACTAAATGTCCTCGTTATAACTGATTCACACATAGAGTGCCGTGCCCATACCGTTCCCCTCAAGGGTGTTATAAAATAGAGGATCTGTCTATACAACAAAATCGTAAAGCCATGCGTCACAGTTTTGCCACTCCTACTCCACCCGCTCCGGTCAATAAGATTGCAATATTTTAAGCGAACATTCATGGCGGAAACGAGAGTAGCCAATGAACGAGAGTACACGTACCGATGCTCGATTGTTTTTTGGCTTCATTGAGTTAATAGGATGAAGGTACATACATATGGGAAGATCCTCTATTTTATAACATCCTTAGTTCCCCTCCTATGCTTCGTGGCCACACATGCCATGCTTTGCCGTGCCACTGCAACTTTCTTAACCATTTCTCAAGATGGATTGCAAGGGAGAAACTTCGTGTCACTTCGTATGTTCCGAAGAAAGCCGAAGGATAGCAGTCAATGAGCCACGACCGGAATGATTTCTCTTCAAGGCGGCTTGTCGGGGCACGGCATGGAAACGGCAGATTATGTGTGAATTAACCTTTTCATTATGATGAAAGCAAGATGAGAGAGTACACGGCATAGTTAACGAGATAAAGCTTGAAATTATCATTAATATTTAAACTTTAATTTCTCTTTAAATAAATATTGTCTAAAGATTATTCTCATGCGTAGGTTTCGAGAAAATAGAGAAAAACTAATTACTATGGCGTTACAAAGTATGTGGTATAGCCCATCAGGGTGATACAGATGATAGTTTTTATTTTGCTGGAATAAATTATTTATTTATGAAATATTTTAGTTTAACGTCCCACGTTATGTCCTTTAGACTAAGGGAGATAGATAATTAAGGCAAGAGAAAGATGATGGAAAAACTAGTGGAACCTGGGACCCCACGCACCAGAGGTCCCTACCACTGAAACAGCACTCTACCCTTTGTTTATTTAGGTACATATATGAAAAACATTACCTATAGCAGATTATATACAGTGTTCTTTGTTTCTGGTAACAGTAACGTATATGGTACTCGTAAAAATTCTTAGATTAGATAAAAAAAAAATATTAAAAAAAATAGCATTTTAATTCTGCCAGAAGGTACCATCATTAAATCCTTCCCTGATGCTAATATGCTGGATGAATTATAAAGGCATCTTCGTAACACAAAGCAAACAATATTTTAGTTGAACTCCATAATTCTTTAATTTAGGATCAGGTCAGTGTTCGGTTTAGGGAGCCCATACGTCCCGATTAATTGGGATTAGGCCTATCCTTTATTGTGAACACAGCATATTGTCTCGATCTTTTGACGTTTATTTATTCACTACAAAACACTACATTTATGTTTTGTTGTAGTACTCATTATGTAGCACTCCTTTACTCCAACTACAGAATAAAGACTTTTATTTCACATTCTCAGTTTTTTTTTTTTTTTTTTTGGTTAATAATGTCTCATGATTATTCACCGAAATTAAAGGACACGGTGATGATAATAATGAATGAAATGATGGAATAAAGAAACTTGGAGGAAAATCCCGAAAAAACTTACGTACCACGTGTTTGCCCACCACAAAATCATTAGTGTAACTAAGATTATTTTGCAAATGGAAGCCATGATCCCTCTTTTATGAGAGTTCAAAGATCCTTATCTGTGATATAATGATATCCTAGGAGGGCTGGTTTTCCTCAAGTTACGCATATACACAGAGAAAAATCCGTTCTCCGGACAGCGGTATGTTGTACAAATATACGGTATCCTCTTGCTTACTACAGAAATCAGTACGGAGCATACGTTATCCGTATGCTACATAGGCACTGTCCTTAGATGTTACATCATGCCGTTGCAGGATGTCTGACATCTAACAATTTTCCGTATATCACATGCATATACTTATGTTACCTTCGTCAGCTATATGTTATATACGTCCATTTGTATGTGAGATCCTGAGCGCTTACATTGTTTCATACAGAAAGTACGTATAAATGGAACACTTATACAGAAAGTATTATAAAACATGCGTTTTCAGTTATACGTCTGCTGTACGTTAAGTCCAAAAACTACAGGAATTACGCATGTAACCTATCTTTTTAAGTACGCCACCTACAATTTTTTTTCTCAGTGTACACAAAGCTTACTTGGATCGAACCAGAGACCCAATCCATTTTGTACTATTGTGTGACTTTAAAATTGTTAATTTATACAAAATGAGCGTTGTTGCACTTCAATGTCCTACTTTCTCTTATTGAAATTTGAAATTGCGCGCTAGCCACTATACTACCAGAGAGAGCTAATGTAGTTCCCGATCTCACCTTAAACTACAAATAGATATATTCTGCCTTAATAAAAGCATAACACATCAGTTACGCTCCTCATAGTTCACAGTAAGGCTAATAGTTGTCGATAATTGCATTGCCTCCTATCTGATGCCAACAGATGAGATCATTAGTGTGCACGTAATTTGCAGAGAAGTCGACGCTTCGGAGGAAACAACTACATTCTATTTAATAAACTGTTATTAATTATGCCAATATCTTCATTACATGTACCGCTCGGATAACAAATTGTAAGCGTACCGTATGTATTAAACTATACCATTACAAATTAAAGTTTATTATTGGATGTAGACTGAAATTAATTAAAAATTAAACAAATTATCAAATCTTTGTTTCTTGTTCCCTTTTCTGAAGATTTAAAAAAAAAAACTTAAAATGAAAAACTCAAAATAAGTTAGTTTTTCTAATAGGTTTTTCTCTGAATCTTAGAAGTAACTTGTACAAGACATGATTCCTTAAAAGTTTCAAGCTGTTTCTACATAAGACGACGAAATTATATCGATATCTAAAACATTTTCTTTGGGATTTGGAATTGTATTTCCCTTTTATCAGTACCGACGCTAAGCAATTCTAGTGTATGTATTCTTACCTGGAATCAAACCTGGGTCACATCATATACAAGAAATAGCAAGCTGTTCAAAAATGAACAAAATCCCTGTAACATTAGAAAAAGTAAAGAAGTAATTTAATATTCACTATCTTTGATAAACTTTCTTTTTCGTATTTTGTATTTTTTGTCTTTAATATGCAGGATGGAAAGTTCACACATATTCTTAGGGAATATTTTTAAGAGCAATTTTCTCTTTATACCCTATGTTTTATTTTCGCGCCGAAGAATTTTCTGTCTTTCTTTTTTCTTTTTTTTCGTATTTTCCTTCCGAATTCGACACTTCATGTGTAGGGAGCAAAGGCCTTTGCATCTGTCGGCGGTAATCGAATTCCAGACTTTTCTCCAGAGAAATTCGTTTTTCACTTGTATTTTTTCCGCCTTTCTTTCCTGACGGCTGGAAGTTTGATCTACCCTTCTCTCATCTCGCCTACAGCCGTCAGGCAAACAATGCCTCTGGACCTCTCAACTTCCTCCAACCTTCACCCTCCCTGTGTGGAGAGGGTTGGTCTCGAATACTAGGACACAGGGAACTCGTATTGATTTCCAGGCTTTCTATGGAAGCTCTGGAATCTGGGACGAAGAAAGTTAGTTATGGGTCCCGATCTTTTCCACTGAAATCAAATGTTTCGCTCCCAAACTTCCTAGTGATGACGATGAGAGAGAAAATTTAATTACGATCAACGTCTTCTGTTTGATCTTGTCTTCTCCCGGTGGCTTCAATCAATCTCAAGAGATGACTTTATCTCTCTTCAGGTTGAAATATTCGGGAAGTTGGTGTCTGTTGAAAGTTTCTCTCTGTGTGTAGGCGTTGAAAAGTCACGTATTCCTCACTTCAAGTTACTTTCGTAGAAAAGTGAATCATATCATAGAAAATAGTTTCTCCTTCTATGTGGATGGAAATAGGGATGCGCACGAGACAAGATTTGTGGCTGTCTAGTCTCGAAAATGTGCTGTAAAAGTGATGTCTCGACTTGAAAAATGTATATTTCTCTATTAGAAGAGCCGTGTCTCGACTCGAATTTTGTCAGGAAAATCCTGTCTCGACTTGTCTCGTGCGCATCCTTAGATGGAAATATTGAGGTACTCTCACATGCAATATTAACTATAATTTTAATACAGTCTTTCTACTTTCAGCTGATTCGGGGCCACAATAACTCGGTTGTAAGACACTCATCTCTGGTTTGTTCAGGAACCTGCTTCGACCCTATCTCTCGCTAAATTGGCTTTGTGATAGACAAACACAGTATGCGTGGGTTTCCTTGGGATTCTCGTGTTTCCTCCCACTTTCTCCAATCTACGATTTCGTCCATTACTATCCATCACCATCTGTATTAGCCTCAGAGCATAAACGAGAGACGTTAAACTAAAAAATGGTAGTTGACTCGAAACCAATTATGACTAGAAAAAAGTGTATTTAGTGAAAATTGTTAATTAAAAAAAAAGCAACGTGTTTGTCAATTTTACCAGTGATGTAACGAATGAATGGGTTCAAGTCAAACGAATTCCTTCTTCTTCCTTCTTCCCCTCCCAAGATCCGAGCAATTACAATATTAGACTTCTTCCTGGTTAGTGGTTAGCACACATGCCTTTGATGTGCGAGGTCCTGAGTTCGATTGATGGCAGGGCCATTGAACGCACTACTATTGTTCACATTTCATATTAAACTGTAGATCTCGTCATACCGCTACTGACAAGGGATATAAATCAATCAATCAACCAAGGAATTAGATCTAATAGGGGTCTTCACCATTACAAAGAAAGAACAACTCATAGTTTCAGGATCGTCATATTAAAAGTAAAAATTAAAAAAAAAAAAACCTTTTTCCAACACAAGAAAATGATTACGTCATGAGTTTAACATTTAAATGAATGACCTGTCTCAAGGGTCTTGCTTCTTGAATGATTTCAGTGGCGGCTCTTGAGGCAAGTCGCATTGGTAAAACTTTAAATGTTGTTACTGCAAGCTTGGTATTTTAAGAAGCTAGAGTATGTTCATATAGGAATAATATTAACTGACGAGTGGGTGTGAATATCTCGGTAATAAAACCATAATTAATCAGTTTTTGTATAATTAATATCCTAGCTCTTAATCTTTGTCCCTCATCCAACTTCTTCATTTTAATTTTTCCATATATATTCCTCTGTTCTATTCCTTAATGCTACGAAAGCCTAAATAAGGAAACTGTTTTAAGGAACAATATCTTGTGAGAACTGTAATATACATTCATTGATTTTTAAGAGAAGAATCAACAGTCTTTCATTAATAACCCCAAAGCGAAGATTTTTTGCTTCTTACAAAGTATTTCACTAATAGCATTCATCATGTCTTTAAAAGATGACATACCTATTATTCATATCAATTCGTATTATTTTCTTCATATTTTGTATTATTATTATTATTATTATTATTATTATTATTATTATTATTATTATTATTATTATTATTATTATTATTATTATTATTATTATTGGTATTTAAGCTTGATGATAATTTCTCACTCAGAGCACCTTTGCTTTTTCTGTTTATTTAGTATACAGTAATTTTGCGAACATCGACTCGTAATGATGCCAAGAGATTCCAGTTCATATATATATATATATATATATATATATATATATATATATATATATATATAGAGAGAGAGAGAGAGAGAGAGAGAGATTCCTTTTTTGTCAGCATAAGTAAAAAGTTCCGTTTCTGATAGAAAAGTAAACACATGACACAGAAGCGAACTGCGTTTGCAAATCGGCAGAATTATATTTCCACTGATAAAATGCTTTAGAAAAATTAAGTGCCATATCTACATTGTCTCTTTTAAAACTGTAAAGCAGCGCTATTCAACCTTTTTTTCTCGCGTACCCCTAGACACAGTTCGCTATCCAATTGTGTACTCCTGAAGCTGTTTAAAAGAAATTAAATCGAAATTAACTTATTAAACTTAATATATCTGTTCTGTTGTTTAAAAAGGGGGACAAATGGAGACACAACAAAAGAACAATCAGTGTGCCAACCAAAAGCCTATTTACAGGGGGATAAAGTGCAGAAATGGAAAATTAACATGGAAAATTTCAAACATGGGAGACATCCAGTTCTAATAAGGGGGATTTTCCCCTCATCCTCTCTGACAATTCGCTCACTGAGGACAATGTTAACAATCCAAAAACTAAAACTAACTTCAGAACTAACCTGTTAATGAGATGACTGAACTTGTTTCCATCACGCCAGCTCCTCGATTCTTGGTCGAATATTGGAAATATACTTATTTTAGGATTACGTACCCCCATCTTTGCGTACCCCTAGGGCTACGCGTATCTCCGGTTGAATAGCACTGCTGTAAAGGAATATATGTATAAGCCTATACATTATATAGATGTTTAAAAATAGCACTGGATAATTATTTTTGTTGTAAAGGACTAGAATTAGAGGTGGCGAGAGAATCTTAACAATTGGTTCTGGGAACCTGAATTTTTTTTAACACTGAATGTAATTAACGTGTTGTCAAAAGGACGTGTGAAATTGAGGTTGAGTGTGCGTGATGTCGAAATGGTAACATGTGTGAGCATGAGGTCAGATTGATGTTGTGAGGGTGAAGTTGAGTGAGGTTAGGTAGAAGTGGACACTTTTGCTGAACAGAGTCCTCACCACTCTTGCGGTAAACCACTCGTTTCTAAGTCACTGATGTATGACGTAAAAACACACGTTTACCATCTGATGAAAAACATAGAAAACAGGCAGAATTAAGGTGGCGCGTGAACAAGGTAGAGCCTATAGAATGAACAACTGATGGCAGTATACAAGTACTATGTCTGTAAACTCATCGACGTTTTTGTTTACCTGTCACCGTTGTTCTTTATACACCAGATTTTCTGCCTCATCCTTATTCTTTCCGAGTGGTTTTCTGAAAAGGGAAGCAACGGACTTTGACGTCAGAGAGCATTCAATTGGAAATGACTACTTAATTAAGGTTTCCCATGAAACAAAGCTCCTCCAACAGAAACAGATATGTTTTTTTGACATGTGACGACATTTCACGACGCCATTTTAAGACAAGGCAGCCTAAACTCGCGTCTCGTGGCTTATCTCATGTTATCAGTGCTTTTCAACAGGAAATACTTTTGAGCGCGGTTACTATACTTACTTACCTAGAGAAACAAGAAAAGCACGAAATATTGTAAGCGTGACTATTATAGTTACTTACGTAAAAAAAAAAAAAAAAGTAAAACGAAAAATATTGTTAACGCGACTATTATAGTTAGTTACGTCAAAAAAAAAAAAAAAAAAACAAGTAAAACAGAAAATATTAGGAGCGCGGTTCCCATAGTTACTTAAGTAAAGAAAAAAGTAAAACAATGACTGATTACGTACTTCAGCAGCATAAGAACGCCCATCGACTGTGTGCTCAGAGCCCTGTCTGCTATCACAGCCCCAGTGACAGTGGAATTGCTCCAGCCTATAGACATCATCTTCCAAAGGCCCTCCTCTTAGTTCTAGAAGAAAGAAAATAAAGAATAAATCCTATGAAAACTCTTACTTAATACATAGATCTATTATACAATATTATTAACATTTAACAGTGAAAGTGTCTACAGATAATATATATACAAACTAATAGATCACATTAGGCTGAACAAAATTATGTGGATGAGTACAAATCCTCATACGTAATTTTCGAAAAACTCGACAAAATCTAACTTTTGTATAGCTAAAAATTGATGTTGTATATACATCAACCATCCTATATATTAAGATGAAACGAATACTCAAGTCAGGAGCGGATCCAGGACCGACTTCTAGGGGGGGGGGGCGGTGGGTTGTCATACTGCTACTTTTAAGGGCTCTAAACTTTGGGATGGGTTTTATTTATATATATAAAATAAGAAAGTTCCCTCTTAAGGGGGGGGGCGATCGCCCCCTGGATCCGCCCCTGACCCAAGCATACTCTTATTAAGCAAGTATGCGTTATGATTAATGAGATATAGCCCAAAATTATGATTTCCTCTTTTTTGTTGTTGTTGTTGTTTAAGGGTGGTGTAAAGGGACAAGTTTTGCCAATAAATGTCACTACAGTCTTCGTATCTCACTCATGTATTTTTTACCTTTCACGAAAATTTACAATTTCTCTTACAAATTTGAACCTACAGACTTCAAATTTTTAGAGAAGGAAGTTCATAACCTATCGAAGGCAATAGTCCGTGCCGATTTTTTATTTAGAATTTCCTTCATTGTTGAAACAGTTATGTCGTTAAAGATTCAAATATTCATTTCAACAATCATGTCATTTCAACAATGAAGAAAATTCTAAACGGATTGTTGCCTTCGGTAGGTTATGAACTTCCATCTCTAAAAATTTGAAGTCTGCAGGCTGAAATTTGTAAGAGAAATCGTGAATTTTCTTGAAAGGTAAAAAAATACATGAGAAGGATACGAAGACTGCACTGACACCTATCGGCAAAACTTGTCCCTTTAAACTAACCTTAACTTAGTGGTGACTCTTAAAGAAAGTCATATCGACAAACCTCAAATTTCTATATACACAGAATTTTCTATATATATATATATCGGGTGTTGCAAAATAAGTGTTACAACTCTTGGGAGGTGATTCCTGACACTGAGAGAAGAAAAACAGTTCTCTTGAACTTTCGGCTATCGGACATAGTTTCGGATCTACAAGATGCCGAAAGCATGGGAAAATAACTTTCGGACGCCAATAGTTCGGAAACTATCCAACGTAAAGAGAGCGGGTTAAAAATTCACTGAAGAAATTATACCTGCTGTATTGAATTTTGCATGTTTCACAATCCTACCATGCACGCGCAAGGGATTCCCCAAAGGAACGTAGGGAGTCCCGGGTAATCTGCCATATGAAAATTGGTCTAAATGGATATGAATTGATAGGGTTTCTACCAGGTAACAATAATTCGTTTGTATTAAGTCGATATCTGGAACAAATACAAAATGGCGGACACCTTCATGCCCGTTGTGTGTGGTTGCATAATCGCCAGGTACGGATGAAGGCCAACAGTGACGTTCTGAGTATTAAATGTAGCGAATTTGTACTCAAATGCTCTAGAAAGACATCTGGAGTGTCGGTAGAGAACAACAGATGAAGCAGGGTGATTCACATTTGTGGAAACACTTAACGAAAAATGCCCAGAAATCACTCATACTCAGTAAACGTGAGTTCAAAGCGTCGGAAATGTAAGGAATAGCATCAAGAACATGAAAGCCATTGCCCATTCACCAAAATATTCCCTCAAACCGATGCAATATGATGTGCACGGTTACATACCAATAAGGATGCAACAACTGAGGCCAAGTTGAAATTGTGCAAGGGGACTCACAAAGAAACTGGGCAAACTAAATGAATGTCACTAGTGGGATCGCATGATCGATACTGAAATGTGGCCAATGTGTGTGTTCATATCAACTTGTAGCTAATAAAAAAATGTTAACTTGTTCCACTTCTGCTGGGACACCGTCCCAAGTGCGAAAACTAGGAAAATAACCTTGTACATTATGCTATTACATCTGGTGCACCTTTTGGTAGAACGTAACTAGAACACCATTGTATCAATGTCCCTCTTTGTTTGGGACATTATTCCACAGTCGATACACATGAAAAGAACTCTCTTAATCCATGGTTCAAATTCTGATGGAGCGTGAAAATAACAAACTTGTATCATGTCCCACGTCTTCTGGGACATATGACGTACTCGAAATATAGGAAAATATCTCCAGAAAGTCGTATCTTACACACAGTGCACATGCCAAGACAAAAACGAAAAAGAACCAATTTAGCACATGTAACACTTCTGCTGGAACACCATACATATGGAAAATAAAACGACATGAGAAATAGGAAGCTCTGATTGTTTACAACTGTGCAGTAGGAATAACAAAATGAAACACACAAGCATGTCGGGAGGCTGTACAAGAGCGCTAGCAAAACAATGTGGGTATTCCTCAAAGAAATGAATACAGAGAAAGTAAGGATCTCTCGAAGCCTCAGGGCTAGAGCGTTCGCTTTCGCTAGCGTGGTCGCAGTTTCCAATCCTACTGGGAGCCCACGGCCTCAGATTGAAGACCCTAGTAGTTATTTTCCTATTTTTCGCACGTGGGATGGTGTCCCAGCAGTAGTGGGACATGTTGAAATTTGTCCATTAGTTACATGTCGATATCAACACACACAATGACACATCCTCAGTTGTTGCGTCCTTATTGGTATGCAACCGTGCACATCATATTGCATCGGTTTGAGGGAATAATATTGGTAAATTGGCAATGGCTTTCATGTTCTTGATGCTATTCCTTACATTTCCGACGCTTTGAACTCACGTTTACTGAGTATGAGTGATTTCTGGGCATTTTTCGTTAAGTGTTTCCACAAATGTGAATCACCCTGCTTCATCTGTTGTTCTCTATCGACACTCCAGATGTCTTTCTAGAGCATTTGAGTACAAATTCGCTACATTTAATACTCACAAGTAAACCTTACGTTTGGGTGAATCGAGTTGCTGACTGAGACACATATGAGAAAGTAGTACTAAATGTGGTCAGTATTTCAGTGAAGTTGTAGGTGCGAAGCTCCAGGGGTTTAGGAGATACAGCTACCAGAACATCACATGGAAGTACAGAATAGTCTTCATACAGTTGGAGGTAAAAGCTCTGTAAGACCTCTTGTAACGACAAAAGGTGAATAACAAAGATATGGGTATATATTAGGACTAGGGGGAAGTCATATAGTAAGGGTATACCTGACGGCGGCCATCTTGAAATCCGCCATTTTGAATTAAGGTTAAGTTCTTAAAACAGGAATAGGGTCATGTGATACATGATTTAAGGCGCAAATTTAATCAGAAGAGCAATGGTCACGTTAATTTTGAGTTACGCACAATTGGTAAAAAGTTACAGGGAAATTAAATATTGTTGCAGCATATGTATTAGTCCTTTACTCCACCTTGTAAATTTTGTTTTAATGATAATAATTAAATAAAAAGCAGGTGGATAAATATTAGGTCTATGGTAAGAGTTGCCTTGATGGCAGCCATGTTCAAATCCGCCATTTTGAAGCAGACAAAAGTTTTAAACGAAACGCATAACAGTGATACCTTATTAATAGCAAATTTTACCATAACTACAACGATATAACCATTTTTGGTTTATCATTAACCACCACAAAATTAAATGCATCGCTCCTTACGACTACTGCTTTGACGGAATTGTTAACGACAGATGTGTCATGTGTAACTCGATTGCCTTTGTCAGGTGTGCTCACTGTAAGCAGAGCATTTGTGCAAGTTATGCACTCTTTTCTGAACTAATATTGATTGTACTAATTGAGGACTTTTCTGGAAGAAAGACCCAAGTTCAATTATGACTCAATTCCCCTTTGGTCATTTTTCCTTAAATTAGCAACTTGTTTATGCGATAACAAATGATGGTTAATGATAATGCAAAAATGGTTATACCGTTGAATTTATGGTAAAATTTGCTATTAATAAGGTATCACTGTTATGCGTTTTGTTTAAAACTTTTGTCTGCTTCAAAATGGCAGATTTGAACATGGCCGCCATCAAGACAACTCTTACCATAGACCTAATATTTATCCACCTGCTTTTTATTTAATTATTATCATTAAAACAAAATTTACAAGGTGGGGTAAAGGACTAATATGCTGCAACAATATTTAATTTCCCTGTAACTTTTTACCAATTGTGCGTAACTCAAAATTAACGTGATCATTGTTCTTCAGATTAAATTTGCGCCTTAAATCATGTATCACATGACCCTATTCCTATTTTAAAAACTTAACCTTAATTCAAAATGGCAGATTTCAAGATGGCCGCCGTCAGGTATACCCTTACTATATGACTTCCCCCTAGTCCTAATATATACCCATATATTTGTTATTCACCTTTTGTCGTTACAAGAGGTCTTACAGAGCTTTTACCTCCAACTGTATGAAGACTATTCTGTACTTCCATGTGATGTTCTGGTAGCTGTATCTCCTAAACCCCTGGAGCTTCGCACCTAAAACTTCACTGAAATACTGACCACATTTAGTACTACTTTCTCATATGTGTCTCAGTCAGCAACTCGATTCACCCAAACGTAAGGTTTACTTGTCAGAACGTCACTGTTGGCTTTCATCCGTACCTGGCGATTATGCAACCACACACAACGCGCATGAAGGTGTCCGCCATTTGTATTTGTTCCAGATATCGACTTAATACAAACGAATTATTGTTACCTGGTAGAAACCCTATCAATTCATATCCATTTAGACCAATTTTCATATGGCAGATTACCCGGGACTCCCTACGCTCCTTTGGGGAATCCCTTGCGCGTGCATGGTAGGATTGTGAAACATGCAAAATTCAATACAGCAGGTATAACTTCTTCAGTGAATTTTCTACCCGCCCTCTTTACGTTGGATAGTTCTCGAACTATTGGCGTCCGAAAGTTATTTTCCCATGCTTTCGACATCTTGTAGATCCGAAACTATGTCCGATAGCCGAAAGTTCAAGAGAACTTTTTTTGTTCTCTCAGCGTCAGGAATCACCTCCCAAGAGTTGTAACACTTATTTTGCAACACCCGATATAATTTCTATACAGGATCGGATTTAGGGGGGTTGCAAAGGTGCACATGCACTCCTCCCCCCTTCGTTGTAAATATACAATACCTAAAGTGAGAAGCTAGCAGTGAAAATAGCAACACTTTCCGAAAGTTTCTGCTGTCATGTTTCCATTTGGGCTTAGAACAAAGGAAAGTTTTGCAAAATGGTTAGTTTAAAGTCAATTTTCTAAAATTTGAAAGAAAAGGGTTCACCGAGAACAGACACTTAGTGTTTCCAGGACATTTCCTTATTCACAGCACAGATGCCTAAAGGCATTTAAAAAATTCCAATGCAATTCAAATGTACTGGTAGTTAGTTGTTGGTGCACCCCCCTCAGAAAATCCTAGATCCGGCCCTGTTTATATATATATATATATATATATATATATATATATATATATATATATATATATATATATATATATATATATATATATATATATATATATATATATATATAGTTTGTCCAACTAACTTGCGCTTACACATATAGAAAATATTAATGCCTCAATCTAAATAAAGTTACGGCCTGTTAATGATTGTATCCTTTATGTGGGTTGGCGGTAAAACTTGTTAAATACGCCCTGTCCTAAAGGTAAACAGTAACAATTGTCTGTAATTTCTATACTGTTTTCATATTACTAAGTTATGTCCCAAAGGTAAACAGTTACAACTGTCTGTAATTTATATACTGTGTTCATATTATATAATGTACTAAAGGTAAACGGTAACAACTATCTGTAGTTTATATACTGTGTTCATTAGGGATGCGCAAGAGTCGAGTCGAGTCGAGATTTAAACCTGTCTCGACTCGTCTCGAGGAAATGTTGTCTCGACTCGACAGTTTCTGTTTCGATTCGATTCGAATTCGAGACGAGACAAAATATACGAGTTAAAATATACGCACACATCAGCCAGAACATTATGACTACTAACCTAATTGTCATTATGTCCACTTTTGGCACGGATAACAACGGCGACGCGTCTTGGCATTGTTGTGTGATTAAATTTATTTGTTCAGAAAAAAAAAGTCTCAGCAGAAGTAAACTTCTTGGATAGGAAACTATCCTAGAGGTTTGCGAGCTGGCTACCCTGTCTTACGACTGATCAGTGGTAGGTGCTGCCCTCTACGAAATTTCGTGGTTGTGCAGCAACCCTCCCCTCTTCAGTTGTAACTAACAGGTAAGACTAGAAATACCTACTTTTTCGTTTGTAGGCATTTTCTTTAATAGAAGCATGTTATTTTTTATTAATTCATATTATTTAGTGTTGAATGAAAAGTCAAAAGTGCATAGTGATTTGTTATTAGAAAATGAAAAGTGAAAGAAAGATAAGTTTTGTTATATTCGAAATTAGAAACGAAAATTGTGCAAATATCCTTTTTGACATAATCGTATCTGAATTGAATTGGACTCATAGATGTTACTTGAAGAAGACTTTTGGTATGTATTTCTTCATTTTCTATATTTTGGCATGCTGACTAATGATGAACATTTATTTGGAAGTATTGAAAATTCTGATAACATGCTATTTTGTTAATATTTTCTTTAATCACTGTTTCGACTCAATCGCGGATAGTCTAAATTTCCTGATAGTTAATCTACATTTGTTTGAACGATTTATTTCATGTTTGAGAAGTTATTTTTACATATGTTTCCATTTTTGGTTTACCAATAAAAATTTGTTATATTTGTTTAGTTGAAATTCAAATCTTGTATTTAATATTTAACCTGAGAAAACACCGTAAAACGTTCTATCCGAGCGGTTTAGTAATATTTTACTTAGATACCGCATGGACGCAATGATCCTCGGCAGGTCGCTGCACAGAGTTGGCACCACATGTACACACGCAGGTCACCTAATTCCCGTAAATTCCGGGGATGGGGCGATGCCGCTCTGACGGCACGTTCAATTACATCGCAGATGTGGTCGATTGGGTTCTGATCCGGCGAGGTGTGGGGCCAGCACATCACCTGGAACTT